>NC_134354.1:276512648-276833357 GCF_048569485.1 Anomaloglossus baeobatrachus | reverse complement strand
TGGTGCGGTCTTGTATCAAAAGAACGGTGCAGGTAGAAAAAGGGCGTGTTTCTTCTTTGCTAAAACCTTTTCACCGGCAGAGAGAAACTATACCATTGGGGATAGGGAACTGCTCGCCCTGAGATTAGCCTTGGAGGAGTGGCGTCACTTGCTGGAAGGAGCGAAACATCCTTTCCAGGTCTATACAGACCATAAGAATCTGACGTACTTACAAACCGCTCAGCGTCTGAATCCTCGCCAAGCCCGCTGGTCCTTGTTTTTCTCCCGCTTTCACTTCTCCATCAACTATCTGTCTGGGAGTAAGAATAACAAGGCAGACGCCCTGTCTCGCTCTATGGTTTCTACCCAGGAAGAGATTGACGAACCTCGTCTTATCCTTCCCTCCAGGGTTTTTCATACGCTTTCCCCTGTAACGTTAGACCAAATCCCACCGGGCAAGACCTTTGTTCCGCCTAATCGACAGAATGATATACTGTCGTGGGCCCACACCTCAAAGGTGGGTGGGCATTTTGGTATTAGGCGGACACGAGAGTTACTGGAGAGGTGGTATTGGTGGCCACACTTAGCCAGCCACGTCAAGAGATATGTCGGTTCCTGCTACTCGTGTGCTCGCAACCGTCCATTACGGCAGAGACCGGCTGGGCCCTTGCATCCTTTACCAGTGCCAGATAGACCATGGGAGGTGGTAGGCATGGACTTTGTGGGTGATCTTCCGTGTTCACAGGGACATAGATTTGTGTGGATCATTACGGACCATTTCTCCCGGATGGTTCATCTCGTACCGTTATCGAGAATCCCATCTTCCAGGGTACTAGCCAAACTATTCCTCAAGCATGTCTTTAGGCTTCACGGGATGCCAGATCGTATCATTTGTGATAGAGGCCCGCAATTTGCTTCCCGTTTCTGGCGAGATCTTTGTAGCCTTCTGCAAATTGAGTTAAATTTCTCTTCAGCATACCATCCGGAGACCAATGGTTTGGTTGAGCGTACCAATCAATCCATGATTATATACCTTCGACACTTTGTTGCTGAGAACCACGATAACTGGTCCTCCCTCCTACCCTGGGCAGAATTTGCCCTTAACAATTCGCTGGCTGAGGCCACTGGGCAGACACTGTTCGTACTCAATAATGGGCAACACCCTAGGGTACCGGTACCGTTTCCCGCTGCTGCACCTCCTCCTCTTGTGGCCGACTGGGCAACTAATGCCAGAGAGGTTTGGGATCGGACTCAAGAGTCGATCCAAGCAGCTAAGGACCGTATGAAGACGGTGTCCGATCTGTTTCGTCGCCCGGCTCCTGTCTTTTCTCCGGGGGACTTTGTGTGGCTCTCTGCAAAACACGTGAGACTTAGAGTGAGCTCTGTCAAATTTGCTCCTCGCTTCCTGGGTCCTTATGAGGTTCTTCGACAGGTAAATCCTGTAGTCTACCAATTGAAGTTACCCGTCCATCTTAGGATCCATGACAAATTCCATGTCTCACTGCTAAAGCCGGCTATTTTACCTCACACTCGTGAAGTGCACTTTCCTGCCTCTGATTCCTCTCGCTCTATCTGTGAGGTACGAGCCATAGCTGGTTCTAAGATGGTTAGAGGGCGCAGGTTCTTCTTGATAGATTGGGAGGGCTACGGCCCGGAACATCGCTCTTGGGAGCCTGAGGAGGCTGTCCATGCTCCCGACTTAGTTGCCGATTACCTGCGTCGCCGGGAGGGGGGCCCCTGAGGGGGAGGTACTGTTGCCGCTAGGGTAACGTTCCTTATACTGCGTCTGGCAGTTGTTCGTATCCTCGCACACTAGGGGAGCGAACAGAGGTAGGAGCTTTGTGCGGCTTATGCTGCTGTCCATCTCTTTTGCACCACTAGAAGAGCGGACCTAGGCAGGTGCCATATCTAGTGGTTCGTGTCCTCGCACACTAGTGGAGCGAACGCAGGTAGGAGCTTTGTGCGGCTTACGCTGCTGTTCGTCTCTTTTGCACCACTAGAAGAGCGGACCTAGGCAGGTGCCAAATCTAGTGGTTCGTGTCCTCGCACACTAGTGGAGCGAACGCAGGTAGGAGCTTTGTGCGGCTTACGCTGCTGTCCGTTTCCTGGCACCACTAGAGGAACGGACCTAGGTAGGTGCCATTTCACACTCACTGACTTTGTCTCTGTGATTATTAACAGAGACCATTCCACACACCCTCCAAGTAAGGGAGGAATTGCCTTATTTACTAATTATATTCCTCTGTGAGTTTAACAGAGGTATTGCACTCTGCCATAGTCTGCAGCAGAGTCTTTGCACGGTGGACCCTGACTGTCTGTTACTCCTTTAGGTTTTATTATCAGACAGCCCCCCGTAACAGTATGTTTGTTTAGCAGAACTTCTCATTGCTCTGACTACAATATCACTGTCAATGTACAATCTCTATATACCATGCTGTCACGCTCCCCGGGTCCTCGGCTCCCCTCCCCGGGTCCTCAGCTCCGCTCCCCGGCTCACCTGCCACGCTCCCCTCGTCCCAGCCTCCGGGGCCCGTCCTCCATAGGTCCTCTGGTCGCCGATCCCGGCGTCCGACATCTTCCCAGGCCCTGGCCGGCTCTCCTGCGTCCTCCTCGCAGCCTCCTTCCCTGGCTTCTGGCACCCGGGCCGCGCGCATGCGCATTAGGGCACGCGCGCGGTCACTGACCCTTTCTTAAAGGGCCAGCGTCCAGTAACAGGAAATGAGGTTAGTCAGGTTCAGGGTATAAAGGGGGTTCTTGTCCAAGGGGGCGGGGCCTGATCTTCGTGTTCCCTGAGCTAGGAGTCAGGTCTCCTGGTGTTTATGTGCCTGTACTCACCTATCTCTCTTTGTAGAGCCGTACCTGCCTCGCCATCCAGTCTGCCGTATCCCGAACCCCGCACGCTGTCCGTCTGCCATCCGACAGCACATGCCATCTCGGATCCCTGCGGTGACCCGTCATCTTGCTCCAGAGGTTCCGGACTCCGCCTGATATCATCTCGGCCTCCGAACCTGAGCTACGTCACCAAGACTACCTTCTGTGACTCCGTGGTCCCAGGGACTCCTCCGCTGTCTTCACTTGCACGGACTATCCTGCTGCCCTTCAGTGCTTCAGCTGCCGGACTCCCTACCTCCATCTTAGAGTTCGGTCCAGTGGATCCACCTCCTGGGTCTGCCCGACCGCCCGGCCGTGACAGTAAGATCAGGCCATGGATCCCGCTGCTGCACTAATGGCCCTGCAAGAGGAACTCCAACGCCAGCGTGAAGTCCAGACCCGCATGCTGCAATTCATGACCTCCGTGGACACCCGCCTGTACACATTACAAGCATCAATGACGCCTGCGGCACCCAGGTCCCCCGCCAGGCAAGCCATGGCTCCCGTACCAGTGGCAGCCTCTTCAGATGCTTCCCGACTCCGTTTGGCGTCACCTCCTCGGTATGCTGGAGATCCCAAGACCTGCAGGGGCTTCATAAACCAATGTTCCCTTCACTTCACGCAGCTGCCACATCTGTTCGCCTCCGACCAAGCCAAGGTCGCCTTTATAATGTCCCACCTAGAGGGCGAGGCGCTGGCGTGGATGAACCCCTTGTGGGAGAAGGAGGACCCCATGACCAAGGATCTTCAACAGTTCCTACAGGCCTTCCGCAGTACCTTTGACGAGCCAGGACGCGCCTCTGCCTCTGCTTCATCACTCCTCCGCCTACGTCAAGGGACACTGACGGTGGGTCAATACGCCATCCGTTTCCGCACTTTGGCTTCAGAACTCGGGTGGAATAATGAGGCCCTAACAGCCGCCTTCTGGGAAGGACTCTCGAGTCGCATCAAGGATGAGTTGGCGGGTCGGGACGTGCCCTCCACCCTAGATGCACTGATCGCCCTAGCAACTCGTGTGGACATACGTTTTCAGGAGCGCTCCAAAGAGCTATCTCGGGAGAGACGCCCGGTACGGCATTCTCCTCCTCCGCAGAAGTCCTCCGTTCCTCAGTCATCAACAGCTGGGATTCCCGTCCACGAGCCCATGCAGATCGACCGAGTGCGGCAGTCTGAACGACGTCGAGCAGAGCGGCTCGCCCAGGGCCTCTGCTTTTACTGTGGTGAGGACACCCACCTGCTACGCTCCTGTCCAGAGAGGCCGGGAAACTCCAAAGCCTAGGGTTGGTAGGAGAGGCCACCCTAGGTGCTGGGACCCTCTCTGACCCAGTTACATGGACAGTGCAAGTGACCACGGGAGAGACGCGGTTCACGGCTGATGCCTACCTCGATTCCGGGGCAGCAGGCAATTTCATCCAGCAGGCCACGGTGGACAAGTACCGGGTGCCTGTCATGCCACTCGACAAACCCCTAGTGATTGCCTCGGTGGATGGGAGGCCTCTCTCTGATACCATCTCCTTGATCACCAGGCCTGTCGAACTACGCATCGGTGCTCTTCACACCGAGAACATCGCTCTCTACGTTCTCCCACACATGTCCCACCAGATCCTGTTGGGACTCCCATGGTTGCGGACACATGAACCATCGGTTAGCTGGGGTACTGGCGAAGTCACCCGTTGGGGCTCTTCGTGTCATGAGAGGTGCCTAAAGTCCATACCACCCCTCCGACGACCTCCGGTTCCTGAGACCCTAACGGGGCTGCCTTCGGCCTATTGGTCCTTTGCCGATGTCTTTGACAAAAAGGAATCCGAGGTACTGCCGCCACATCGTCCATACGATTGTGCCATTGACCTGCTTCCAGGGACAACCCCACCTAGAGGACGGATATATCCTTTATCTCCAGCCGAAACCAGGGCCATGTCAGATTACATCTCAGAGAGCCTAGCAAGAGGGTTCATTCGGAGATCCTCCTCTCCTGCTGGAGCAGGTTTCTTCTTTGTCAAGAAGAAAGAGGGAGACTTACGCCCATGCATAGACTACCGGGGTCT
The DNA here is from genome assembly GCF_048569485.1 of Anomaloglossus baeobatrachus. NCBI lineage: Eukaryota > Metazoa > Chordata > Amphibia > Anura > Aromobatidae > Anomaloglossus > Anomaloglossus baeobatrachus. The sequence goes on along the minus strand of NC_134354.1, from coordinate 276,828,462 downwards.
CAATCAAATCACCGTGAAAAACAAATACCCCCTGCCGCTCATTCCCGAATTATTTGACCGGCTTAGAGGAGCTCGTGTGTTCACCAAGCTGGATCTTCGGGGTGCTTACAATCTGGTACGCATCCGCTCTGGTGACGAATGGAAAACCGCGTTTAATACGCGCGATGGACATTATGAGTACTGCGTGATGCCCTTCGGTCTGTGTAACGCTCCTGCCGTCTTCCAAGAACTGGTGAACGACGTGTTTCGGGACCTTCTCTACATCTGTGTGGTTGTTTATCTAGATGACATCCTTGTCTTCTCTCCGGACCTCCAAACCCACAGAGAAAACGTACAGCTGGTCTTACAAAGACTGAGAGAGAATCGCCTGTACGCAAAGTATGAGAAGTGTGTCTTTGAGCAGTCTTCCCTCCCCTTTCTGGGGTACATCATCTCTGATACTGGACTGCAGATGGACCCCAAGAAGGTCTCCGCCATCATCAACTGGCCTCCGCCTTCTGGACTGAAGGCAATCCAACGCTTCCTGGGATTCGCCAACTACTACCGCCAGTTTATCCCGCACTTCTCTGCCTTGACCGCTCCTCTCTCCGCTTTGACCAAAAAGGAGGCTAATCCTAAGGACTGGTCACCTGCGGCAGACGCCGCATTTTGTTCTTTGAAGCGAGCATTCGCCTCCGCCCCTGTACTCCACCGACCGGAGTTAAACCGCCAGTTCACCTTGGAGGTGGATGCCTCCTCCTCAGGAGCCGGAGCAGTGCTCATGCAAAAATCCTCCTCCGGGAAGATGGTGACCTGCGGTTTCTTCTCTAAGAGCTTCTCAGCACCCGAACGTAATTACACCATCGGTGACCGAGAACTACTGGCGGTCAAACTGGCTCTGGAGGAGTGGCGCTACCTCCTGGAAGGAGCAGTGTACCCCGTGATTATCTACACGGACCACAAAAACCTGGAATACCTGCGGTCCGCTCAGCGACTGAACCCACGGCAAGCCAGGTGGTCCTTATTCTTTGCCAGGTTTGACTTCCAGCTCCACTTCCGACCAGCGGACAAGAATGTACGCGCTGATGCCTTGTCTAGGTCTCTCATGCCCATGGAACAGGAGGAAGAGACTATCCAGCCTATCATCTCTCCTAGCAAGATTGTTCCGGTGGCTCCTGTCACTCTGGCCCAGATACCACCGGGGAAGACCTATGTCTCGGAGACTGACAGGCTAACGGTCTTACACTGGGGTCATACCTCAAAAACAGCCGGCCATGCAGGCCAGAAGAGAACATGGGGTGCGATTGTACGCCATTACTGGTGGCCATCTCTTCGCACGGACGTCGCCGCCTTTGTCTCTGCCTGCTCCTCTTGTGCCAGAAACAAGACGCCCAAACACCTCCCACATGGCCGCCTTCTGCCTCTGCCGATACCTTCGATTCCGTGGCAACACATAGCAATGGACTTTATTACGGACTTGCCATTGTCATCCGGGCACACAGTCATATGGGTCGTGGTGGACCGGTTCTCAAAAATGGCCCATTTCGTTCCTATGGCTGGACTGCCCTCTGCTCAGGAACTCGCGGACGCTTTTATACAACACATCTTCCGCTTGCATGGCTTTCCATTACACATCGTATCAGACAGAGGAACTCAGTTCACCTCCCGCTTCTGGAGGGCTCTCTGTAACCATCTGGGAGTGACTCTGGACTTTTCATCTGCATACCATCCTCAGTCTAATGGCCAAGTAGAGAGGGTCAATCAAATCTTGACCTCATTTCTACGTCACTATGTTAACGCCCATCACGACGACTGGTCCGCTCTTCTACCTTGGGCTGAATTCTCCCACAACCACCACATCAGTGAGTCGTCCTCCAGCTCTCCCTTCCATGTTGTTTACGGACTTCAGCCTTCCATCCCATTGCCTGTATCCCCCTCTTCGGATGTCCCTGCTGCAGATACAGTAGCCCGTGACTTTGCCACCATTTGGGACTCTGTCAAGGTGTCTCTAGGACGTGCTTCCCTGCGGATGAAGCGACACGCAGACAAGAAACGCCTGGATCCTCCGTGTTTCTCTCCTGGAGACCTCGTCTGGCTTTCTTCCCAGTACGTCCGCCTGAAGATACCTTCATACAAGCTGGGTCCTCGCTACATTGGGCCGTTTAAAGTCCTCACCAGGATCAATGAGGTCTCCTACAAGCTGCAGCTCCCGGCCACGATGAGGATACCCAACTCGTTCCACGTCTCCCTGCTCAAGCCGGTGGTCCTTGGTCCCTTCTCCGCTGCTGCCAGTCCAGCTCCTCCACCTATTGCCGATGATGACATCTATGCGGTAAGGGATATCGTGGCCATGAAGACCGTACGAGGTCGGCAGTTCTTCCTGGTGGACTGGGCAGGGTATGGTCCTGAGGATAGGTCCTGGGAGCCCAGGGAGAACGTAGGCACTCCTCTTATCCGTGCCTTCATGTCCCGGTTGCGGGGAGGGGGGCGTGGGGGGGGGGGGTACTGTCACGCTCCCCGGGTCCTCGGCTCCCCTCCCCGGGTCCTCAGCTCCGCTCCCCGGCTCACCTGCCACGCTCCCCTCGTCCCAGCCTCCGGGGCCCGTCCTCCATAGGTCCTCTGGTCGCCGATCCCGGCGTCCGACATCTTCCCAGGCCCTGGCCGGCTCTCCTGCGTCCTCCTCGCAGCCTCCTTCCCTGGCTTCTGGCACCCGGGCCGCGCGCATGCGCATTAGGGCACGCGCGCGGTCACTGACCCTTTCTTAAAGGGCCAGCGTCCAGTAACAGGAAATGAGGTTAGTCAGGTTCAGGGTATAAAGGGGGTTCTTGTCCAAGGGGGCGGGGCCTGATCTTCGTGTTCCCTGAGCTAGGAGTCAGGTCTCCTGGTGTTTATGTGCCTGTACTCACCTATCTCTCTTTGTAGAGCCGTACCTGCCTCGCCATCCAGTCTGCCGTATCCCGAACCCCGCACGCTGTCCGTCTGCCATCCGACAGCACATGCCATCTCGGATCCCTGCGGTGACCCGTCATCTTGCTCCAGAGGTTCCGGACTCCGCCTGATATCATCTCGGCCTCCGAACCTGAGCTACGTCACCAAGACTACCTTCTGTGACTCCGTGGTCCCAGGGACTCCTCCGCTGTCTTCACTTGCACGGACTATCCTGCTGCCCTTCAGTGCTTCAGCTGCCGGACTCCCTACCTCCATCTTAGAGTTCGGTCCAGTGGATCCACCTCCTGGGTCTGCCCGACCGCCCGGCCATGACACATGCCTGGTGTGGGAGGAGACAGATCTCTTAGCCCTGCCAGGTGGCTAAATGGAAAAATTCTGACTGAATCAGAATGGATGCACCGAGTAATCTAAGGGATACATAGCTGGATTCAGGATTTGTTGCCATGATGCCTGCATCATGATGCTCTCAGATGAGGTAGGAAAAACCTGCTGACAGATTCCCTTTAAAGTAAGAGCTCCAAGTCAGAGGTTGCACTATTGAGTTTAATAACAGCATGCTCACAGTCTGATTTTCTATCAGATGCAGTGCCACTTATTTATAACCTAGTGTATATAGTATAAATGACAGTTGTATTACTGATTGCACATTATAAATATTATTTCTACTTATGTAAAAGCCATTATAAGAGAAACCTAGAGTGATATTGAGGATTCATGACATATATTTATCAATGTGAAAAATATACAGAAAAAATGGAGTAAGAAAATAGTCTCACCTGACAATCCCCCAACATCCATCTTTTTTAGATTTTTGGCTTCTAGAATGCAGACAGTCAGTTTTCCAGCAGTTGGAACATATCGTAGGGAAATACAGATATCTCCAAGTTTCTCAGGCTGGAGGTAAACAGGTAGATGCAAATTATTTGGGGGTAAACATCTGGCTTCTACATTTGCTTGAAATTGTAACTCAATCCATTACTCATAAGTGGTCTTTTTCAGGTATCCAAAATAGAATCACTTTCTATGCAGTACTATCATTACAGAATTTACTGCTAAAACATACCACAGGGTCAGTATTGGATGCTCTTCTTTTTAGTATGCCCCTTGTAATATTCTTGCCTTTCATGTGTCATATGGCATTTTCATTTTGGTGTTGTCAACATTAATGCTTTTTTGTGTAACACGTTTTTAAAAATGCAATACACCATTTAATGTATTAAAAATCTTTTACACTTTTGTCGCGGGGATAGAATGAAAGTTCCAATGAAGCAAGTTTGTTTTAGATTATTTTTGTTGTGCTGAATAAAAAATAAGGGTGCTACCTTCTAATGTGAAAAAAGTGCACAAAAGTGCAACTATCACTGTAACTATGAGGCATTGGTACCTCATTTAATTTCCAATCTTCTTAAGTTTTGCAGCTAACTTCTGCAGGATCACTGAATCTGAAGGCATTATGGGAACTAGTGCGGGGGATAAAAAGTTTGTTGCTACCAACACTGTGCTATTCTATTATAGGTATTCACTCATTAATGTAACGCACCTCCTCCTTTTCAGCGCTCTGCAAGTCTCGCCACTCTTCAATTGGCTGTCCAAGGTCTACAGTATTCATTGCAACCTTCACCTCTCCAATGATGTCATGTTTAGAAAATCGATCAAAGTCATATATGGACATACATAGCGTCTTTCCACCAAGCTCTTGATATGGAATCTAAGGTATAATAAAGTACAAGTTAAATGTAAAAACTTCATATTAAACCTTTTCCATAATAAACATATAAATAAAATACAAAAATGGGAGTCCTACGTTTCAAAAATCACTGGTTTGTGATATTTTAATGGCATATGCACTTTCTTCTCATGTTTGTCCTCTAAAGAAAACTCCAATTTCCTCTAGTTTCCTCCCACATTCCAAAACACATGTGCACAACACAGAGGATTATGTTGGTGCTCTAAAACCATCGTAAAATAAATTAAAATGGGGGGGGGATGTGCATTATTAAATGTTCAAGCAGAAGCTACTCCAAGTGGAGAAGATGTGGTTAGAAATATTTTTTTCTATGTTGACAAGGCTGCCTACCATTCTACATACTACAAGTACAAGTCACCTAGGTTTTGTCTGCGGGCTGCTATTTTTAGACTGGGAGGAGCCAAATAACCATGGGCCTTCCCAACCTCATAATACCAGCCCTCAACTGTCTGCTTTACCTTGACTGTTTATCAAAAATAAGGTGGAGCCCACATCGCTTTTTTATGAATTATTTAAATAATCAAAACAAACGGTGTGGCATCTCCTCTAATTTTGATAACTAGCCAAGGTAAAGCTGACAGCTGAGGGTTGCAGCTCACAGTTGTTTGTTTTATCTGCACTGGTTATTAAAAGTAGGCGGGACCTCATGTCATTTTAAAAAAAAAAAAAAAAAAAAAAAAAAACCACTGCCTATCCATATTTGTTTGCAGATAAATTGTCCCCATTTTGCTTCCTTTTGCAGCCCCCTAGTCCTTACTTCAACTATTTTACAGTCATTTTACAGCAAAGATGTTTGAGTACCGATTGACTTTTATAAGGTTTAGGGTCCAGGATCAAGTTCGGGTCAAGACCGGGTCCCGAATTAAACTTTTAATTAAAGTCCGGCTGAACCCGGTGAACCCATACTTCCATGGGTCCGCTCATCCCTACTTTTTGACCATGCTCTTTGCTTGCCATAGATGGATGACTCAGAGGTTGTTATCATGATCACGGTTTGCTATGGTAATGATCATGCCCCCATGATCATGTTGCGGGGTCCCGATAGGGTGGGAAAAGGAGTGCACTCCCCCTCTCAGCCTTCTAAATGAGGTGATCATTATTGATTGCATCATTTAGGGGGTTAACAGCCAGTGGCAGCGTGGGGACCGTCCTTGATTGTGACAGCTGGAGCTCAGATATAAATTACTACGAGCCCCTGGCGTCGATCGTGCAGGCACAGCCCCTGTGCCCACATAATTGCTATAACGTACATTTACAACAATTTGTGGGGACTCCTTCCCGATCATGACGTAAGTGTGCGTCAAATGTCATGAACGGGTTAATAATTTATCTTTTTCTCAGTGGCTTTGGCCACATTCTGTAGGTTTGTATGTTCCTTAAAACATACAAACCTACAAAAACATATAAAAGAAATAATAAAAAAATAAAATAAACACTTATGGCATGTAGTAAAAGTGATAAGACAGCATTGTTCTTTGGGTAAGGATGATTACCGTGATACCTGATTTTTATAGTTTTTTTATGATTTACTACGTTTCCACACTAAAAACAATATTTTACAAAAAAATAGTTTTTGCATCATCATATTTTTTTTTATAGTTTTGCAGAAGGTAAGTACTGTTTGAGGGTGTGGTTTTTTGCAGGATGAGTTGATGTTTTCATTAATGCCTTTTTTTACATGGAAGTTTTTTATTTCTTTTTACCATCTGTGTGTAACTTTTTAATTTATTTTTGTTCTTTTACATTTTAAACATTTTGTTGAACTTTTTTTTACATTTTTGCTTAGTCACATGGTGGAAATTGATTATTTTTTGCTTTGATCACTGATCTCATACACTACAGTACTTGTATACTTGTCAGTTTTTTATTGATACAGGCTGCTAGACAGTGATAGTGGCATGGTGTAACGGACCAGTATACCCTGAGTTCATTATTTGACTTAGATTGTGATAGCATCTATTGCAACCTGCAATTGTGGGGAGCTGCTAGGGTTAAAGAAGATGCCGACCCCTTTGCCGTTGAAAAACAGCTGCTAAGTCACTTTCGAGAAATGGCCATACTCCTAGTTACATGATCAAAACAAGTTGCCGAATTATTAGTGTACCTGGAATGAAACTAGATACGTTCATTATATCTCATCTCACCATAATTCCAAGAGTAAGATTGGTGTAAAGTGTCATCATGAGGCCTCTTCATGGTGTTGACCACTTGGTCTCCAGACGAACCTACAGCTATCATTGAATCTAAAAGAAAAGCTGGAATAATCCCTAAACACGATAGATTCCAGCTTAAATTGCCTTCTTGCTCTGCACCATGATAGTTTATGCCCATGATTATGGTGTGGAATGGTATATTCTGTGGTAGCTGGACCTCTGTAATCTTCATCCAGGTACACTGACAGTTTGGTATTACATTGATTTGTTCTAAAATAAGTGGAACTGTGGCACCCTTGAGGCTTCAGTCGCCACAGAGTATTGCACCCAACATTGGGTGTAATGCTAAACCCAGTTCCTGAGGCGGTCAGTCAGATTGCCCTGTTCCCACTGGGGACTGGACTAGGGTAGAGTGATAAAGGGGTCGCCGATAGAGAGGCATTTATAGGATGCCCTCAACAGGGGCCCCAGTCCCACTAGCTTAGGACCTGGGAAGGGGGAGGTGCAGCCAGCAGGGGGAGTCAGGAGCTAACACAACAGTTAGAAAGTTCTCCAGCAGGAGAGCAAGGGAGCAATCGCATTTACAGGTGCTCCAGTGGGAAGGAGGAGACGTTCACAATGGTTGCCAAGGGGAGAGTGATCTCTGCTCCCCACGGAACCGATGCCACACACGGCGGAAGGACCCTAGGGAAGATCATACTTCACATTGGTTTTCCAGAATCTGCTTGGATCGGGAATCTTTCAAGCTTCCCTGACCACACAGCACCCAGCACAGCACAGTGCCATATAGGATCCGGGGCCTCGCTTCAATACGGACCCCACATCGGAACTGCGGCACCTGCATATAGGGACAAGAGTTAATCTCGTGAAACCCAGGGTCCCCTCATAGCTTCAAGCCAGGGGATCCACAGACAGGCGTTACAAGGAGGGAACCGACTGAACACCAAACCGGACTGATCTCTAAAGGGATTCGGGTTCGACAGAGGCCATCATATCAAATGACGTGTATTACCTGGGTGAGCGGCATCGCACAAAAGTGAGTAAACAACCTGGAACTGCAGCTATACACTCTGACTCTTTATTACCCGTACTGCCGCTCCCCACTGCCATTGCTACTCCCCTCATCATCCTCCCCGGGGCCCGCTCTACCTATGGAGAGTGATACCACTCATAGCTGCTACTACCATCTGTCCTGGAGGACAGCAACAGCAGCGGCGGCCCCTTCCCTGGCCACATACCACAAGTGGCGTCACTACAAACACCTCACCACAACCCCCCTCATCCCTTCCCCAGCCATCTTCTGTATGCCTCGGGGCAATGGAGCCGTTCTAGGCCGCCCGTCACAATGACAGTCGACGGCCCCGCGACGAGTAGGTTAAATGCACCTGCCCCGTGGGGGCACTACAGAACAGCCACTAAAGTGTCTAAAATGTCCCAGGAAACATGACATCAGGCCATATGTTGGTCATGCTACTGTGAGCAGCCTTTGTGGCCTAAATGTTCTACCAATACCTTCAGTGTCTCTGGACTTGTCTCCCAGTGGTAATATCTAGATCATTGCTGGTTGGCAATTGCAATGGGAGCTGTCAACAGTGGATCTTGATTAAATATACATCAATGATTTTTATTCTAATTTGGCTAATATTTACCTTTCTAAAACCACAGTTTTTTAGTATAAAAATTGAAAAGTTTGGTTTACACTAACTAATAACACTGGTATACGTGATTTTGGTGCCAACCATGTCTCAACAGTTTTATATTAAATTTATGGTGCTGATTAAGAAAATGACTTAATGTAGAAACAGAGACCCTGATTCCATCCATGTTTCACTTTTGGGGCTGTTTGCTGTAGTTTTGATAAAGTCAATATTTTATTAGAAGACCATTATCACTAGAGGACTAGGAAAGCTACTGCCATCTTGTTCTCTTTATTTTATTTGCTCTGTTTAACCTCAACTACAACAGCTTTCTGCCTATATACAGTGTACACAGAGATTTAATAATAAATACAATACACAGCCCAGTAAGTGATATACATCGCTGGAGTCAATATCTCTGTCTCCTGCTCTTAGATGGGTTAGTAAAAACCTGGTGACGGATTTCTTTAAAGGATGGCATTTGGAACTATCAGCTTGTAGAGTCAGTTGTGTGGGTACCCATAAACCTTTAGACTAATATTGCTTGTTTATATAGCACCATTAATTTCACAGAGCTTTACAGACATCATCATTACTGTCGCCATTAGGGCTCACAACAAGCTAAATTACCTATGAGCATGTCTTTGGAGGAAGCCCACACAAGCACAGGGGGAGCATACATCCTTTTGGATGTTTTCCTTCGTGGGATTTGAACTCTGGACTTCAACACTGTAAAACAACAGTGTTAATCACTAAGCCACCAGGCTGTACCTTATGATTGCTGTTTATTCACTGATAGGTCATCAATATTGATCAGTTGAGGTCTGACATTAATCACTATCACCAATCAGCTGATATGTGCTCTGGCTTCAGCCGCATATAAGAACTATATGGAATCAAACAACGCAGCTTCATATATTGCTTAACCCCGTCAGACACTGCAGTTTAATCTCTCATTCACTTGAATATTTTAGAGGAGAGGCCTTAATGGATAAATACTGGTTTTCCCAGCATGTGCTCAATCTGATTGAGGTCTGGGAAATTTGAAGGCCAAGTCAATGCCATTACCTTTTACTTGTCATATACATAAAATCCTTCTTGAACAATTTTAACAGTGTTGCAGGGTACATTATCCTGCCGAACAAGATCACTGCCGTTATCAAACCCCATTGTCATGTATAAGTGTGATTGGTTGTCATAATTTTTTAAGTGAATGCGAAATATCATTCTACATGAATGCTAGAGCAAAATGGTTCTCCACACCATTTCCTAGAATAGCATGCTGCCAATTCCTGACAGTGCAACTTTTCTAAGTAAGCAAAGCACATGAACCTGTCTATCAGACCATTCCACCTTCTTACAAGTGTAACACCCGAGTCCCTGCACTACCCTGCCTCTTCCTAGCACAGACACTGACTCACTGACCGCCGTGGCCGGACTACGTCCTCCCCTGCTCTCCCACTCCCTGCCGTCCATGTTCTTCTCTGGCTGCTCCTTATGGGGACTGTGCATGCCACACAGGTACTCTGGGAATGCCGTTAGGGTGCGCGAGTGCACCTACCCTGCTCTGAAAGGCCCAATGCACCATTTCCCAAAAGTGCCTCTCAGCCTATGGCATCCTCGACTAAGGGACAAGTCTTTAGTTAGGCAGTATTTCCAATGTGCTGGCTAGATGTCTGGTCCCGTGCTCCTTTCCCATTACCTATACATGTGACCGCCCTTCCATACCTGTCTGACCCTGTCGAGTCCAGCATACCTCTCTAACACAGCTGTCCTATCTGACTCAGCCATTCCAGCTGCAACCATCTGCACTAGAGACTATACCTGCTTGCACCTGTGTCCATCCCGGCATTCCCATCCCTGGGGGTCAGCTGCCAAACACCTGGACACTGCTCTGAGAGTGGTATCTTCCATACACCTCAGTGGTCGCTTAGTTTAACCCCTCTTACATCAGGGGAAGCCCGGATTTCCCGTGGTCCAGTGACTCCACTCCTGCTACTGCTCACCCCAACACCGGAGAGTGTTACAACATGCATGATAATGTGACCTGTTTGCGCCTATGTGGACTAATAAACAGCAAGCTGCAGTCAACTTTGTGTTATAGCACCTTTCTCATTAACTAGTTATCTGCTACAGTAGCTCTTTTGTGGAACTGGGTTTGCAGTTCTAGTCTTTAATTCCCATCCACATCATTAAACCTTGAGCGGTCTTGTTTAACTAGCTATCCATCTTCTTCTGATGGGTTTTAACAACTACATACAAGAAACACTCAAGACCTGCTATTTTGGAGATACTGCTATCTAGTCACCTATTTGAATCTAGTCCCTGTCACAGTTGCCCTGTCTTACACCTACCAATTCTTCCTACTTCAAATCCATTAGCTTTAAGACTAAACCACTTACTGCCTAATATATCCCATTTATCTACAGGCATCATCTTAATGAGATCCCCACGTTATCAGTCAGTGCTTTTAATATTATTGCTGATTAGTTTCTGTCTGATTAGTACAATCATTCTAAAGTGCTCATATTCCGTTTTACCTATCTTGTCATTTTAACCATCATTTCTTTTTTCCTAACATCAATTTTACCCATGAATTTTACACACAGTTTGTTTTTAGTTCTTTAATGTAATAAAAAATGGTTATTTTACCTTAAAAGTGAAAGTCTCATTGAAAATTGGATTAAGTGTTTTGCGATGGACTTTAGTCTCATACTTCTTTTTCTTATCTGGTAAAAAAAAGATTTTTACGTAAGGATCCGACGTTCCTCCCATGTCCAATGCTGGTAGTTCTGTTGCCTGTATGACACCAACTTGCATCTGTTAAAAAAAAAATAAAAACCAAACAACAGTTAACACATTCCATGTACAAGTTACCTCTATTCTTTATGTTGTCTCAAAAGTATTTTCCGTGCCTTGCCTGCTAAAAATGTGCTACATGCAAAAACAGCATCCTGTTCTCTCTCTATAGGACCATGGTGGATGTCACCAAAGGATTAATGATGTAGCCACATTTTTTAAGTCTGCCATGTATCACTTTATGTGGAAATAGCTCGGAGAAACAACAAAATTAAGAGAAAATGTAGAAAAAGTGGCATTTTTCAAAATTGCAATTTTGCTCTTCTTGTATGACAGTCATACCCCACAAAACAGATGATAAGAATTGTTCACAATAATTTGATTTTAATAAAATTTATATTAATTTTTGATATGTGCAAAATAATTTTTCCAATACAGCAGATTAAATAAATATTGAATACGTCACCAATTTTCTAAGTAAATATATTTCTAAAAGTGTTACTGACATGAATTTCTCACCAGATGTCTGTAACAACCCATACAATCCACACAGGCAAAAAAAAAAAAAATAAAATCATTGATGTTCATAAATGTAGTATTGACACACGGAAAAAGTATTGAACATGGTTACTGAAATTCATTAACTACTTCGTACAAAAGCCTTAGTTGGTGATGACAACTTCAAGATGCCTCCTGTATGGAGAAATTAGTCACATGGATTGCTCAGGTGTGATTTTGGGCCATTCTTACAAAACAAACAAAATTCAAATTCTGAAGATTCCCTGGGCTCCTGCTATGAACTCTGAATTGAATTTGAAACAATTGTAACTGCTGATTCCAGGTCCTTCTGCAGCTCTCCACAAGCAGTTCTCGGTTTTTGGACAACTCTTCTGATAATTGTTTTTTCTACTCTATCTGAAATATTAAGGGAAGCATCTGGCTGCGGTTGGTTTATGGTAAAATGATCTTTACATCTCTGGATATTAGCCCCAACAGTGCTTACTGGGTCCTTCAGTAGTTTAGACACTCTTCTGTAACCAATGACAATGAATGAGCTCACTGATTTTACCCATCATGAGATGTTTCTTGTTTGGCAACTTTGTAATGAGACACCTTTTTATATGATATCAGTATAACCAGCTAATACTATTTTTCACGTAATGACAGAATTGCTTTCCAATTACTGACAACTTTCAGCTGGTGTTAGGACTTCCCATGGTTTTTTTTTGCAACTTTCTTTCTTCGTGTGCTCAATACTTTTTCCTGTGTCATTTCAAATATTATACATAGCTTTATTTATAGACATCTATGGTTTGATTTTTGTCTGTAAATTGCATGGATTGTTACTGATATCTGGTGAGAAATTCATGTCAATATCATCTTTAGAAATATATTTAAAATTGCTGAGATGTTTAATACTTAATGGTGCTTTACACTCTGCGACATCGCTAACGATATATTGTCGGGGTCACGTCGTTAGTGACACACATCTGGCGCCGTTAGCGACATCGCAGCATGTGACACCAAGGAGCGACGATCAACGATCGAAAAACGTCAGAAATTGGTGATCATTGACACGTTGCTCCTTTCCTTAATATCGTTACTGCTGCAGGTACGATGTTGTTCGTCGTTCCTGCAGCATCACACATCGCTACGTGTGACACCACAGGAACAACAAACATCTCTTTACCTGTGTCCACCGGAAAAGAAGGAAGGAAGAAGGTGGGCAGGATCTTCCGACCGCTCATCTCCTCCCCTCCGCTTCTATTGGACGGCTGCCGTGTGACATCGCTGTGACGCGGCACGAACCGCCCCCTTAGAAAGGAGGCGGAACGCCGGCCAGAGCGATGTCGCAGGGAAGGTAAGTCCGTGTGACGGGTGTAAGCGATGTTGTGCGCCACGGGCAGCGATTTGCCCGTCCTCACAACTGATGGGGGCGGGTACGCTCGCTAGTGATATCGATACCGATATCGCAGAGTGTAAAGTACCCTTTATTTCACCTGCTGTACAAAGAGAGTCAGACAGAGTGAGAAAGCGATAGGTAAATTAAGCTGTAGAGGCTATGTGCACACGTTGAGTATTTAGTGTGTTTTTTATGTCAGTATTTGTAAGCCAAAGCAGGAGTGGGTATAAAATACAGAAATGGTGACATGTTTCTATTATACTTTTCCTATGATTGCTCTGCTCCTGGATTTGGCTTACAAACACTAAAATAAAAAAAAACTCACCAAAACCTCAACATGTGAATGTGGCTTTAAATGGTTTTTGAACGATTTTGGAAACGTTTTTACAGACGCACTTTTTACTTTTTTTTTTTGCAGCCCTATGAAATAGACAGTGTCTAGTTTGGAGCGGAATCCATCAGAAGCTGCATGGAAGAAGTGATATGCCCATTCTTTTTTTTTCCCATGAGGTGTTTTTAAATCCTGAACTGGAAAAAAACACTCAAACCAATGAACATATGAACAACAAAGCAGATTTTCAATAGTAATAGGAAGAATGTTTCAAGCTTTTTTAAAAGTGTTTTTTTTAAAGTGTTTTCAAAAGCAGACCTGCTTCAAAACCTTCTCAAAAACTATGTATCTTTATTTTATCACTGTGTTGGTAGACATGATAAATACTTAATGCTTCATAAAATATATATACAGCAGATTGTATTAAGTTTTTAAAGCTACCATTGTATATATATTCTTCACATCTTTAAGGCATTAACATTTGTCAGCAGGTTTGTCGGCGAAACACATGAACAAAATTCATGACAGATGCTGTGTCAATTATTGGAAGAAAAATCACAGATAATTCAGAATACAGCATATGATTCTAGAATTATTGCCCTAAAAACACAGAAAAAGATACATTTGATGGCATAAACTCTTTAAGAAATCAGACTCCAATCTTTCGGCCAATTAAACAAAAAAATTTTGGTGATCTTGGACGTAATTATGAGATATGATTTGTAAGTTTATTAAACCTACTTAAAGAATTGAGAGAAAATCTATATTTTTGCATTTGAAAAATGAATTTCCACATAAGCTACTAGCTTTTCCCTACTTCTGAATGTACTCTTGGCTTTGGCTCAAAAATTTTTTTACTGTCGATTTCCAACAACAGAAGTACCGAAGTGATATCTACAGTGGTATTTATCTTTATGGATTCAAAAGAATAGAAAGTGCAGAAGAGCAGCATATATTACTCAATGTATTGTAAAGGGTGAAATTTACACTGATAACTGAGGCTTGAATGGCGCTGACAGGGCCATTAATAGTAATGATGAAGAAGGAGTCACAGTGTGCTCTGTTGTCCTTCATTTTCGGCCAGACACACCTACTGGAAGCAGGCACCAAGACGTAGTAGACTATTGTATGTCCTGTAGCTCACCTTTAATAGGCATATACAGCCGAAAATGATAAACAACAGAGCACTCTGTGACTTCATCTGTATCATTGTAGTCAATGACCCCATGGAATCACTGACCATAGGCCCCAATTGAACCACTGACCGTAAGAGCCGATGAAACTGTGACGCCCTGGACTAGCCAGGTAGTCACAGGTAGACCCACGCATTACACCTGTCCTCCAATAAGGTAACATCAGCCAACCAGTAAAACTTAGCCACCTCTCTCAGTGCCTAATGGACACACCAGGGGTGCGGAGCCAGACGGTTGGCCATGCACACCGAGAAGTTCAGAGGGCCTGAGGTAGGAAACACACAGTCAGATCAGGGAGTGAGTGGAGTGAAGGAGAGTGGAAGCAGGCTTGTGTAGCAGGTCTGCAGCAGTCTGACAGTCTGACAGGTGCCAGGGTCGGAGCCCTGGTACCTTGGCTAGAACGCAAACGGTGGCCTTAGCCTGCAGGAGCCGGGAAGACGGCTCGGTGGAACCGTGGTGGACCGGGACAGGGTAGTGGCCCCCCGGTACCGACCCGGGGAACCGACTCGGAAACCAGAGCACACAGGGGGGGTACTCAGACCCTGAAATGAGGTCGAGAATCCACTGGACTGAGTTAATTAACTGATTGCGGTCTGGACTATAGTTCCTTTCCCACCCAAGTCCCGACTGAAGACAACAGCCCAACGAGAGGGATAGAAAGCCACCGCACAGGCAGAGAGATCCCACGGGCCAGCGTCTGCGGGCAAAAGGGCTCTCCCGACATCCACAAAGCCGGGGAGCGGACTCCCGTCGCTGAAGCGCAGGCAGCCCAAATAGACAACACGGTGCAGGAGAAAGGCCAAGACCACCGAACTGAGTGGGGGACCAGACGCAGCCGGCTGCAGGCACCGACCACCATCAACTTATTTTACCAGAGACTTGTGTGTGTCAATAACAGTGAGTACAACAGTGCCATCCAGCCGCGCACCGCCCTGCACCGCCCAGCTATTCCCAATGGGCCCTGGGGCCACCATCCTTGCCCATGAAGGGGGTTAACATCTTGCTGCACTACCATCTCCCCCAGGTGCCCCGTAACTTCAGCGGTGGTGTCTACCTTCACCACATCCCGTGGGTGGCGTCATGAACTCAAGCACGGCTCCGGCCGTGCACCTACCTAACCCCCCACCAAAAGCGCCAGCACCCCCTTTGAGAGCGAAGTGACTCCGGGTCCGGAGGCACTCGAGCCACCCACCGAGCCCAGATTTGAGCGGCTCGGCTGCAGCCGAGCGCGGGGCGGTACAAAACCACTGATCATGTGGGAAAATATAATGTGAACCTTGCCTCAGGAGTTAACTGTCAGGAGTTGTCTTCAGCTCTTGCAAGTCTTGAGGTTGTGTATTAAAGGGTTGTCCTATTTTTCATTACTTTTCCAATTGTGTTGTCTGGGTGATTTTGTGGCACTTACTAATATATATATGTATTCAGATTCCAGTCTGTGAAGTGCTCCTGCCTGTCAGTGTAGCTTTCCTTACAGACCGCATAGTTTTTCTGTTCTCAAATTGTCCTTTTCAACATTCTTGCACGCTTGAATTGGGAGGGACGTTTTACCTTTGCTTTGGGCATTAAAAGAGTTATTTTACCTGGATGTTGTTACCTGGTTATTTTGAAAGTCATAGTCTAAGGAAAATTGTAGCTTTCCAAGCTTCTCTTCTTCTTTTTCCTCATCTTCCTTGTCTTCACCTTCTGTTAATCCAGTTTCTGCATCGTCGTCATCATCCTATAAAACCTACAGAAATAAAGAAGTGTGACTTATTTTGACTGGATATACATACATAGTTACATAAGTTGAAAGGTTCCTCCACCAATTACATGGACCTCATAAGTTGTGTTTACTGTAATTGGTTGCTGCCATTGACTCATGCATTTCACATCATTGCTCTTTAGCAAAATCAGCATTTTACTACAAATTTCCAATCAGAATGATATGGTTTGTTCCAAGTTTATCCCATATACATAGCAAGGAATAAACTCCTGATTGCTGGGAGTCAGACCAACAGAACCCTCACCAATCCTGAGAACAGGGCTGTGCCCATCCACCGCATTCATTCACTATGAGATAGCCACATAGTATGCTATGACAGCATTTATAAACTTGGTACATTAGTATTTGGCACTTAGGAAAACTCAGCAAAATAAGACTTTTATACGTGTACTCAGTTGTTTAATACTATACTATACTGTGAAGGGAATTACATGTTATGTGTACATATTACATGTTACATGTGTTATGTTTTTCTATTAACAGACCAATATTGTATCCTAAATGATGGAGCGGCAGCAAACAGTTTATGGTATCCATATAAATGAGGAAAGTGTTCATTGGCTGTTCCCGCTTGTATATATAGATATCCGAACAAAAAGCCTCATGGTTATAACCTTAAGGTCTCGTATAGGTCACACTAGGAAGGGTATACATTGACCCTCCAGTGTGGCCACGAGACAGCACACTCCAAATAGCATATAATAAACAAGAGCACAAGGAGTTTTAGTGCAAATATAGAAAATTTATTTCAATCTCAATAAATAACAGGAATAGAATAAAGGACGGATCAAGCGCAAGGTTAGGGAATTAAACACCTAGGTCCCGTACACCACAGGATATCAGCATTTATAAAGAATTAATATAGTGGGACTCAAATTTAAAAAGGCCAAACAGGGTCACAAAGCATTTTGTAAGCTTAGGCAAGACACAGGGGGTATTCTATATCTGACATGCACTTATATAATAAAGGCTATATATATAGTATAACATTTTATACAAGGAGTCAGTAATAATCACAGAAGCCTATATAAAAAAAAGTTCCCGCTTGTATATAAAGATGTCTGCAAAATTTGGGCACCCCCAAGTCAAATTACATGTTAAATAACAGCGCTGATAATTCCATGGCTATATCAGAATGTAATCTGCAAAAGTCTTGACCTCAGAAATTAAATTGACTTAGAATTTTTTCAAGCATGATATAGAGAATTTAGGCTCTCAGGCTGGAATCAAATCAGTGGTCTAAATTGGCATTTTGAATGTTGTTTGTTGGATCTAAATCCAAAAGTAGATCTAACAAGCAGGTCCTATATTAATAGAAAGGATCAAGTAGTTAAGAGATACATCCCCATGCATGATCCACTTGTAATAGAGAAAGATCTCCTGGATTCTCTTTGAAATGATCTTTATTTTTTACCTATGGCCCAACACAATCAGCAGTAGTGATGAGCACTACCATGCTCGGGTGCTCGGTACTCGTAACAAGCAATCCGATGCTCGGACGGGCTCAACTTGGGTATCTAGTATAATAGAAGTCAATGGGGAACTCAAGCATTTTTCAAAAAATTCTTCCAGAAAAATGCTTGTGTTCCACATTGACTTCCATTATAGTCGGGTACTTGAGTCAAGCCTGTCTGAAAGTCTAACTGCTCATTACGAGTACCAAGCATCCAAGCATGGTAGTGCTTGCTCATCACTAGTCATTACGAGTATAGAAAACCCAAGCATGGTAGTGCGCGCTCATCACTAGTCATTCCAAGTACCGAGCACCCAAGCATGGTAGTACTTGCTTATCACTAGTCATTACAAGTAGTGAGCACCCGAGCATGGTAGTGCTCGCTCATCACTAGTCATTACGAGTACAGAGCATCCGAGCACTGTAGTGGTCACTCATCACTAGTCGTTACAAGTACAGAGCAGCTGAGCATGGTAGTGCTCACTCATCACTAATCATTACGAGTACCAAGCACCTAAATATGGTAGTGATCGCTCATCACTAGTCATTATGAGTACCAAGCACCCACGCATGGTAGTGCTCGCTCATCACTTGTCGTTCCGAGTACCGAGTACACAAGCATGGTAAAGCTCACTCATCACTAGTCGTTGCGAGTACTTAGCACATTGTAGTGATCACTCATCACTAATCAATAGTAAAACTACAGTAAAAACTGCATGTGTCTTTCATCCTTCAAGATTGGCTGTTGCTGCCTCTGACCATGCAAGAAATAATCTACTTCAGGAGTTCCAGACACCAGTGAGCTCATTCTCCCTTTTCCCTTTCCTTCTTGACAGTTGAGGAAAGAATGCTACTTAAAAAATACAATTCAATTATTTTTTTTTACTATAATAGTTAAAATTGCATGGCCATGTTTTGTTTTGTTTTTACAGATGAAACATTTTTATTTTGCATGTGTCACCTGTAGACTGTATGGTCAAACTACATTGTAAGACCACATGCAGTTTTAATTGCTGCAGATAAAAATGTCTCATGGAAACAAACGTGCTTTTAAAGGGCGTCTGTCCCCCAAAATGCAAATTACCCAGTTATATAGAGGATTTAGTTCCTATAAAAATCATACTGCAATAAAGAATTCAAAATTTTAGTGGCTTTCAAAGTCTTTGTGTAGCGCCCAGGGATATGGGGTACTCGGTCCCGGGCAGTACTTGTAATTGGGAATGTCACTTTGGGTGGCCGTTGCCCGGTTCCGTGCCCTGGGCCCCTTTTGCAATGGGAGTATTTCCAGGGGAGATAATAGTTTTTGTCATGTGACGCCACCTGCGGGTTGCGGTTAAGGATGGGGAACCGCCGCTGCTAAATGTGGGTTCTCCCAGGGCTGGTGGTGATTGCAATGGTGTTAGGCCCTCC
This sequence comes from Anomaloglossus baeobatrachus, assembly GCF_048569485.1. Taxonomy (NCBI): domain Eukaryota; kingdom Metazoa; phylum Chordata; class Amphibia; order Anura; family Aromobatidae; genus Anomaloglossus; species Anomaloglossus baeobatrachus. The sequence continues at coordinate 276,809,146 of NC_134354.1, read as the reverse complement.
GCAGGTAGGGCCATGCCTGGGAGAGGTAACGGGGTAATAACGGAGACCAGTCTGTAGATTGTATTAAACAGTCCTTACTCACTGTGGACCCTCAGGTGCTGGTTCCGGTCCCAGTATTGTCAGTGCTAATTGGTGACCTGGGTGTTCTATCTCCGGCACTCTCAGTTTAGTTGAGACCCCGAAGCCTGGAACTTTGGGGGTCCTCCAGCTGTGATACCGTGGTCTGCCTGTTCTGCTGGCAGTGCGGACCCTGCGGGGAGGTAAGTGTCCGAACCCCGATCCTAGTTTACTGCTGATGCCCCCGGATCTGTAAGATCAGTGAGGCCTCTGGAGAGGCCTCACCATGAAGGTAGTTGCCAGGCCGTATAAAACTGATGCCTGACCTAGGGCCCTGTGCCCCACGCATACTCCGGTCCCAGTGGTATCTCCGGTACCCGTCCTGGCGACCTCTCTCCTGTGCCCCCGGGTAACCGTTGCAAGGACCCAGCTCAGGCATGTCCGCACACCTCTTCTGTGTGCTACTCGACTCACTACCAACTACCGACTGACTGACTGCTGACCCCTCCCACCAGGCTGGCTATACCCAGGGACTCGTTACCATGGCGACCATCCCCTTACGTGGTTAACCCTCTATGCCCAGTGTGGAGTGGAGAACTAGGATTTTGGTCATGTTTTGGTGGAATCGGCACTGGTACTCCAGGTCCCAGGGGGGTAGGTCCTGCATCCCCAAATGGATGCAGTTCCCTGTAGTGCCCTGAGGGTCTCAGGGGCGCTGCATTTGCATCAGCAACAGCTCAGTGCACTGGTAAGCCCCCTCAGTTTGCATCTGAGCACTTCACCTAAGGCTACATTCACACTTGCGTTGAACAACATCTGTCACAATGCGTTGTGTGACGCATGTGACGGATGCGTTGTAAATAGTGTCATATAAAGGCAACGGATTCCTGTGAAATAACGCATTGCATTAAGCCGAGAGAGAGCGAGAGCCCCCATCATCACCGCACACACCCAGGCACTACAGCCCCCATCATCATCACTGCACACACCCAGGCACTACAGCCCCCATCATCATCACTGCACACACCCCGGCACTACAGCCCCCATCACCTCTACCGCACACACCGGCACTACCGCCCCATCATCATCACTGCACAAACCCCGACACTACTGCACCCATCATCCCCGCACACAACCCAGCACTACCACACCCATCATCCACGCACACACTCCGTCACTACCGCCCTCATCATCCCCGCACACATGCAGGCACTACCGCACTCATCATCACCGCACACACCCCGGCACTACTGCACCCATCATCACCTCACACACCGGCACTACCGCTCCCATCATCCCCACACACACGCAGGCACTACCGCACCCATCATCACCGCACACACCCCGGCACTACTGCACTCATCATCACCGCACACACCGGCACTACCTCAGTGATGTCCCCACTGACAGCGTGACTCCCTTCAGTTTCTGTGTGGAGCTCACAGTGAGCGGCGGTGTTCTACGGCCGCTCCTGTCAGCTTCATGTAGCAGAGCTGAAAGCGTCGTGGGACCTCGTCGATTACGCCGGACCTGGAGGGGTATTTGGGGATTTTAATAAAGTGGTCAAAGAGGGTGGTTTTTTTGTCTTTTATTCCATATAAAGTATTTTTTCGGGTGTATGTGTTTATTTACTTTCACTTACAGGTTAATCATTGTAGGTATCTCGGGGAGACGCCTGCCATGATTAACCTAGGACTTAGTGGCAGCTATGGGCTGCCATTAACTCCTTATTACCCCGATTGCCATCGCACCAGGGCAATTCGGGATGAGTCGGGTAGAGTCCCGGGACTGTCGCATCTAATGGATGCGGCAATTCCGGGCGGCTGCTGACTGATATTTTTAGGCTGGGGAGCTCCCCGTAAAATTGGGCTCCCCATCCTGAGAATACCAGCCTTCAGCCGTGCGGCTTTATCTTGGCTGGTATCAAAATTGGGGGGGACCACACGCCGTTTTTTTCCCAATTACTTATTTATTTATTGTACTGCACGATATAGACCCGCCCACCGGCGGCTGTGATTGGTTGCAGTGAGACAGCTGTCACTCAGCGTGGGGGCGTGTCTGACTGAAACCAATCATAGGCTACAGTGGGCGGGGGAAGCAGTGAATACTAAATGGAATAATGGCCGGCATTTTCAAAAGCAGGAGAAGCCGCCAGACCAGTGTGACAGCCGTGCAGCGCTATGCCCGGGATTGGTGAGTATGAGAGAGGGGGGAGAGAGACCAGGAGTGATTTTAAATGATTTAGATCGTTCTGCTGGACATACTGAGCATGCTCAGTAGAACGTGACAGGATCCGTCAGCGGATTCTGCCGCTTAGTGCATTGCGGCGGAATCCGCCCCCATAGACAATCATTAGACACCTTGGCGGATTCTAACGGAATCCGTCAAGGTGCGATATTTTAACGACCCAAAAAACGCTACATGCAGCGTTCCCTCCACCCGACGCTGCTGCAAATTAACGACGCAGCGTCGTCCAGCGGATGCAATGCAGACACTTGCGTTACAGTGCGTTGTCAATACAAGTCTATGGAGAATAGCGCAGTACGGTAACGGACTGCACTAGTCTCCATAGCATCGGATTGCGCTGAACGCAAGTGTGAAAGTACCCTAATTCACAATGCTCACTTGCTCAGAGCCAAAAGTGCTTGAACACAAGCTGACACTATGTGTGTGCGCATATAAGAAAGTGAGAAAGCTGCCTACACCCCCTCAAAGATTTTATGGTTGTATTACACATAGCTATGGTTTAAATCTTGTTTTATCTGGTTGGTGTTCAGCAACAGTGGGTTAGCAGCAAACAGGGTTAACTATTGGGACCAGCCCAACATGGGAGGAGATACATGGGCACAAGGGAAGCAGTTTCCTGTTTGTTTGTTAGTTAGGGAGAAGTAATGGACACGGTCCTATTATCCTGTTGCTTGCAAACCTGCATAACATAATAATATTTTTGTAGAAAGAACACGTCTTTCATAGTATTGCTGTATGGCAAACATGCTAGAGACAGACATCACATTTACGAGTATAGAGAAACATAAAACATGCTACATAACGTTCATTTTGTTTTATGGAGTTCTTTTTGGTCAATGGAACTGAGATAAGCCAATATCTTATGCTAATGACTTGCAAGTAAGTGGTCATTACACTTCCTGGTCCCCTAGTTTTTCCCGGCCCACTGCCTGCCTCCTGCCTCTGACTGCCAAGGCACTGAAACATGAGTGGTCTGTCAATCAGAGAAAGTGGGCAGGGAACAGGGAGACAGGCAGGACAGTTGTTGCACTTACAACTCAGTAGTATATACTTTACTCTATGGATTTCTCTAAAACAACAAATCTGATTTCTACAAACAAGGAAAGGATTTACTCAGCATTAAAGTGCCATTAATTTGGGGTATAAAATCCTGATGACAGCTTCTCTTTAACTAAGGAAGCCCCATTCTCCGTCATGGCTAATGTCACTGGATAACACTTTTTCTACTCATTTTTAAATATACATGCTATGGTAAATTATGAAATAGTCCATGAATGGATAGCTCAGTCACAAATAAAACTAATTTGCTTTACTCTCAGTCATTTGTATGGAAAATCATTTTAGTCCCAAATTGAATCTACCTATTAAGGATAGTTAGGCAGGAAGACAGCTTGCTTGACAATTGAATGACTTGTAAGAGGTGAATCACCAAAACATGGCATTAAAATAAATGGTATAACAAATTGTTATCAGTGGGTTTTATCTAAAACCATAGGAAACGTTACTGATAATGCTTCCCTCTTTGACATGAAATGTATAAATGTAACCCAAAGCAAAACAGATGTATGACCTTGTGACAACCTTGAAGACATGAAGATTTACTCTTATAACTTAATAGTTTCTTTTTTTCCTTATTATCAACCGATATTAAAAATTCTCCTATGCAAGGCAAATAATAATAATTAGGTTAATTAATGGACAAAGGGGCTGATTCATAATGTTGTGTATGCCACACCATGCAATGAATTCTGCCCATCTTCTCAGTGGCATGCGCCTCTGTATGTCTCACCAAAAAAGGCTACTCCAGGAACTGGAAAAGCCTTTCTATCATAAAAATAAATTGCATTTTATGGGTGGGTGCAGCCACTCCTGTTCTTCCCAAGGTCCTCCCTATTTATTTCCACTTTGGTGGAACTGCTTACTTCGTTAAGGGCGATTTTTAGTTATTTCCCCCATTATTTCCCATTATTACAAGAGCTATAACTTTTTTTTATTTTTCTGTCAATATAGCAGCATCACGACTAGTTTTTAGAGGGATGAGTTGTACTTTTGATTGACTCCATCCATTTTATCATATGATGTAATGGTAAGCAGGAAAAAAAATCCAAGTTTTGCAAAATAGAAAAAAAAAAAGTGAAATTATGTAATTATTTGGGGCTTCTTTATTTCCAGAATTCATTTTTACCATACAGCTGTCCAGGTAGTATGATTCTCCAGGTTAGAACGATTACATAGATACGAAATGTGTACATTTTGTTTTATTTATGTAGTGAAAAAAATTCAGAAATTTTGAAAAAAAAAATATATTGTTTGTGTCGTGTTTTTAGGATATGGAGCTGTGTGAAGGATTGTTTTTTTCACTCCTAGCTGTTGTTTTAATTGATATTATTTTGGGATATGCACGATGTTTTGATCGCCTGTTATTATATTTATTTCTGTTGCTGTGGCAGCAGTTAACTGCAATTCTGGCATTTTTTTTTTCTTGTTACTCTGTTTACCGATGGGATTAATTTTTTTATATTTTGATATATTGGACTTTCAGGAACGCAATTGTGATGCCCTGGCAAAACCAGGTAGTCACAAAAGAGTTAATCCTCCTTGGCACCAACACAGTCCCCACACAGATATACACCAGCCAATCAGGCTCTACTCACCGACTCCCCAGGAAAATGGGTGGGATGGAGAAGAGCTTAGGAAGTGCAGAGAGGAGTTAAGTTTCAGTTTATGCTGTAGTCAGTGAAGAGATGACAGGAGGGAGTTGGAGCTCCCTGGAGAAGGTGGTAGTCTGGGTTGGAGCCCTGGACTACCGGACTAGGTGGCAGTGAGGGCCACAGGCACGGAGATCAGTTTGCAGGGAACCTGAGACCGATCGGGAAAGGGTTGCAGACCGCCGGTGCCGAGAGAGGGGATCGGGTCCGGATCCCGTTCAAGCGGACTAGTCCAGACAAGAAAGAGACAGACAGAGAGTGTGGAAGAAAGGGCCCCTGGCTGTATATCTGGGTGTGGGACCCGAAGACACCCGCCAAAGGTGACTGGCCACTTGCCATTTGGCTTACAATACAGACTGTGTGTGGTTACTGATCATCCACATCATCAGCAGCTTATTCAGCACCACGAAAACCGAACTGTGAGTTTCCTGCTTCCTGCAACCCCTCACGATTCTCTGGGCCCTGGGACTACACCTCCCCTACCCGTGGACGGGATTCCATCTTGTTGCCCCACTCCATCAGCCCTGGGCGCCCCATCACCAGGCAGCGGCGGTGTCACCATCCCTCACTGCAACCCACGGGTGGGGTCACTGACAAAGACTCTATCCCTTGTAAATAACTCCTTTTCACTCGCGGGCGGCGGATGGCTGCGCGAGCCCCGGATCCGGCTGCCACTCGAGCCACAGCCACCGTCCGGATCTGAGTGCCTCGAGCAGCCCCACGGTTGTGATCTGTCCTCCGCCCGCGACACAATGATAGCAAATATGTGTTTTTTGGGGTTTTTTTAATCTTTTTTTTTCATTTGTTCATTTTCAATGTGGTAAAAGGGGGGTGGTTGGAACTTTTTTATATTTTTTCATATTTAAAAAAATAATTATTTCTTCTTTGTGCTGTATTTAATAGCATCCTTAGGGGACCTGCAATTGAGCAATCGTTTGATCTGTATACAGCTGATCCTAGGCTGTTATGACGACTCATCGGCGCCTGGTGATCACGTGGATGAGGAGTCAGAGCAACATGGCAGTGAGATAATCCATGATGACACAGTGTTTCTATGATCGAAGCTGTTTGCTGCTCTGGAGGGGAAAGTGGTCCCCTTAACTCTTTGGCCCTTTTGCAGCTGCACAGGTTGAACAACTGTTATATCCACCCCTAGTTCCAACATTGCAGGTTATTGACAGGGCTCTCCCTCATGTGTATGCAGGAAGAAACCTGTCAATCCTCTGCAGCTTACGCTATGAAGAAACAACCAGGGCCAGAAGAGCCTGGTCTCTGGCTATCGTCACTGGCAGGATCCTTAAAGAACATTTTCTCTGAAGATAATATACCTATCTGCAGTTGGCAGCCAGGCTACGATTCATCCTGCTCACTGTTTGGGAAGCATGAATCATCTCACATGATGACTGTAATAGGGCCATGTGTCCACCACAAGTTGACACAACTGAAACAATCAAGTAACAAATAATCAAAACTTAGACTTTGAATTACTTGCTTGTCATGGTAACTCTTCAGTCACAAGCTGACAAGCCCAATCATTAGTATCATGTTGAATTATAGCAGATACATAGTGAAATCTTTGGCCATGTCTCATCTCAATCTAAAGGGTGCTTTACACACTATGACATCGCTAGCGTTTGCTAGCGATGTTGAGCGCAATAGCACCCGCCCTCGTCGTACGGCCGATATGTGGTGACCGCTGCCGTAGCGAACATTATCGCTACGGCAGCGTCACACGCACATACCTGCTCTGCGACGTCGCTGTGACCGGCGAAAAGCCTCCTTTCTAAGGGGGCGGTTCATTCAGCGTCACAGCAACGTCAAAGTAGCGTCAGTGAACCGCCGCCCAATAGAAAAGGAGGGGCTGAGATGAGCGGCTGGAACATGCCGTCCACCTCCATCATTCCTCCTTTTCCGATGGACGGAGGTAAGGTGATGTTTGTTGCTCCTGCGGTGTCACACATAGCGATGTGTGGTGCCGCAGGAGCGACGAACCACATCGCTACTGAGCAGAAAACGATATTTTGTTTTAGAGCGACCTCTCCATGACCACCGATTTTTCCCTCTTTTGCGATCGTTTACGGTCGCTCAGAGGAGTCACACGCTGCGATCTCGCTAACAAGGCTGGATGTGCGTCACAACCACCGTGACCCCGACGATATCTCCTTAGCGATATTGCAGCGTGTAAAGCACCCTTAACTCTTGTGACCTATGTAGTGCCCCTGAGACCCTCAGGGCACTACAGGGAACTGCATCCTCTTGGGACCTGGAGTAACAGTGCCGATACAACCAAAGCACATCAAAAATCCTAGTTCTCCACTCCACACTGGGCATAGAGGGTTAACCATGTAAGGGGATGGTTGCCATGGAAAGGAACGAGTCCCTGAGATTAGCCAGCCTGTTGGGAGGGGTCAGCAGTCAGTCAGTAGACAGTCTAGAGAGGGTAACACACAGGAGAGGTGTGCGGACTACTCTGAGCTGGGTCCGTGCAGCGGTGACCCAGGGGCTCAGGAGAGAGGTCACCAGGTCGGGTACCGGAGATACCGCTGGGACCAGAGCACGCACAGGGCCCTAGATCAGGTGCCAGTTCTACACGGCTTGATAAATTCCTGCCCGGAGAAGACACCTTCATGGACTTCACCGAACCAAAAAATCCGGGGGCATCAGCAGTAACCTTGAATTGGGGTTCGGACACTTACCTCCCCACAGGGTTTGACTGCCCGCCATATGGAGAAGGAGACTGTACCCCAAAAGGGACAGTTGTGCCCCAAACGCTCCACGCTACGGAGACCCAACCAACAGAGAGTGCCGGGGACAAAGCAACCTGGGTCACTACATTGGCACTGATACTCCTGTGACCTGAACCAGTAATCCAAGGGCCTGAGTGAGTAGAGACTGTTAAAGGCAACCTGCTGTGGTCTCCGTTATTACCCCTCATCATCTCTGAGGCACGACCCTACCAGCGGAGGGCCTCACACCATTGCTGCAATCACCACCAGCTCTGGGAGTACCCACATTTATCAGCGGCGGTTCTCCATCCTTAACAGCAACCCGCAGGTGGCATCACATGACATTAACTCTATTCTCCCCTGTAAATAATCCCTCCTTACAAAAGGGGCCCAGGGCACGGAACCGGGCAACGGCCACCAAAGTGACATCCCTAACGGAATATTCTGCCCGGGACCGAGTTTTTGCTGCTCAAGTAGAAATTATTTTTTATATTAGTCAGTGCAAATCATCTTGGAGCCTATCAGTATATTAGCTGGGTGACGAGACGTAGCCAAATTTCTGCCAGATGCTGCCACCATCTTCTCAAAATCCTTTTTATGCAGCAGTCTTCAGACCACTAGAGTCTGTACCCTTCTCCAGCTTAGACTATGACCACTACTGCTTATACTATCAGTACTGAAGTCTCTGCCAGTAAAACAGGGAAAAATAGGCCAAGGTCATCAGTTCTGACAGAATAAGCCTTCAATATACCTGTCGCCAACTCCTGTTCTAAGCCAATGTATTAGTGTAAATGAAGAAAGAACATAGGACAACTACACTGCAAATGATGTATTGGAATAAATGACTATACAGTTTAGATCAGGGGTCTCAAACACGCGGCCCGCGGGCCGCATGCGGCCCGTCAGGCTGCTTCGTGCGGCCCCCAGTCCCGTTTCCCTGTTCACTATCGCGGCCGGTGCAGGAGCCGCAGCCACTGTCTGCACTTTGTTAGATGAGTGTTTTGCCGGCGCTGCGCTCTCAGAGGCAAGGACTGTGCGCGTAGCGCCGGCAAAACATTCATCTGACATAAATCGCTGCCAGGGGCAGTCACCGGGGCATGGCCTGCAGACAGCGAGAAGCAGAGGTGAGGAGCCGAGGGAACGCGGGACAGGTGAGAAGAATGGTGTTTTTTTATTTTTTGTGTATGTGAAGGACGGCACATTAACCCCTTAGCGACCCATGACGTACTGGGTACGTCATGGCTCCCTGGTACTTAAGGACCCATGACATACCCAGTACGTCATGGTGAAATCGCAGCCCCGGTGGCTGCAATCGCTGTTTGCATTGCAAATAGCAAATATACCTTAGATTCGGGGAGGAGGGAGCCTCACGAGGGGTGGTGTCTCCTCCCCGGACCTACGGAGGCTGTGATTGGCTGTACAGCCACTGTAATGTTTCAGCCATTGAAAATGGCTGTAACATTGAAATCCAGCCCTGATCAGTGCAGCTGTAGTTTCACCCGCCCCCAGCTCTGATTGGAGAGATCGGTCACAAGGCCGGTCTCTCCAATCACTGTCGATCTGGGGCTGGAGACCGCTCCCTCAGCTTCACTCCAGCGTCCGCAGGTGGAAGCCGAGAGCGATCAGTAAATTATAGCGCCCCCTTTCACAGGCTGCCGCCACTGCCCCCACCACCCATTACTACAGGATGGGGACATTACTATAGAATAGGGACAAGGTGGGCACATTACTATAGAATAGGAACAAGGTGGGCACATGTCTATAGGATGGGGACAAGGTGGGCACATGTCTATAGGATGGGGACAAAGTGGGCACATTACTATAGAATAGGGACAAGGTGGGCACATGTCTATAGGATGGGGACAAGGTGGGCACATGTCTATAGGATGGAGACAAGGTGGGCACATTACTATAGAATAGGGACAAGGTGGGCACATGTCTATAGGATGGGGACAAGGTGGGCACATGACTATAGGATGGGGATAAGGCTGAGGACATTACTAAAAGATGGGGACATTACAAGGATGGGGATAATACTATTGGATGGGGACATTACTATAGAATACGGACAAGGCTGGGGTCAGTACTATAGGATGGGGACAAGGTGGGCACATTACTATAGGATGGGGAACATTACTAAAAGATGTTGGCCAAAATTTCTATATAGTGATAATTGTAAGACTATTAGTTACAAGAAAGGGATAAAATGTAAAAAAACAAAACAAAATAAAACATGACTTTTTTTTTACCATCAAAATTTTTTATTTTTTTTATATATTTAACCAAAGAATGTGCACATTTGTTATAATAAACAAGTGAAAAATGTTGAAAATCAGTGATCCAAGGTGTGTAAAAAAAATATATGGTACCAAAAAAAATGTCACTTTGTCCCGCAAAGAATGCGGCCCCCCAAATTATTTTTCTCCTCTGTGCGGCCCATACACCGAGCCGAGTTTGAGACCCCTGGTTTAGATGATGGCAGTGCTTTTAAAATGTCCAAAAACAAAGTTTGGCCCTGAAATCAAGTTTTTTACACCACTTTAGTTTACTTGTGAGTTTTTCTCAAAGCCCTTTAGAGAAGTATAGCTGACAAGTAAAAAACAAACTTATTAAGAGTTTTGAAAATGATGCGGTTGTACTTGTAAGTCCAAGGGCCTGCATAAGAATTTTGTTTTCATCATTTTAAAACTTTACCAATCTAGTAGACTTAAGGGGGCTTTACACGCAACGACATCGCTAACGAGATGACGTTCAGGTCACGGAATTCGCGACGCACATCCGGCCTCGTTAGCGACATCGTTGCATGTGAAACGTACGAACGACCGCTAACGATCAAAATTACTTACCTAATCGTTGATCGTTGACATGTCGTTCTACTCCCAAATATCGTTGCTGTTGTAGGACGCAGGTTGTTCGTTGTTCCTGAGGCAGCACACATCGCTAGGTGTGACACCCCAGGAATGAGGAACAACACCTTACCTGCGTCCTCCGGCAACGAGGTGGGCATCACTTTCTTTCGGCTGCTCTATGCCCCTCTGCTTCTATTGGACGGCTGCCATGTGACGTCGCTGTGACGCCGCACGAACCGCCCCCTTAGAAAGGAGGCTTTTCGCCGGCCACAGTGACGTCACTAGGCAGGTAAGTATGTGTGACGGGGTCCTAGCGATGTTGTGTGCCACGGGCAGCGATTTGCCCGTGACGCACAACCGACGGGGGCGGGTGCTTTCACCAGCGACATCGCTAGCAATGTCGCTGCGTGTAAAGCAGCCTTTAGAATGGGCTGAAGTGAAGGCAGTGTTAATTCTTTATTGAAATGAAGGAAACAAAAAAGATGATAAATATTATGTGTGGCAAACAACATTTATCGTGTGCTCATTAAAGGATCAATCTTTACTTTTAGGATTGCTTGTTCCAGAAGGTAGCACTACAGTGTAGGTCCTAGCCCCTTCTGAAAAAGCAATTTGCATATTCAATTTCCAAGAGAAGGAGCATTGCATGGCTTATAAACCTCCTTACACTGGCCTAGAGCAGTCAGAAGCCTTTCATAAAGTCAAATCAGTTTTCATGTTTTGCACTGAGGAGGGGCAATGCCCCAAAACATGTGTCTTCAAATTGAGGTTCTAGTTTGGCTTTTTTTTTGAATCACATGCCAAGGCTTGCTAAATAGTATTGAACGATATTGACGACTTTTAGGATTGTTACTTCCTATACGTGGCTCTAGAGTTCAAGTCCTCTTCCCCTCTGAAGGGGCAATTTGCATATTTCCAGAAACTGTCATGAAGAAAAAAAAATAAAGTCACAGCGATTTTCTAAAAAAATAGAGACAGAGTCAAAATTATGGCTTACCGACTTCTCAGCTCTGCTGTGACATCATCAAATTACTATATTAAAAAATATTATAACGGTAATGCTAATAACAAATATCTGTGGTCAATAGAATGTTAGGGTGTAAACCTAATTGCTATCAATGGTATCAATAAGGAATGGCAAATTAAAACTGACATGTAAACACAACCGTATGCCTCATTTAGACATCAATTTGAATTTAGAGTATTATCCATGATTTAAAGGGAACCTGTCAGGTTTAATATGTCCCGAGAACCACGAGCGGTTCAGAGTGTATATTGCTAATCCCTGCCTAACCATCCCTGCATACACTAGCATAGATAAAGAGATCTTTAGAAAAGTATTTCTAAAGATCTTATAAGGTATGCTAATGAGCGAGGGGACTAGTCCCCTGGGCATTAGTTCCCCTGACTAGTCGGCTCCATTAGCATGTTAGTACGTTCCTGTGGGCGTGTTAACATGCTAATGAATGCGCAGCTTCAGAGGATGATCTCACTCCCCTCTCCGCACATGTGCATGTGTTGTTTTCCTTTGCAGAACAGAAAGGAGGTGTCATGAATGAAATTTGCCATTCTTCTCATGATACTGCATTGTTATTGTTCTGTTCCAAAAATGAACATTTAAATCGTATTATTTTGTATTTTCTAAATCTACCTTTGACTTTCAACACAGCCTGAATCCTTCTGAGCATCTGATCCCACATGTTCCCAATGTTGGTGCATACTGGTAAATTCACTTGGGTATGCATACAGCTTTTTTTTTCAATTCTACCCACAAGTGTTCAATTGGGTTGAGATCTGGGGATTGTGGGGGCTCAATCTACACCTGTACTTCATTATCATTGAACAATTTATTTTCCAATCTTGATGTATGCTTCGGAATGTTCTCCTGCTGGAACACTATGTCATGGCATTTTCATGCTCAAACTACTCGAGCCTACAAAGTAACTCATCTTGCAGGATACTCAGATATAGCTCAGCATTGAGACCACCATCGATCCTGGTCAAGTATCCAACACCTTTGGCTAAGAAACAACCCAATATCATCAACCTTCTAAAATCCAACTTGACAGTTCTTTCAAATTCTCGATCCGTTAGCATCTTTCCCCTTGTTTTATCCAGACCCATTTCCATTATCAGAGCCTAGTCAACTGACTTTTGTCTCATCGCTCCATATCTTTCCAATCTTCCACTTTTATGTACTTTTTTTGCAAACGCAAGCCGAGTTTATGACGATATTGAAGTCTAGGCTTCTTCATCTTTTCTTGGGTCACCATTCCAGACTTGTGTAACATGCATTGCACGGTATGTGCATCAGTGTCAGTGTAGGGCAGGGGCCATCCTTGCACTGGTCAGCCTGTAGGGCCTGATTTATTAATACTCGTGTTTCACACATTAGTCAATGGAGAGGGTGCAGGAATAAGATGCTTCTAGTTCATTAAGAGTAAGAGGTGCACGCCACTTAATGAATTAGGCCCATCTTATCACTGGCATGTGCTTCGGCAAATATGTTACTTTAGTCCGGGCAATCCCCCATCCCCCATCTTGTCTATCTTATGCCTACTTTGGTGGATCTGGCTGTAATGAGTGTAAAAGCGCCAAAAAACTCAAAGCTGTTGTAACTTCACAAAGAGTTTCACGACAGAAACCCAGTAAAAATATCTTTGATATATTGAGGCCAAAATCCCTTGTCAGCCTTTCAGACAATGTTTAATCTGAAACATTGCAGCGCTTCAGAGTAAAATGTACTCTGCATCGCTCACAGTATCAAATATTAATATGTTTCATATATTTATATATACTACTGATTTATATAAAATTAGATTGACTCAGTTACAGCGATGTCCCAATGCTACTAAAATAGACAAACAAAATCCAAAGTAATCTAATGTTACCTCCACTACTAGACAGCTAAATACATTGTTAGGCCCCCTTTACACATCAGTGTTTCTAGTAAGTGTGGCATACATTTCTACACGTACTGAAGAAACGTTCACATGCATACTTATTGCAATATCTGTTGCCCTTCACAACTCTGTGTCCGTGTGAACCATATGTGTGTTTGTGTGATCCAAACGGAGACATGTCCTTTTTTACCGTGAGCATGAATGAAAAGGGTCAATAGAAGTCTGTGGATTCGTGAAAAACATATACATGGATGGCTTATGTGTGACATCCATGTGACACGAATCAGAATGAATTATGTTAACTTTGTACAAAGAAAGTGTTAAAGATGTGCAAAGATGATAGATAGAGATAGATGCAAAAGTAAAGCAGAAAGCTGTGGGCTTACATTATCAATCTGAGAAGGTAATTATTGTGCCCTTCCCAGCCGAAAAATACCAGTCATCAAGCACTCCAGAAGTGGAGCATCACAAGATGCTCCAATTCTGGTGCTTTACCTCAGGTCTTTCCAATTGCCCTGGTATGTTGGTTATCAGGTAATGTTTTTTGAGGAACATCACTGCTGAGTAGAATAGCCGGGTCATGCAGAGTGCAGCATCACCCACAACGTTTGATGAGCGTTGATGTTCCCGATGTTATCACATCCCAGTCGCCGGGTCTCATGGAGCACTGTGTCAGCCGGGAGCAGGCGCTGCTAAAAGTCTCAGAATGATTTTAATCATCAGATTCACTCTGGACTAAGTTGAACCTGCTGGGGATATTTCTTTTTTTGGGAATAAAGAGGTGACTGAGGAATAGTGTCTTGTTTCATTTTTCTGTGTTTTTATGTTTCTGGTTTTATTTTTGCAGGTTTCTATTAGTAAACTACAATATATTTCATGGACTACGTTGCATTCCTGGACTTCAGCGAACCTGCTTTTTTTTTTTTTTGTTTTCTTTCTAATAAAGTGGTGAACGAGGGGAGAAAAAGGATCGGTGAGTGTTTTATTTTCAATAAAGTATTTATTTGCTGTGTGTGTTTCTTTTCTTTGTGATTACTAGGCTTGTAATAGGGGTTTCTGATGTATGCCTCTGCATTACTAGCACCAGGTCTTGAGGTCAGCTGTGTTTTTGGACAATTCAGCTGACATCAATTCCAAAAAACATTACCTCGATTGCAGGGTCGAGGCAAAGTGCCAGAGTAGGAGCATCTAATTAGATGCACCGCTTCTGGGGTGGCTTAGGTCTGGTATTTTCAGGCTGGGAATTGCCCAATAACCATGGACCTTCCCAGCCTGATAATATCAGCTCACAGCTGTCTGCTTTACCTTTGCTGCTTATCAAAAATGGGGGGGGCCCACATTATTTTTATCTTTTAATAGATGCAAAATTTTTCTATCATTCTCTCTTTTTATTTCTCGTTGCACATATTCAACACATAAACATTAATTTCAGTGCCATGCATTTTTTTCCGATACGTGTCACTTGGATGTCACACGTTTGACACACAGATGACATACACGTATACACGAATGGTCACACAGAAGGACCAAACGGAAAGTGCCAGATGTGTATTTTTTGGGCGTATGTGTGAAGGGATTCGTAAAGTCATAGAAATGTCATAGAAGTGGCTTCTGGGCCCTGGATCCCACTGTTAGCCAGTAAGGAGAAAAATTAACTAGCTCAGGCGGCTCCAGACAATCCACACGTTACATGATTGGGCCATGACCAGCCATCCCTGCTGCTTCTAATCCAGAATCCCTATAGTCAACTGATAAACTGGCTTCAATCTAAAATGGATCTGTTGTGGGGAACCACCCATAATAAAAACAATAAACACACAAAATGCATAAAAATGCAAGCAATTCCTCTATTAGTCTACTTTTTTTAAAAATTCATATTTAAGTAAAACTGTGAAATTTATAAATAAACCTCTTTGTGTCTCATGAGCTTAACCGTATTCTTCTCCTCCTCACTATCCTGTGACTAGGGGTCAGAGCACAAAATATAATGAAGCCCGACCCCTTTGGATACCAGACAAAAATGTAACTTAGATCTGCAGGAGATTAACCTCTTCATGCTCTGCAGGATTTCTATGAGACGGTAGTTTCAGGATCACACAGAAAAGGCTGTAGAATAACAAACAGTAATGATAACTAATATTTTCTATTTAATTTAAACATTTGTACTTGCATTTAACTTAAAGGGGTATTCCTACAATGGCTTAGTGGAGAAGACAACTTACTGATTGCTAAGGGTTCTGAGAATGGGGCTCAGCAGAGTACAGTCTGAATGTGGCAGCTGCTTCATACATTGTGTAAGGGACTGCTGGATAAAGCCAAGTGTTATCCTCGGCTTTCTCTGTCAGCACCATAGACAATCAACGGATCATTTAGATTTTTATCTAATAATATCTGCGATATACAGAGCACCAAAGGTATAACATAGACTGTTTTATTTATGTTATTCCACGTTTGAAACATAAAACAAAGTAAGGGTGCGTTCCCACGATAAGTATTTGCAGTGTTTTGGACACCGCCAGCTTCAGCTGCGTCCAAAACGCTGCAATGTACAGTAGAAATCCTGTGCCCACTGTGCTTTTTTTCTGCAGCAAATACTGACTTGCGGTGCGTCCGCAGACTGCAGCATGTCAATTGTTTGCTGTGGAAAAGCATGGGAGAACGCAAGCGAGAGACTGCAGCGCACTGAACCCTGATCGTGGGCACAGTCAGCTGCGGTCTCCTGCATTCTCCTGCGGAGGAGGTTCACGGCCCCGCAGGTCAGGACCCGCTGCGTTCTGAACGCAGCAAGTACTGGTTGTGGGCACATACCCTAAAAGGTGAATTTGCATAATTGAAAATGATTTTGTATAAACGATAAATAAAAGTTAGGCAAAAACATCTATGAAACATGATTGCATGCCACCCTCATGGGATAACCTGTTACCCCAAGCCCTAAAAGTATTCCAGCACATTTATTGTCTACTAGGGTGTGTGCATGCACTACGTATACTTGATAAAGGGAACCTGTCACTAGATTTTCCATATATGTACTGCATCCACCATCTTTCAGTCATCTTTAATAGCACTATAGCAAAATCTTCATAAAATTACAGCTCCTGCCTTTTATAATTGCTCTTCTCCATACGCTAATTGGCCCCGAGCCTTCCGATGGGAGTCTCCAGATTGTATTTGACACCTCCTCTTTCCTTGCAATTGCCGTCTCTACAGACTTGATTGAGGTGGCTGATATTTATGTCATCCACACATTCTATTCAATCCCATGCCTATACAGTAGGGAACAAGAGCTGCACTGGTACAACAAGCCGTGTGATTGGCATTAGGCAAGTCAATGAATGCTGGAAAGACGAGTGATTGACCATAGAGTCAAGAGATGCCCATCGAATGGTTAGGCACCAGTTAGCTTTTAGAGAGGAACAATTATAAAAGGCATTTTCTAAGGTATGTGGAGAAGGCGTGATGTTATGGAGGGGTTGCTATTATAGACTTACAGAGGTGGTGGATACAGTTATTATAGGCGACAGATTTCATTTAACTTTACAGAAATGTATCAAATTATTATTATTGGTGTAATTTACTAATAGTTTCAATTATATTAAAGAACATATGCAATCATTCAACAAAACCTTTATCTAGACAAACAGGGCCCTTCACACACACACACGCAAATCCAATCTGTAATGATATCATAAATAAGTCTAATTTTGAAATACCAGTCATGCATATGCACTTACCAAAACAGGGAGTTATCATGATGCAGCAAAGGGACATACAGACATCAGATGATGACAGTAGAAAAGCAAGAAGGCAAGAGAAGAGAGGAAAAGGAGCTGCAATTAGTTTTTGGGGGGCATTAATGTTTTTTTGTATAGTTATTAGGATCATAGTTAGTTTTATATTGGGCAAAATCATTAAAATAGAAGAAAATAAAGCCAGGATTACATAAAATGTAAAACTCCAATTTAAAACAGGAATACAAGAATAAAATATTAGTATATGAAAATACATACACAAAAGTGCAAACGTTTTAGGCAGGTTGAAAAAAAATCCTGCAAAGTAAGAATGCTTTGAAAATAGAAGTGTTAATAGTGTATTTTTTAGCAATGAACAAAATATAACATGAATAAATGAAAGAAGAAATTACCGTAAATCAAATCTATATTTGCTGTGGCCAACCTTCGCCATCAAAACAGGATCAATACATCATTTGTTCCAGGTACACTTTTATACAATTTTTGAAGAAACTTAGCAGGAAGGTTGATCCAAACACTTTGAAAAACTAACCACAGATCTTCTTTGGATTTAGCCTTGTCCGAATTCTTCTATTTCTCTGTGTAATTCCAGACAGTCTTGATGATGATGAGATCAGGGCTCTGTTGGGACCATACCATTACTTCGAAGCCTCTTGATGATAGGTCTTAATAACATTGGCTGCATGTCTAGAGTCCTTGTTCTGCTGCAGGATAAATTTTAAGCCAATCATAATGATGGCATCACACGATGGATAAGTATCTGACTGTATTTCTCATCTTTCAGGACACCAATAATCCTAACCAAATCCCCATCTCCATTTGCTAAAATACAGACAAGACACTTACACAATACTTCACTGGAGACTCTCATTATTGTTTCGCTCTTCAACTCCTTGGTGAACAAACCATATTCTGTTATAGAAAAAAATAAAAATGTTGACATCAGTCCATGGCAACTGCTGCCATTTGTCTGCACCCCTGTTATAATCTCTTTGTGCAGTGTTGAGTCACAATCTTTTTCCATGTTGAAGATATGGCATTTTGGCCACAATTATTCCATATAGACCACTTTTGGCCAGACTTCTCTGAACAGCAGATGGGTGTATTTGGGTCCCAATGGTTTCTGCTAGTTCTGAGCTGATGGCAGTGCTGGACATTTTTCAAACTCAAAGCAAAGCAACCATGGGGTGTCCTTCATCTGCTGCACTACATTTTCTTAGCTGACGACTGCATTTACAGCCCTCAACATTGACCCTTTCTTGGTGTCAAAAATGTTGAGAAATACAGGCAGATATTTATCCAACATGACATACAATAAGAGAGGCATCTGATTAGCACCAATTCATTCTATAGTAGGACAACCATCCCAAACATACAGCCAATATCATTAAGAATTATCTTCAGAATAAGGAAGAGCAAAGAGTCCTGGAACTAATGACAGGGCCCCACAGAGTTCAAATCTCAACATCATTAAGTCTGTCTAAGATTACTTGAAGAGATGGAAAGACTTGCTCAAGCCTACATCAACAGTAGATTTTTGGTTAGTTCTCCAAGATGTTTGGAACGACCTCCCTGCTGAGTACCATGCTGTTTGGAAGGCAAAGGGTATCAGCACCATATATTGATTAGATTTTGAATTCTCTTCTATCATTCACTTTTTGTGTTACATTAACTTATAAAAATAATCTATTAACATTTCTATTTTTTAAAGCATTCTTACTCTGCAGCATTTTTGCATTTTTTCCACACCTGCCTAAAGGTTTTGTATAGTACAGTAGTTTATTGATAGAGGTTTATCACTAAAATATTAGTAAAATGTATTTGTACAAAAATATGGCTTAAACCTTCAGTGAAAAATAAAAATGTCACATTGCCCTTATGTCCTTATTTACAGTACATTTGTGAAGACTTTCCATTCCAAGCTCAGCCATTTGTGCTACAGACCTTACCATCCTATCCCATTATCAGGAGGTTGTTAATATTGTCAGTATTGTTTGGGTCTCACTGAAATATAGTTTTACTGATATTTGGCAAAGCTTTAGTTTGAATGAATATATTCTTTACACATTTCCTTCTCTCTCCTCGCAGTGCAGAGGGTGCCTGCTTCATTCAGTGTGGGTGCCACTATGACCACATTTCAGTATTAGATACCAAGATTCCTATATTTTCTATTTGGGTAATATGTTAAAGATACTTTAGCTATCTTTTGATAGCTGAAGTTATCTTCAGAGAAATGCAGTGATTTTACATTATTTCTTTTACATGATTTGCAGAAAATGGCAAAAAAAATTGTTAGTTGACTCAACTATTAGATTTAAAGCTTTATCCTGCTCAGATGCTACTTCAGACCGATAGACATTGCATTGCAGTTCTCATACAAACCATAAGGCACAGATGTCTGAATCCAGACTTACTCAAATTTCCATTTTGCATTTGTACTCTGGTTGCACATCTTGGCTCATCAGTGGGTCAAATGACAAAACTAATAAAATCATAGATCCCTTTGATATTGTTTGTTTAGGTTGAAAGCAACTGTAATTACTTCAATACATCTGTTTGAGTGAGACCTTAAAGGGAATCTGTCAGCATAATTTGACACCCAAACTATTTATATGTGCATGTAGCTCTTTAAAAGACAAGTCCAGCAACACCTTAACATTTCCAGTCTGTTCCTCTGTTACTGAGAAATCAGTGTTTAAAGTGATATGCAAATGGAGCTGGAGAGCTATTTGGAGATCTGAAACATATGTTAGGCCAGAGTCACAGTTGTGAGAGACTCGTGTGAGTCTCGCATTGCATCATCCGGCACGTCCCCTAGACAGGAGTGTTTCAGCTGCATAGACTTACATGCAGCCGACCTGCTCCTGTCAGGAGTATGCGGCCATGCCAGGTGATGTGATGCGAGACTCATGCATTACTTGCTTAGCGCTGTCTCCTCTTGATTGACTGATGGCTCCTTTGCCAGATCCAATAGTGAAATTGAAAAGCATTACTGTTTGTAATTCATTTCCAAAATTAAAATAAAGTGCTTTTTTCTTTTATGACCTTAATTTTATAATATATTATGCTATTACTAAATGATGCTCTAGTTAAAGAATATGGATATATTGTCACAGTCAACGACTCACATAAGAAAGTCCATTATCATAACATGGTCCAAGGAGGGCTAAATCATCTTCATGGTTTTGGCTGAGGGTACCAGTCTCTTCCTTGAAGTTGAATCCCTAGGTCTAGTTATAACTTGAAAAACATTCCCTTTATATTCACTTGATATATATATATATATATATATAGAAATTATTACTTATGCATCTACTCTACGGTCATGCTTAAAGGGTTTATACCAACTTTTAAAACTATCATAAGTGATAAGTAGCTGATTGTTGGGAACAGAGCATATTTCTTAGCTATTTCCGGTAGTTTCATAGACACTGGTCTTGTCAGTGGTGCAACTACATGACCTCTGCTTTTCAAAGCCCTGTCCTGGGGATCACTGCCATCTTGGTCTTTGAACTACTAGTGATCTACTACATATTGCTTCAGTTCAGATATGAAAATGCAATAACTTTAAAACTTGGTAAAAACCCTTTACTTTTTTAAACCATTTCCAGTATGAAGTATATCTTTGTTCCTCATCTTCCTGTAACTGATCTTTGTCATAAGATGACTGAAGATAAGATTAAAAACATGTTCACTGATTCATGGTTTGCTTTTGGTACTGCTCAATTTTATGATGGGCCTATTTGACATAGCAGATACTTTGTCAGGTTCTCAGAAATAGAGAATCAGTAGCCCAATTGTTTAAAGCTTTAGATCTCACTAAACAGGTTGCGATTATCAAGGTGAAAGTGCATGCAAATGAGACCACCCCTTAAATGGAATCTCTCAGTAGCTTTTTACTATCTAATCTGAGGACAGTATGCTGTTGGGGTTAAAGCACAGATTTCAGCTACTGTATATGTCTCTTATCAAGCTACATGCTGTTAGTTACTTGCAATGATTCTTTTGGCACCATTGCTTGGACTACTTGAATGAGTACCTTATAAGAACATAAGGTAACTTTGTCCAACATGTGATAAGCAGCTTAGTGTCTATAGTTAAGGCCCCTTTACACACTGAGACTTTCAGCGATCCCACCAGCGATCCCAACCTGGCCGAGATCACTACAAAGTCTCTGGTGAGTCTCTAGTGAGCTGTCAAACCTGCAAACCTGGCCAACGACGCAACAGCGATCCGGACTTGCAGAACGACCTAGCTAGTCAAACACTGGAAACGAGTGATGTGTCACAATATCTGTCAATCACTATTCTCTGTCAGCCGGTCTCTCCCTCGCAGTCTCTATTCTCTCTCTGTCGGTCCGTCACTATCTCTGTCCCTCTCTCACAGTCTGTCGGTCATTTTCCCCTCCTCTCTCATACTCACCGATCCCCGATCTCCGGCGCGGCACTGCACGGCATTCACACTGCTGCGGCGGCTTTTACTATTTTGAAAAAGCCGGCCGTTCATTAAACAATTTCGTATTCCCTACTTTCCCTGCCCACTGGCGCCTATGATTGGTTGCAGTGAGACATGCCCCCACGCTGAGTGACAGGTGTCTCACTGCACCCAATCACAGCAGCCGGTGGGCGGGTCTATACTGTGCAGTGAAATAAATAATTAAATAATTAAAAAAAACGGCGTGCGCCCCCCCCAATTTTAATACCAGCCAGATAAAGCCATATGGCTGAAGGCTGGTATTCTCAGGATGGGGAGCTCCACGTTATGGGGAGCCCCCCAGCCTAACAATATCAGTCAGCAGCCACCCAGAATTGCCGCATACATTATATGCGACAGTTCTGGGACTGTACCCGGCTCTTCCCGATTTGCCCTGGTGCGTTGGCAAATCGGGGTAATAAGAAGTTATTGGCAGCCCATAGCTGCCAATAAGTCCTAGATTAATCATGTCAGGCGTCTCCCCGAGAAACCTTCCATGATTAATCTGTAAATTACAGTAAATAAACACACACAACTGAAAAAATCATTTATTAGAAATAAAAAACACAAACACATTCCCTCATCACCAATTTAATCAGCCCCAAAAAGCCCTCCTTGTCCGGCGTAATCCACGGACCTCCAGCGTCGCTTCCAGCTGTGCTGCATGGAGGTGACAGGAGCAGCAGAAGACACCGCCACTCCTGTCACCTCCACGCAGCAAATGAGGTGAGTAGCGCGATCAGCTGAGCTGTCACTGAGGTTACCCGCTGTCACTGGATCCAGCGGTGGCCGCGGGTAACCTCAGTGACACCTCAGCAGATCGTGCTACTCACCTCAGTTGCTGCGTGGAGGTGACAGGAGCGGCGGTGTCTTCTGCTGCTCCTGTCACCTCCATGCAGCACAGCTGGAAGCGACGCTGGAGGTCCGTGGATTACGCCGGACATGGAGGGCTTTTTGGGGCTGATTAAATTGGGGATGAGGGAATGTGTTTGTGTTTTTTATTTCTAATAAATGATTTTTTCAGTTGTGTGTGTTTATTTACTGTAATTTACAGATTAATCATGGAAGGTTTCTCGGGGAGACGCCTGCCATGATTAATCTAGGACTTATTGGCAGCTATGGGCTGCCAATAACTCCTTATTACCCCGATTTGCCAACGCACCAGGGCAAATCGGGAAGAGCCGGGTACAGTCCCAGAACTGTCGCATATAATGTATGCAGCAATTCTGGGCGGCTGCTGACTGATATTGTTAGGCTGGGGGGCTCCCCATAACGTGGAGCTCCCCATCCTGAGAATACCAGCTTTCAGCCGTATGGCTTTATCTGGCTGGTATTAAAATTGGGGGGGGCGCACGCCTTTTTTTTAATTATTTAATTATTTATTTCACTGCACAGTATAGACCCGCCCACCGGCTGCTGTGATTGGGTGCAGTGAGACACCTGTCACTCAGCGTAGGGGCGTGTCTCACTGCAACCAATCATAGGCGCCTGTAGGCGGGGAAAGTAGGGAATACGAAATTGTTTAATGAGCGGCCGGCTTTTTCAAAATAGTAAAAGCCGCCGCAGCAGTGTGAATGCCGTGCAGTGCCGCGCCGGGGAACGGGGATCGGTGAGTATGAAAGAGGAGGGGAAAATGACCGACAGACTGTGAGAGAGGGACAGAGATAGTGACAGACCGACAGAGAGAGAATAGAGACCGAGAGGGAGAGACCGACTGACAGAGAATAGTGATTGACAGATATTGTGACACATCACTCGTTTCCAGTGTTTTAAGTCCCCTTTACACACTGAGACTTTGCTGCACAGCGGGAAACAAAGGACCAAAGAATGGTCCTGAATGATTTGTAGCGATCAGCAACTTCACAGCAGGGGCCAGGTCGCTGATGTGTTTCACACACTGCAATGTCGCTGGGGAGGTCGCTATGACGTCACAAAACCGGTGACGTTACAGCGATGTCGTTTGCGATGTTGCAGTGTGTAAAGCCACCTTTAGAGAGCCTGGTTTGAGTGTGGTTAGCTCTGCTACATGGTAAATCTAAAAACTCTAATTTTGTCAGAACCGCTGCCTCCAGTAAACTAAGTAATACATCATTGGATTCAGATTTTCTTTACCTACATCACACTGCTCTCAGATGACATAACAAAAACTAACTGATAGATTCCCATTCAATCAGTGGAAATCACGTTACAGAAAAAGCTTCAAATGCCACATCCCAAAGTACTGCTGCAGACCCCCATGACAGTTGTCCAATTTGTGCAGTTAAGCATAAGTCCTGTGGATTTGTCTACACTAGGTTTTATGCATTACTAGCTGTAATACCTGGGCGTTGCCGGGGATAGTAACTGTCTCTCTGTCTCTCTCCAAGTCTCTGTCTCTCTCTTTGTCTGTCTGTCTCTTTCTGTCTGTCTCTTTCTGTATGTCTGTCTCTTTCTGTCTGTCTCTGTGTCTCTGTGTGTCTGTCTCTGTGTGTCTCTGTCTGTCTCTCTGTCTGTCTCTTTTTGTCTGTCTGTGTTCTTGTCTCTGTGTGTCTGTCTCTGTCTGTCTCTGTGTGTCTGTCTCTCTGTCTGTCTCTTTCTCTGTCTGTCTGTGTGTCTGTCTCTATCCATGTGTGTCTCTGTCTCTATCCATGTCTGTCTGTCTGTGCCTGTATCTCTGTCTGTCTCTCTCTATCTCTGTGTCTGTCAGTCTGTTTCTCAGTCTGTCTCTTTTCCCATCTGTCTCTTTCCCCGTCTGTCTCTTTCCCTATCTGTCTCGTTCCAGGTCTGTCTCGTTCCAGGTCTGTCTCGTTCCAGGTCTGTCTCTTTCCCCATCTGTCTCTTTCCCCATCTGTCTCTGTCTCTTTCCCTGTCTCTTTCCCTGTCTCTTTCCTTGTCTGTCTATCTCTTTCCCTATTTTTCTCTTTCCCTGTTTCTGTCTTCTACCCTGTCTCTGTCTCTTTCCCTGTCTGTCTGTCTCTTTCTCTGTCTGTCTCTGTCCGTCTCTTTTTCTGTCTGTGCCTGTCTCTTTCCCTGTCTGTATCTGTCTGCCTCTGTCTCTTTGACTGTCTGTGTTTTTATGTCTCTTTCCCTGTCTGTCTCTCTCTGTCTCTTTCTCTGTCTGTGCCTGTCTGTCTTTGTCTGCCTCTGTCTGTCTCTTTGATTGTCTGTCTCTCTATCTATTTCCCTGTCTGTCTCTGTCTCTCTATCTTTGTCTCTGTCTGTCTCTTTCCCTATCTGCCTCTCACTCTGTCTGTGCCTATGTCTGTCTGTTTCTTTCTGTCTCTCTCTATCCATCTCCCCACCGACATCTTATTACCTCACACATAAGCTTCTTATACTAACAATGTATTTTGTTCCTATAGCAACCAACCACAGCTGCTATTAATAACCTTTAGCTCGCAGCTCCATTGACTTTAAAGGAGGCAGGTTTTTTGGAGAGTAACTGTAAAGCGCGGGGTTACATTTTCCCGTCAAAACATAGTCTATGACGTTCCTTGAGTCACATGGGGTGTCTGTGCAAAATTTTGTGATTGTAAAAGCGATGGTGTGAATTCCTTTAGCGGACATACACACACATATAAATACATGCACACACATACATACACTCAGCTTTATATATTAGATTAAGTGTCACCTGCTTAGAAAGGGAAGATGACACAGGGAGAGAAAAATATCAGTAGGGTGTGTAATAACTACCCAGTACATGGCCTCACATATTCAGTGAAGAAGGCTGTGTGGCATAGTGTCTTCTTTTTGGGCATCCCCAAGATTCTACAGTGCAGCAGCAAGGCCCATGCAACTTTATATAATGTGTTTGTCATAACCCAGGTGAAAAAGTCAAGGTACCAGCCCAGAATACTCCGCAACCATCTTACCTGTTCCAAAGATTGCAAATGAGAAAAACTGTGGAAATAGAAAGCGCAATAGGGTCTTACCCGGTATATACCAAGAGAAGTGGAAGATTTGCACTCACCTCAAAGAGTTGTGCCAGTCACAACTCCTGTATAAGCATGTGGTATTAAGGTGAATTCTGCTGCAGCCCCCGTGGTAGATAACAGAGAGTAATAATGGAGAAGGGGTTTTATGTCGCGCTATTCACCAGGCACAAGGACGAGAAGATATTCAATGTTCCTTTATTGTAGCTTGAGTCTACGCGTTTCAGGAGCTCTGCTCCCTTCATCAGGACATAAGGCACAAAATCAACATATCTCTAGATATGTTGATTTTGTGCCTTATGTCCTGATGAATGGAGAAGAGCTCCTGAAACGCGTAGACTCAAGCTACAATAAAGGAACATTGAATATCTTCTCGTCCTTGTGCCTGGTGAATAGCGTGGCATAAAACCCCTTCTCCATTATTACTCTCTCAAAGATTGCAAATGGACTTCACACAACTAACAAAGGTGGACCAATGTTAGTAAGTTCTTGTCAATATTGACCTACTTACAAGCTGGCCAGAAGCTTAGTCTATGACTATGGCCACAGAAAAGTGTGCAGCAAAGAAACTCCTGTCTAAGATAGTAAGGAAATACAGGGAAGCTAAAGTAATAGAAATTGAAAAGGTGTACTCACTTCTCTAGTGTAATACACCAAAAAATCCTGCCGGATCTCCCAAGCATTTCCCACTACCTACCCCTGAAAATGAAGATCCAGAATGTGATGATATAAATGGCCAGGTCATGGACTTAATGCTTACCTATTGAGCTATACTCTGTAAAGAACACCCCAACATGTCCAAGTCAAGTCTTAATGAAATGCTGTTTGGGCCAACTAACCCAACAGGATTATACTTTCCCCAAGAGTTGCAGAGTTTATATTTAGACTTATAGTGACAGCTTATGAGAGAGCATTAAAGAATCACTGGACCACAGATAATAAAAGTCTGTTTTAGATTCAATCCCAATGCAAGGCTCAATCAAAGGATTATATTCCCTTTGTGTGACCAGTTGACTGCGTTTTCTTCAAAAGAAACAAAATGAGTCTGGGACTATTCTTTGATTATCCTTACTAACCTGCATATTTGAAGCTTAAAAAGATTGGTCACTACTTTACTATTGATGGCCTAGCCTTAGGGACACTTTGCACACTACGACATCGTAGGTGCGATGTCGGTGGGGTCAAATCGAAAGTAACGCACATCCGGCCTCGCTGTCGATATCGTAGTGTGTAAAGCCTTTTAGACACGATTAACGAGCGCAAAAGCGTCATAATCGTATCATCGGTGTAGCGTCGGTCATTTCCATGATTTGGAAATGACCGATGTTACGATGTTGTTCCTCGTTCCAGCGGCAGCACACATCGCTGTGTGTGAAGCCGCAGGAGCGAGGGACATCTCCTACCTGCGTCACGGCCGCCAATGCGGAAGGAAGGAGGTTGGTGGGATGTTTACGTCCCGCTCATCTCCGCCCCTCCGCTTCTATTGACCGCCTGCCGTGTGACGTCGCTATGACGCCGCACGACCCACCCCCTTAATAAGGAGGAGGGTTGCCGGCCAGAGCGACGTCGCAGGGCAGGTGAGTGCATGTGAAGCTGGCGTAGCGATAGTGTTCGCTACGCCAGCTATCCCCATGATATCGCAGCTGCGACGGGGGCGGGGACTATCGCGCATGGCATCGCAGCATCGGCTTGCGATGTCGTGGTGTGCAAAGGGCCCCTTAGGGGTACTTTGCACACTACGACATTGCAAGCCGATGGTAGCGATGCCGAGCGCGATAGTTCCCGCCCCCGACGCAGCTGCGATATCTTGTGATAGCTGCCGTAGCAAATATTATCGCTACGGCAGCTTCACATGCACTTACCTGCCCTGCGACGTCGCTCTGGCCGGCGAACCGCCTCCTTCCTAAGGAGACGGGGTTCATGCAGTGTCACAGCGACGTCACACGGCAGGCGGCCAATAGAAGCAGGGGGGCAGAGATGAGCGAGACGTAAACATCCCGCCCACTTCCTTCCTTCGTCATTGCAGCCGGGACGCAGGTAAGGCGATGTTCCTCGCTCCTGCGGCTTCACACACAGTGATGTGTGCTGCCGCAGGAACGAGGAACAACATCATAACATCGGTCCTTCTGAAATTATGGAAATGATCGACGCTACACCGATCATACGATTTCGACGCTTTTGCGCTCGTTAATCGTAGCAAAAAGGCTTCACATACTCCAATGTCGACAGCAACGCCGGATGTGCGTCACTTTCGATTTGATCCCACCGACATCGCACCTGCGATGTCGTAGTGTGCAATGTACCCCTTAGAATTGGTCATCAATGTTTGATCAGTCAAGGTCTGAGCCCAGGCACTCCAACCAATCAGTTGTTATTGGGCCTAGCGGCAGCAGCCGCTGGCCAGAAATGCTCAGTTCTGACGCTTCCCCGACTTCTGATAGAGGCAGCAGCTGAGTACTGCACACTCGCCTCCTATTGATGTGAATGGGAGGTGGATGTGCAGTACCTGGTCGCGACCGCTATAAGTTGATGGGGAAGCTTCAGAATTGAGCATTTCTGCATACCTGCTGCCGAGACAGAAAACAGCTGATCGGCGGGGTGCACGGTGTTGGACCCTGACTGATTGGACACTGATGACCTATCTTAAGGATAGGCCATCAATGTAAAAGTGGTGGCCAACTTCTTTAAAGGAAAGCTGACTTTAATGCAAGCCATTCATTGCAAGAATGTTCTGAGCCCTGAAGTATCACATGCAAGATGCGGTCATCCCAGATGCGAGATATGGTCACATGTATCATAGCCCTGAACAATGTCCGAATATTTTTCTGTATCATAGCCCTGAATAATGTCCTAATATGTTTAAAAAATATCAGCAAACTATAGTAAAGATTACTAATTTAACCTATTGTTGGCTAATGTACCTACTTGCCTATTAACAGTTAAGTCTTTGCCATAACTAGGAAGGAATTGCTTAATTTCTACTGTTGTTATATATAATGCCCAATTTATAATAGCAGGGTGGGTCCAGAGGTCATAGTGATAGTGGTTAACATATTCAAAAATAATAATCCTCATATGATGCCATAGAAGATTATAAAAAAAGGGACGTGGACACAAATTCCCATAACTACCTAAAGGCCGCTTTACACGCTGCGACATCGCTAGCAATTGCTAGCGATGTCGAGCGCGATAGCACCCGCCCCCGTCGTACGTGCGACATTAGGTGATCGCTGCCGTAGCGAACATTATCGCTAAGGCAGCGTCACACGCACATACCTGTGCAGCGACGTCGCTGAGACCGGCGAACAATCCCTCCTTCAATGGGGCGGTTCGTTCGGCGTCATAGCAACGTCACTCAGCGGCCGCCCAATAGCAGAGGAGGCGTCAACATCAACATCCTTTAATATGATTTTACCATACTACTATTTCCCTGTATGTCTCACCATTGTTTCCTTCTTCTTTTTTACAGACGCAGTAATTGACACATGGCTTCACATTACAGATGCAGCAATGATCACACAGAGTGTCCTACCGGTATCACAGCCCTTCTGGAGGAGTGCGCCCGCTCATGCGTGGTCATGGCCCAGCTCACTCCTTCCACCTTCTGCACCTCTTCTGTGATCGCCACTTGCGAATGCGCCAATCGGCCTTATAGGCCCTTCTGCGCATGGGCGATTGAGCGTTTCACAGAGCGTTCCACCGACCGGATATCCGGTATTTACACCACCACTTGTTCCTTCCCACGACACCGTATGACGCGCACATGGGCTGTCTGTGGCCGCAGCTGTCGCATGCGCCGACCAGCCCACCTGGCTTCTCTGCGCATGGGCAGCATGCGTGCCACAGCCAGGCCCTGCGTCACAACTTCCTGCTCCCAGCTGACCCATATCGTATATAAGGGCAGATCTACTACCACCTCGTGCACCACAGGAGTCCACGTGGAGATTGCTTGCACATTCAATACTTTTGAGTTTTTCTCCTTCCCCAGGTACAGGTATTTTACCTTGCTGTTCTTTTTCGCTATCCAAATCTTTTCATGATGTTGTCTTTTTCCTATTTCCTTCTCATCTTTCTTCTCCAGGAATGTGATGCGCACTCCCGAACCTTTATTAACCCTTCCTCCACTATATCCTTGCTCATTATCAGCATACCAGGTGTGTGAAACAATTTTTGTATTTTCCCTTCTCTCTGTTTCCTTTGCTGTTGACTTACTATAGGCACATGTTTATACATCCACAGGATCAAACATTCTATTACCTTAACCCTTAGGGTTTTTGTCCAGTTCTGGACTCACCCTGTGCCAATCCACTTTTGAGCGGTATGTAATGCTGTTTTCTCACTACTACAAGGGTTCTCCTCTTAATGTATTTATACACTCATACATTGACGTACATTTGTACTCATAGGTCTTCATATGTCACTACACCTGGCGTATATTGCCCTCTTTGTTGTGAGGACATTACCAACACCAGCACTCTTACGTAGATCTGCGCTAATCTACTCTTGAGCGGTATGTAATGATGGTTGTTTTACCACCATAACTACTATTGTGCTCTTAGTATGTATACACTTATATATTGGCGTATATTTATCTTCATAGGTTCTCATATGCTACTACATCTGGCAACTACTATCCTCTTTGTTGTGAGGACATTATCTACGCCAGTACTCTCACACAGATTTCGTTTCATGAAACCTATAGGGTATGTACCGGTACATTTCCCGGTGTTCTGATCTAGTCCCAATGTACTGAGTGAATGGCTATTCTCTCACCATGTGACCCATTTTTCTCGTTATTCAAATTTTCAACATAGTGGATTCCATAACTCTGATAGTAATTCTGGACTACCTGCCCCCTTCTTGGCATATTAGCATTGGTCAACAGCAAAGGTACTCCTTTATGTCCTTTATGTACTCACCTTTTACTCTGACCTTTCTTTTTCCTTTTTATTTTTTTTCTCTTTTTCTCTTTCTTTTCCTTTTTCCTCTTTCCCTCTTTTTCTTCTTTTTTCTCTTTTTTCTTTCTTGTTTTCTTTTTTTCTTTTTCCTCTTATCCTTCATTCTCATTGTCCACCTTCTATCTTCCCTTGCTCCTGCCCCATGACTCTGCACCTCTGCTACTCCTATAGAGGACAAATTCTCACTCTCCAATAACTCTCTTAGAAACTTACGTCGGGTTCCATTTCTAAGTCTATGTCTATTTTTTAGGCAACCATATTTCTCTATTTGGATCTCCCGTACATGAGAAATACGCATTCATATCTCTTATGATCATATAGGTACGTTTTGGATAGTTCTACTAACTTATTATATGGTGATTTTTTTCTCCTCTGTATATGAAATGTTCATCTTTCATTCTTCATTGTTGTACACATATGGAATACAAAATTCTTTCTGTTGTTGCTTTCTACTATGCATCAATATGTAGACCTTGTTTTTATATTTGATCACCCTTAATCATCTTTCTACATTCAGACACAATGCATATATGTGATAAACACATGTGATTTCTATGTACTTACTAATATGTTTTTTCTTTCTGTATACCTTCATCATAGATTATCTCTGACGAAGGCCTGTATGTTAAGGCCGAAACGTTAGAACAAATTTTTTTGACCTTTGTACCAATAAAAGCAAGCAATTTGATTTTCAAGCATCATTTTGTCTCAGACTTTCATCTTTCAGTGTGCCAGAGTTAACCTTTTTGTACAATAGCAGAGGAGGGGCAGAGATGAGCGGGCCAAAGATCCCGCCTACCTCCTTCCTTCCTCATTGACGGCGGGACGGAGGTAAGATGTTCGTCGCTCCTGCGGTGTCACACGTAGCGATGTGTGGTGCCGCAGGAACGAGGAACAGCATCGCTACTTACCTGACAACGATTTTTTTGTAATTAAACGACCTCTCCAAAACAAACGATTTTTGTCTTTGTTGCGATCGTTTTAGGTCGCTTCAGCCTGTCACACGCTGCGACATTGCTAACGACGCCGGATGTGCGTCACGAACACCGTGACCCCGACGATATATTGTTAGCGATGTCGCAGCGTGTAAAGCACCCTTTAAGCTCAGGTAGATCTGAGCCAGTAGACATCACTATTGCTAGCAATACCCATTGTGGTAAAGGTTTTTGGAAACAAAGCTAATTAAAAAGAACTATGCACAATAGAAAATGGAGAAAGGCCCGTATTTTGGAAAACATAATGAAAAGACTTGTTTAATATTTGTTTAATAGAACACACAGGTTGAAAGGTCTGGCAGGTATGTTAGTCCATCATGGGATGATCTGGTTTAAATTGCATCCAATAATTCACATAGTTTGTGGACACAATGCTTATTGCTGATTATGTCTAGGGGCTACAGGAGCAAGTGTCGCGGGCGGAGGAGGGGAGGGACGCTGCGCTCTCCCACTGCTCGGGTCCGGCCGCTGCTGCTGCGGCTGCTGCTCAGTGGTGGCTCGAGTGGTGGGCCGGATGCCGGGGACTCGAGCGGCGTTCCTCGCCCGTGAGTGAAAAGGGTGGGGATTGATTGTGGGGATTTGATGTTGTCCGTGACGCCACCCACGGTTGTGGTGAGATTAGTGACACCACCGCTGCTCTAGACGGGGATCCCGGGAGCGATGACAGGGAGCAGCCTGGATGTTAGTTCTCCCCTCCATGGGTAGGGGGTTGGTTCTCCCGGGGCCATGTGATGGGGTAGGGATGGATTGCAGGCGGGTTACGGGGCCTGGCGAGGTGCAGGGTCGCGGGGGCAGCGCTTTGCCGCACGGCACGGTGGTACTCACTCAGCCAATGATGTACACAGAGTCTCCGGTAAAACAAACGGCTGGATGGATGGGTCCCACAGACGGCTGCAGTGTTTCTCCTCCTGGCAGGTTGATGGTGACTGCCTTTCCCTGCACCTGTGTAGTGTGTACGGTTCCAATGGGTTCCCACCGGTAACCTGCTCCCAAGCTTGGATGGGTGCTGAAGGAGCCCCTTTTGCCCGCAGGCTCTGGCCCTGGGAACTTTAGCCTTGGCGGTGACTGTGTTTCCCTCTCTCGGTTGGACGGTTGTATTCTGTCGGGACTTGGCTGCTGGGAAACCCAGGAGGTTCCCTTCGCTAACGGATTTGACAAATTCACGGCGACTCCTAGCCTTGTCGGGGTCCGTAAGCCCCTGCCGGATGGTGCTGGCTTCTCTTTGCGTACCGGTCCGGTACCGCCGGGCCACCGCCCGTCCACGGTCCTTATGGCTAGCTCCAATAGGCCTCTCCTGCAGACGGTCACCACCGTCTGCCAACCTTGCTGTTCCGTCCGGGCCACACACCCGGACCAACTTCAGTCTCTCCTCTACCACTTTCCTTCCTCTCCCTTTCACTTCCAAAACTCATCTCTCTACTTTTCCCGCCTCCAGGACTGTGAACTCCTTGGTGGGCGGGACCAACTGCCTGGCCCACCCCCTGGTGTGGACATCAGCCCCTGGAGGAAGGCAACAAGGGTTTTTGTCTGACTTCGGTGTGCCTGACCGGGAGTGTGGGGTATGTTTGTGTTGTGCTTGTGACGTCCTGGCTTCCCAGGGCGCCACACAAGAACCCTAATCAGAGACCTGCCAGCCACTTGAGTATGAGAAGACGGTAAGTGACAAAAATATCAAAACACATGCTATAAAAAATAAACACTAAAGAAAAAACAGGCCAACCAAATCCATAATAAATGTACTATGGGAAGAGAAATTTGGGCTGAAATTAATACTTGTAGGTGTAGAACTATATGTTAAAAATGTACATAATGTTAAGAAATTGATTAATCTGTTTGACAATATTACAGAGGGATCCATTTCTGACAAGGAGAGATGAGCATCTTGCCTTTGACAGTAGTCTGAGGTGTTTCTCATGAGGCAACATTTTGCCACCACTCAGGAGTAAGATTCGGTCACTTCTCAATGATTTACCCAGCTTAATTGGTAAAATGACAGCTAGTTCGGTGAACCAGTAGATCACAGAATGCCAATTCGGTTACCAGCTTTCTGCACTTAATTGCTTTTGCACTGTTAATAGGAATCTGTTACCTGATTCATGCATCCCAAACCACAGGCAGCAGGAATCAGAGCCTGGCTGCACCAGTTCAGCATGGTATCTTTTTCCCTTAAACAACAGATTGCTTATACTTGTAACAAAAACTCTCAGCATCTCCATATGAAAATACTGGAATCAAAGTTCATACGACACAAATGTATATAGTATGGGCTGACCTGATATTCCAGTTGATCACTATATCAAGTTTGGTGTTGAATTCATGTTGTGATGATGGATCTTGTGGTATATTTATGTAATGATTGTGGTTCTGATGCTGAATTAATATACTGATGGTGATGCTGGTGCTGTATTCATGTATGCAAGATGATTCTATTGTTGTATTCATTTACTGATAGTGGTTCATGGGATGCCTTTATGTACTGATGGTGGTTCTGGTACAGTATTCATACACCTATGGTGGTCCTGGTGTTGCATTCATATACTGATGGTGGTTCAGGTGATGTAACTACGTACAGATTATGCATCTGGTGCTGTGTTCATGTAATGTAGGTGGTTCTGGTGAATGATTCACGTACTGATGATGGTATTGGTGCTGTATTCATACACTGATGATGGTGGTACTGGTGCTGTATTCATATAGAGATGGTGGTTCTGGTGTTGTATTCATGTACTGATGGGTATATCCAATCCACAAATAGTAGGCATCCAGCAAATAGGATGCAAGCATAAGCAGTGTATACCAGCAAACCAAAAAAATAAAAGGCAGAAAGAATACACATAGTATGTCTGTTTAATCTGGGTGTAGGTGCCATTCCAAAGGAAATAAACATACTAAAGGTATTCTTTCTGTTTTTAACTATTTTTATTATTACTTTCCTGGGCTGACTATTCCATTTCTCTATAGGCTTGTAAGGTTTTTTCAATGTATTTCTATTTTAGATTTTTTTTACCATTTAATCATGGTTTTACTTTTTTAAAAACGTTCCTATTTGCAGCACTAGCTAATACATTGATGAGCAAAATGGTAACAAATGTTTTGATCTCTTGTCTTTTAGGCTCCATATCTCACCATCCACCACAGCTTTGAGTGTGAAACTACATGCATTTTATAATCATATTGGTACCTCGTACATAAATTTGACTTGCAACTATGTATCATATGATTAATTATGCAGATTCTTGTGATGTCACTGCATTATTACTGTTTTTCTCCTTCATTTTGATTATTTTGTTAATTTGTTACTATTTTGTAAATCCATCTTTGGTTTTCAACACAGCCTGAATTCTTCTGGGCATGGTCTTAACCAAAATATGATCCCAGGTTTTTGCTAATCATTCCCATGTTGGTACAAACTGTTTGACTCACTTGGGTATGAAAACAGCTTTTTCTTCAACTCTACCCACAAGATGTTCAATTGGGTTGAGGTCTGTGGACTGTGTGGGCCAATCCAGCACTTGTACTTCATTGTCATTGAACTAATTCTTAGCAAATCTTAACATATGCTTTGGGCTTCAGGTCACTATCCAGATGGAATACTATGTCGTCCTTTTCATATCCATAGTACATGAGTGCAAAAGACCAGAGAAAAGAGTCAGCTCACTCTTCCACATTCCTGGAGGTCCCCTTGAACCCGCACAGAAAAGCCTGGGTCAGGGCCATGGCAAATAGAAGAAGCAGCAGAAATCCAACGATACAGGTGAACCAATGTTGCAGATGTAAAATTGATCAGTTTTAATGTATTCAAAAAGTTAAAACATCCATACAGACAGTGGCATTACAGAAAATGTATGCAAATTGTCAGTGTCCCCCTAATAACTGACGGGTTTCGGCAGTGCCAGTGGCTCTGCCTTAATCATGGTAATTGAAGTAACTTTTCGAATACTCACAAATAGCTCAGAATTGAGACCATCATCAACCCTTGCCAAGTATCCAAGACCTTTGGCTGTGAAACTACCTCATATGATAAGGCTTCCTGAACTTGACATTTCCTTCCACTTCTTTATCTGTTAACCCCTTTTTCCTCTTGTTTCTTACATACTGATTTTCTCCCAGCAGATCGTGGTCTATTGACTTTCAGGTCATCACTTCAAATCATCCTTTTTCAATCTTCTACTGTCCATATTTGTAACTTTTTGCAAATTTGGGACAATGCTTCTTTTGAAGATATTGAAGTCAAGATTTCTTCGGGTCACCATTCCAAACTTGTGTAACATACATTGCATGGTGCTTGCATAGATGTCTGTGATCTCACTATTATGAAGCACACAAGCCACCCCCATCGCCGTGTTTGTCGTGCCACAACGGATAGACCTTGTGAAGAGCCAACTTGTTGACTCCAATATTTTGCCTGGACATCCACCTCTTGGCTTTTGAATGGATAGACAGACTTCATTTCATATTCTTCCAACTGTCATGGCACTCACATGATGCAGTTTGGCAATTTTGTTGGCCGAGAGACCACTATCGATGAGCTAGATAATGCTGTTTCTCTTTTCTAGAATATCTTCATGGATGCTGGTCAATTAGATCCAGTGAGCTTCGCTTGGGAATCAAGTTAATAACACACTGAGCTATTAGGAAATGTTATAACAGATAACAATTTGTAGTATACAGGAAGAAAAAAACGTTTCAATCCCCAGGAGCAGAACAAGAACAATGCAGTAACATCACAAAAATCTGCATAACTAATCATATGGTAAATAGTTGGCAGTCAAATATACTGTATGTATGAGAGAGACAAGATGATTGTCTATAAAATGAAGGTCGTCTCACCTTCAAAGCTTTAGAAGATGGTGAGATACGGAACTTGAAAGTAAAAAGTTCAAAATATTGTTACCCTTTTGCTTGTCAGTGTATATTACTGTCACGCTCCCTGGGTCCTCTGCTCCGCTCCCCGGCTCACCTGCCACGCTCCCCGCTCCATTGGCCGCGCTTCCCAGGCCTCCTGGTCCCCGCTCCCGGCGCCCGTCGGCTTCCCAGCCCCTGGCCGGCTCTGCTGCTTCCTCCTCTCAGCTTCCTGCCCTGGCTTCTGGCACCCGGGCCGCGCGCATGCGCATTAGGGCGCGCGCGCGGTCACTGACCCTTTCTTAAAGGGCCAGTGTCCACTGACAGGAAATGATGCACACAGGTACAGGGTATAAAGGGGATTAATGTCCAAGGGGGCGGGGCCTGTTCTTCGTGTTTCCCAAGCTAGGAGTCAGGTCTCCTTGTGTTCCTGTGAGATACTTACCTCTCTCTCTTTTAGAGCCGATCCTGCATTGCCATCCGGTCCTGCTGTATCTCGAACCCCGAACGCTGCCTATCTACCATCCTGACAGTCCGTACCATCCCGGTTCCCTGCGGTGACCCGTCATCTCGCTCCAACGGTTCCGGACCCCGCCTGACATCATCCCGGCTTCCGAACCTGAGCTCCGTCACCCGGACCACCATCAGTGACCCCGTGGTCCCAGGGACTTCTCCATTGTGTTCTAAGTGCACGGACTGTTCTGCTACCTAAAGTGCTCCAGCTACCGGACTCCGTTCCCTCTTCGGGGAGTTCGGTCCAGTGGATCCACCTCCCGGGTCTGCCCATCCATCTGGCCCTAACAATTACATACCTTATGATTACACTTCTTTCTTATTTATATACTTACAACCCATTTTAATCTGCTTGCTAATGGTATTTATACTTCTCTACCAGCTGCTAGATATATATTATAAGCTGCCAACTGCTTTATATATTTTACAATTGTAAATACATATTTTTTTTTCTGTTCATTAAAGATATATGTTTTCTGTTCATGCTTGTATCATATTTGTTGAATACATGCTATTGTGAATTGGGTACATATATATGTTATCTTACAGCACATAGTTATCATTGCACATGCACTTTTCTGTTTTTCCTAATTAGCTGTCACCATCCATATAGTGAAAAAAAACAAACAGAAGTTTGTAAAAAAAAAAAATAAAAAATGAAAAAAGAAGAAAAGCTTTTGATGACCTCTCATTGTATTTTATTGCAATGTTGTGGTGGCCAAAATAACATAATTCTGCATTATTAAAAAAAATATGCTGTTTACTGATTAGATTAATTTATTTTATATTCTGAAACCAGCGATACCAAATATGTTTCTTTCTAAAGTTTTATTTTCAGTGGGGTAAAAGGTGGATGATGTGAACTTTGGTGCTCTTTCCAATTTTTTCATATTTTTTTTTTTAAAAAATAGTTTTTTACTTTCAATTGTGTTTAGTAGTTCCCTTATGGAACTTGAAGCTGCGATCGTCCGATTGCTTGTGTTGTATAGAGCAGTGGCATCAGCATCAGCACTGCTCTGTACAGAAGAAATAATGATTTCCTATGAATGCCGCCTCACAGCCGTCGTTCACAGGAAGTGCGTGACGACAGACACAGGGGTCATCAGCTGATCTCTGGCTGTCATGAAAACCCAATGATGTTATAGGCGCACTGATGAAATGAGGAATGATGGCGCGTGTTAAATCCTGCTGTATTCAAAGAAGACGAACTTTCATGGAGATGGCAGTTGTGACTGATAAGATTCTATGAGGATGGGAGGAGGTAGGATCTACAAGCAGAGGGAGGAGTTAGCTACAGAGGGAGGAGCTAGAGGAAGAGCTCCACCCCTTCTCCCTCTTCTATCTACATAGAATCATCAGTAACATCTGCCATCTCCTATCTCAGTAATGGGAAAGTCTTCACTGAATACAGATTACACCTCAGAATTGAAAATTTTGATAATGACTGATAAATTCTGGCAGAGAAAGAAGCAGATTTGTCTGATAAGATTTATTACAAAGTTGTTTATTTTCATGTGTACTATTGATTTATGAAATAAAAATTAAAATGATGTGTATGCTTTAAAAAGCCTTAAACAAAATAAAGACATTTTGGAGATTTTCCAAAAAGAAAGTCATATTGTAACAGTTTTCCTGCTTCACCAAAGGCAAATCATCTAGTCATTTAATTTATTGTACAGGGTCTCTTTTCGCAGTTATACCATGAGAGACAGAGACCCACTACACACTGTAATAACATCCTAAACCCAGTACCCAAAGAAATATTTCAATACATTTCACTTTTCTGTATACGTCTTTTGGCATATTTTCATCCACATTGTCCAGCACTAATACATTTATGAGCTATCCTTTAAGGGAACGGTGAAGTCACTGATCAGCTGAGATATTGAGTGGAACACAGCAGCTCACTACTTTATTGATTGATGGCTGTGGGAGAACTGCAGTACTTGGCAGCGATCATTAAACAATGCATAGAGCTGCCAAGTGCTCGTCCGCTACTAATCTTGTATTAATAGCCGATCTTTAAGGCAACCTGTCATCAGGATTTTGTACACCGAACTAATGGCCTGTATGTAAAGGTGCTTGATGCAGTTTCAAATGTGCCCTTGTTTGTAGAATTCCATTTTCTGTTTTAGAGAAATTCATTGTAGGCTAATGAGTAGCAGCGCAGTGAGGTGGGACACTTGAAACTTTCCTGCCTCTCCCCCCTGCCTCCTATCAGTGACTGACAGGTCTCTCCTGCTGCTCATTTCTGCTCCTTAGAGGGGGCACATGGGAAGATCACTAGTCCATTACTCGCAATATCATTAGGACCTTACTACACATACACCGGTCCAGGCAATGACTGTGCTTGCAGAAGATCTGTTGCAGGGAAAGCAGGTCCCTGAAACAGGAGTGACCTGTCAATCAGAGACAGGGGCAGGCAGTGGTCGAGGAATAGGGATGGAGGCAGGAGAGCTATATACAATACTGCTGCACTTGCATCTCATTAAAGTACAGTTATACAATTATATGCATTAGTTTGGGGTATAAAATAAAACACTAAAAAATATATATATATATATATATATATATATATATATATATATATACACAGTACCGACCAAAAGTTTGGACACACCTTCTCATCTCTAGAACAACTGTTAAGAGGAGACTTTGTGCAGCAGGCCTTCATGGTAAAATAGCTGCTAGGAAACCACTGCTAAGGACAGGCAACAAGCAGAATAGACTTGTTTGGGCTAAATTATACAAGGAATGGACATTAGACCAGTGGAAATCTGTGCTTTGGTCTGATGAGTCCAAATTTGAGATCTTTGGATCCAACCACCGTGTTTTTGTAGAAAAGGTGAACGGATGGACTCTACATGGCTGGTTCCCACCGTGAAGCATGGAGGAGGAGGTGTGATGGTGTGGGGGTTCTTTGCTGGTGACACTGTTGGGGATTTATTCAAAATTGAAGGCATACAGAACCAGCCTGCCTACCACAGCATCTTTCAGCGGTGTGCTATTCCATCCGGTTTGCGTTTAGTTGGACCAACATTTATTTTTCAACAGGACAATGACCCCAAACACACCTCCAGGCTGTGTAAGGGCTATTTGACTAAGAAGGAGAGATGACGCCAGATGACCTGGTCTCCACAGTCACCAGACCTGAACCCAATCGAGATGGTTTGGGGTGAGCTGGACCGCAGAGTGAAGGCAAAAGGGCCAACAAGTGCTAAGCATCTCTGGGAACTCCTTCAAGACTTTTGGAAAACCATTTCTTGTGACTACCTCTTGAAGTTCACCAAGAGAATGCCAAGAGTGTGCAAAGTAGTAATGAAAGCAAAAGGTGGCTACTTTGAAGAACCTAGAATATAAGACATATTTTCAGTTGTTTCACACTTTAAGTATTTCGTTCCACATGTTCTAATTCATAGTTCTGATGCCTTCAATGTGAATCTACAATGTTCAGAGTCCTGAAAATAAAGAAAAATCTTTGAATGAGAAGGTGTGTCCAAACTTTTGGTCTGTACTGTATAAATATTATCTAATATAAAAAACATAGACTTAGACTATGTTTTGATGGGGAAATTTAACCCCGCGCTTTACAGATACTCTCCAAAAAACCTGCCTCCATTAAAGTCAATGGAGCTGGGAGCTACAGGTCATTAATAGGAGCTGTTATTGGTTGCTATAGGAACAAAGGACATTCTTAGTATAAGAAGCTTATGTGTAAGGTAATATGATTGTAACGCCCCTGAATATATCAGGGTGCTACAGGGAACTGCATCCTTTTCCAAGGGTGCAGGTCCTACCCCCCATGGTTCCAGGTAACTAAGAAAACCGGTGAAAGGAGTTGGAGTGTTAGCTCCCGGGGAGCTAGACCGAGGTTGGGTCGCAGACGGTGGTCCGGAACCGGAGGAGTCAGTGGCAGGGATGTTGGACAGGGGTGTGACAGACATAGTCTTGGAGGGACTGTCGGCACCAACAGGACCAACAGAACTGACCAGTACCGAGCACGACAAGGTACAGGACCCTAGGTCAGGAGCCAATTCAACGTCCTGGCAATTAATCTGCAGAGGGAGAGAATCTTCAGGACCTTTCCTGAGAGCTCAGAGATTGAGGGCATCAGCACAATGCAGGGGACAGGGTTTCCAAGCAAAGCAGCTCACTGAAGTCCCAAGTGCCAGCCCTCAAGAGCACAGCTACACTACACCTAGTGAGCGAGGCCCCCTACAGCTTCAAGCCACGGGGCCCACCAACAGACAACAAATTGTGCACAGAGGCAGGCTCCGGATTACTAAGTGACACCGGTGGGACTGGCTACTTGGATGGGCTTCCCGCAGTGGCACTCAGAGACTTTGGTTTACCTACAGTGTGTGTGTGAGTATACTTTCTAAACCTCATCCAACACCACAACTACCCACTGTGATTACCTTGATCCCTGCACCCTGTCCCCCCAAAGCTACCAAAATCCTAAGAGTCCGGGTCCTTCCCTGCCTGCAGAGGGATTGACACCTTGCTGCCCCACACCATCTGCCCCAGTAAACCTTAAAGCAGTGGCGGTACTCCCATTACCACAACCCGCAGGTGGCGTCACGAACTTCTCCCCTGTAAATAACAACTTTTCAAGTTTTGAGTGCTCACCGAGCCTGGGCCCGGCACCCTCGAGCCACGACAACCCCGGATCCGACAACCCCGGTCATCACCAGGGTGTCACTCCTCAATTTTTTCTGGTGTCACAAACAGGATAAGGATTGGACCCATTAACCTGGGTGACGTGTGCCTTACAGAACTGTCTAAATCTGAACTGTGGCTGTTTACTTGCTTTGCCGCCATTTTGGTGCCTAAAAGCAACAACTGCGCCATCATCCCCACAAAAGGGCGCGAAGCCGGAGCTCCGCTCCTTGGGAGCAACAGGATGTGAGGGCGGAGATTGGCGCAGGGACACCAGGACTCTGCACAAAAGTTCCTGGCTAAAAGAGCAGCAAGATGTTGGAGTCGAGAGACTGGTCGCTTGTGCGTTCCGTTCCCGGAACGTCTACGTGGATCGAGGAGGAGACGGAGTGGCTCTGCAGGAGGATGAGGACACAGTTCCTGTTCATTTGGACGACTGGAGGATCGAGAGGAGGAGTGTGGCCGCAGCAGTGCGGGCCCGTGAAGTGGAAGCCCTGCGTGTGGAGCGGGTAAGTAAAGGCCCAGTTCCGGTTGATCCAGCCTACCCGGCCGCGGAACCCGAGCTGCTTCCAGCCACCGCAACAGCCATGCCACCTCTTCCACCCTCGGCTGAAACTATGGCCGAGCCGCTGCCCCTGACACCGGCAGTGGAGCCTCCTGCCTCCGCGGAAGAAGAACAGGCCGCAACGCTTCCGGGCCTACCACCGGCCAGACCAGATCAGGCCCCAATGCCTCCGGTACCATCCCCGGCCAGACCAGACCAGGCCGCATCACCGGACCTGTACTCCGGTACAGAGCACCCAATGCGCCGGCTGCAAAATAGCCGGCGCATCTTGTTGCTGCTACAGGGAAGGAACCCGTCGACATGCCGGTTCCACTGCATTGCGGCCTCCCGGTAGCTGCCGGGGCCGTGGGAATCCGAATGCATCCGGATCCCCTGGAGGAGGCGGAACCTGAGGTCAGTGCCCCATACTGGGAAGACACCAGCAGCAGCTGCTCACAGAGATGTCCGCCACAGAGCAGCGTCGGGCGGAGGTCGCCGCCCGTACTCATCATGAAAAGGAGCATCTGAGGAAGGCTACCTTCCGGGTCAGAGGGCCGCGGTACCGGGGCCTAGTGGAGCGCTTTGACCCCATCAAAGGGTGAGGGTTTATTGCTGAGCCAGGCCTTGCTGCAGGGGTGTTTGTTTCCAGGAGGGATGTCGCGGAACACCTCAAAAGGGGCACCCCAATCGAAACCTGAAACAAGGTGATATGGTTTCGTATTGCCGACATTGTGGGGAGCGGGGCTGGTACGCCTTAGAGGTTAACAAGTATGCCATGGCGGAAGAGAAGATAGTGCCAGCCCCCGCAACAATCCCAGCTTGCCCACGAGAGTAGTGGTAGCGGAACCAGGCTACCCCAGTAGTTCCTGTTGTTTTATGTTTGTGTATGTTATTTCTCTTGAAAAGTCTGCATAATTGAAAATGATAATTGAATAAGCTGCTAAAGAATAATCTCTGATTAAGTAACCTGATTTTGAAACGTTTTACAATTTTGCACACGGTGCATGGATCCTGTTTATCTCCCTACTTTTAAAAATGAACCATGGCTGCAGGACTGGGAGCAGCCAGCACGAACTTGTGCCCTTTGTAAAAAGTTGCACCCAGTGTGCCTACCAGAGTCGTACCCTGTACCATCAGGGCTTCAATCCTGTCACCACGGACCATGCAAGGAACTCGGGGTGGTGCGACACCATAACTAGAGGTGGCACCAAGGGTTCAGGTGTTTTGGGTGGCGGGTTGAAGGGAAAGGGACAATGGGAATGGAATGTCGCAGGAAGAAGCTGCAGCGGAGTAGGCTGAGCTTCCGACTACCGCCACAACCGGTAGAGTTCCCAGGTGTTCCAGTGTTGGACTCTGCGAGTTTGTAACGTTTAAGTGTATTGCCTCCCCTGTGTGGGAAGATTATTTAATATTTAACATGTTATCTTTTTACTTCCAGTTAAAATAAAAACTCTGTGTGCACTGTAGCTCGCGGACGAGCTATGTTTAACCAAGGGGGAATGTAGCACCCCTGAATATATCAGGGTGCTATAGGGAACTGCATCCTTTCCCTAGGGTGCAGGGCCTACCCCCCATGGTTCCAGGTACCTAAGAAAATTGGTGTCACCT
The DNA here is from genome assembly GCF_048569485.1 of Anomaloglossus baeobatrachus. NCBI lineage: Eukaryota > Metazoa > Chordata > Amphibia > Anura > Aromobatidae > Anomaloglossus > Anomaloglossus baeobatrachus. The sequence goes on along the minus strand of NC_134354.1, from coordinate 276,765,401 downwards.
CCATCAGCAACACAAACCCTAACCACACCTCACACCATGACCTGTCAGACACACCAGTGGGTTGGTCTAGCTGGGACAGGGCCACCCACCTAGGGGTCAGGCAGACTGGTGGGAGGGAAGAAGACATTTCAGTGAGAGCTCTCAAAGAGAGAGGAGCTGGAGTGTTAGCTCCCGGGGAGCTAGACCAAGGTTGGGTCGCAGATGGTGGTCCGGGACTGGAGGAGTCGGTGACCGGTGGCAGGGACGTTGGACAGGGGTGTGACGGATGTAGTCTTGGAGGGACTGTCGGCACCAACAGGACCAACAGAACTGATTAGTACCAAGCACGACGGGGTACAGGATCCTAGGTCAGGAGCCGATTCAATGTCCTGGCATTAACCTGCAGAGGGAGAGGATCTTCAGGACCTTTCCTGAGAGCTCAGAGATTGAGGGCATCAGCAAGGTTTTCCAAGCGGAGCAGCCCACTGAAGTCCCAAGTGCCAGCCATCAAGAGCACAGCTACGCTACACATAATAAGCGAGGCCCCCTACAGCTTCAAGACACGGGGACCACCAACAGACAACAAATTGTGCATGGAGGCAGGTTCCGGATTACTAAGTGACACCGGTGGGACTGGGTACTTGGACAGGCTTCCCGCAGCGGCAGCGGCACTCAGAGACTTTGGTTTACCTACAGTGTGTGTGTCTACTTTCTAAACCTTATCCAACACCATGAGTACCTGCAGTGAGTACCCTTATCCCTAACCCTGTCCTCCCAAAGCTACCAAAATCCCCAGAGTCTGGCGCCTTCCCTACCTGCGGAGGGACTGACACCTTGCTGCTTCACACCATCTGCCCCGGTACTCCTTCCAGCAGCAGCGGTACTCCCATTACCGCAACCCGCAGGTGGTGTCACAAACTTTTCCCCTGTAAATAACCCCTTCTCAAGTTTTGAGTGCTCGCCGAGCATGGGTCCGGACCCCTCGAGCCACTACCACCCCGGATCCGAGTACCCCTGTCGACACCGGGGCGGCACATGATTTCTGTGGAGAGACGAATAGAGAGAGAGACAGACTGAGAGACAGACAGACAGAGAGAGACGAACAGACAGGCACAGACAGACAGAGAAAGAGGCAGACAGGGAAAGAGACAGACAGACAGAGGCAGACAGGGAAAGAGACAGAGACAAACAGACAGAGAAAAATGGCAGATAGCGACAGACAGAGATACAGACAGACAGGGAAAATCATACAGGGAAAGAGAAAATTTTCATTTTTTTCACAAAAATGTTGCTGTAACATCAAATTTCTTACTTTTTCAAGGGGCAACAACAAAAAGTGGACCCAACAGGTTGTTATCCAAATTCTTATGAGCACAGGGATACTCCACATGTGGCCAAAAACCTCTGTTTGGATAAATAGGAGGGCTTGGAATGGAAGGAGCACCATTTGAATTTTGGAAAAGTTGAAATGTCACATTTTCAGGGCCCCTTGGGTACCTATACAGCAGAAACCCCCTACAAGTGACCCCATTTTGGAAACTGGACCCCACAAGGATTTTATTCAGGCATATAGTAAGCATTTTGAATCCACAGGTAGTTCACAAAAATCTTGCTGTAGCAACAAATTTCTCACTTTTAGGCTATGTGGCCATCATTCAGCGACATGGCGTCTAGTACACAGTGTCAGCCTTCCTGCAGAGATGTGAGTGTTGTCCACGGGAGAACGCAGCTGCCCATGCCCACGATTTGGGTTCAGGCTGCTGGGGACTTTAGTTCTATTCTACCTGCAGAGAGCACTCTTTTCTTCGCAGCAAAATTGACATGCTGAGGCTCGGGAAGCTGCACCACAGGTCAGTTTATGCTGCGGAGAAAAGAAGCGCAGTGGGCAGGAGATTTCTAAAAATCCTTCCACTGTGCTTCTACTGCACAACGCAGTGTTATGGATGCAGGGAAAACACTCTGTGCCCAAAACGCTGCAAACCCTGATTGTGGGCACACAGCGTACAATGCTATGATGGATGAATGAATAGATGTCAAACATATATATAACGTCCCACCCCCCCTGCATATTTTAAGATGGCGCCTTTTAGTGCCTTTCATGGGGCACTAAAGGGTGCCTAGCTTTGTACTTAGCCCCAAAAAAAAATAATAATAAAAAAAAACTATGTGGGGTCCCCCCTATTTTTGATAGCCAGCTAGGGTAAAGCAGACAGCTGTAGCCTGCAAACCACAGCTGACAGCTTCACCTTGGCTGGTGGTCAATTTGGAGGGCTCCCCAAGCTGTTTTTTTTATAATTAATAAATAATTTTAAAAAACAAACAAACATGGGGTCCCCCCAAATTAGATCACCAGCCAAGGTGAAGCTGATAGCTGGGGTCTGGTATTCTCAGGGTGGGAAGAGCCATGGTTATTGGACTCTTCCCAGTCTAAAAATAGTAGGCCGCAGCCGCCCCAGAAGTCGCGCATCCCTGGTGCGGTGGCAAATGGGGTAATAAATGGGGTTGATAAAAGCTGTAATGTCACCTGGCATCAAGCCCAGCAGTTTGTGATGTCACGGCGTCTATCAGATACCCGACATAACTAATTGACAGTAATAAAAAAAAATTCACAACAAAAAAAAATGTTTTTGAAAAAACACTCCCCAAAACATTCCCTCTTTCACCAATTTATTGAAAATAAAAAAATAAAAATCGGGTCCGCTGTAATCCATTTTGGAAGTCCCACGACGACTCTGGACCTTTTAGAATATGGGGGCACGTTCATGGAACGTATCCCCTCATTTTCTAGGGGTGCAGACCCTCCATGTGAGGAGAGTGGGTGCAAAGAATCTGCACCTACCCTCCTCGGGTCACAGCAGTAGAGTGCGAGCAGCCAGCTAGCGTTTCTGAAAGCAGGAAGCTGAGCTGACAGCGGCTCTCTGCGCATGTGAGCAGCGTGAATTGTGAAGGAGGAGGGGGCCGCGGGGGTTCAGCGCTGCACGAGGTACAGGGGTGACCTGGCAGGGCCTGGGTAGCAGTTTTCTGTCGCATGTGTCATGGCACATGTGACAGAAATCCAAGGAAGATGGTAAATGAGGTTGGCGCGCTAATGTGCGCGGCGCCATCTTGGATTTTCGGGAGCGGGTTGTGTGTCGGGGGGGCACTTTGGAGACACCGGGGGACCGGGGAGGAGATTTATCTCCCATCTAACATGTTTGATCATGGCAGGTGGGAGATAAATCATTTATTACCGGCGCTGTCATTTACTATAATGTGGTCATCGGTGTAAGGTGTATAACGGTGATCACGTGACTGGGGCCTGGAAAACCGGCCCGAATCATGATCTCCAGGGTCTCAGCTACCCCCGGTAGCTGAAGCCCGTGAGATTTTGCAATGATGGGGGGAGCTATTTACCTTTTTCTGACTGCCGTTTTAAAATGGCAGATCAGAATAAGTACCCTTTTTTGCTGCCGTTTTAATACGTAAGGCGGTCGTAATGGGGTTAAACTTAATCTGAACCCATCTAGCCTTCTTATGTTTCATCTCTGCTGATACTAAAATCTCACTCTGCTCAGTAAAAGCTGCAGCTGGCAGTTAGGCTGGCTGGGCAGAGATAGAAAACAGTTGGACTCAGGAGCGAGCTCTCACTCTTTAGGCTCTGTTCACACCTGTAAAAGGAAAATCTGTTGTTTTTTTCTTCTTCTGAGAAACGGAATTGCTATGTAACAAATTGTACAGCTATTAATGAATAGATCCCTATGACCATCAGATTTTATATTATACAGGAGCTTTACTTTCAACATTCAGGCCATTAACAATCACTTTCATAAAGGCACCAACATTACTGTTCAGTACAAATGCTATGTATGGTTCAATACACCGTAAAAATTTGACCAACTAGTGTCTATTTCCCCCAAAACTGAGTAACTAATTGAAATACATTTTCCATCTCTTAAAGGGAAACTATCCATAGGATCAACCCTCTTCAGTCGTCTATATAAGCATGTAGGGCATAGGAAGCTGAATAAAATGATATCTTCATATCTGCCATCCAAAGTCTAATTCCAGAGAAATACACATTTTTCTTGCATGCAAATGAAATGTTAAGCTCTATGTGGTGGATACAGATCTACCAGAGAATCTGCCTTCAGAGTGGGTGGTGTGAGACATATAATGACTGACACTTTGCTCTAATAATTGCACAGAGTACAGCAGAGCTAACACAGTACAGCAGAGCTAAAAAAGTGAACTTTATCTCATTAGAAATACATTTGCAACTGCAGTCCTCTCACAGTGCTTCAGATTCCATATCACAGGTAGCCAGTGATGGGGAATGGCAGTACAACAGAGCGGACAGCTCTGTGAGAGTACAACAGCAAAGGTTTGTGTGTTTTTTAATGAGATACGGTTCTACTCTGCTGTGCTGTGTTCGCTATAATCAGGCACAGCTGTGCTGCATAGCACTATGAGGGGGCAACTACTGCTGCAAATGTTTGTAATGAGAAAATGTTCACTCCTGCTGTAGTTTGTTAGCTCTGATCTCACTTCAGATCTGTGTGTGACCATGAAAGTATCAGTCATTCCTTGATTCATGTTTGTAACTCCCCCTTTCATTAAAAATAAAGTCTGGGGGGCAGATTTGTAGGAAGATTTGATCTTAGTTGCTCATTTACATATAGGACAAATGTGGATTTCTCTGGAATAAAACATCAGATTGCAGATATCATGGTATCATTTTATTCAGCTTCCTGGAACCTGCATGCCTATGTGGACAGCTTAGAAGGATTGAACCTATTAACGATTCCCTTTAATTCACTAATAAGCCAAGCAGTTAAGAGCTCTAGTTAACAAATGGGAGTACAAATAAAGGTCCCCCATCTCCAACAATATTAAGCCCTGAAGTACATATGGAAAGGATACATGTAAAATAAAGTCCAATATTTTAAACAGTGGTCTCTTAAAGTATAGTTTCCCATGTACACATGTTCAAAGGAATGTTATCAGTAGACATTATGGCACAACTGTAAGCATAGTGACTTGTTACCTGCCCGCCAGATCCTTTCATATCCTTCATATTCAGTGCATTTTTCATCCCCTTTCCTTTCTCTTTCTTTCCTTTCTTCTTTTTACAGCAGCATTTCTTACATATACAAAAACAGCAGGTGATGATCAACAACCCAGCTACCACTGCAATAGCTATGATGGCCCAAGGAGGCACTATAAGTAAGAAAGTATAGTGACAAAAACAAATGAGAACTTATTTTGCATAATAACTACTGAAATAAAACGTGTGCAACATAAAAACATACAAATTCAAAAATTCTTATTCTTACTGTTGATCCAGTCTGATTGACATTTGGGATCGGGAGGAAAAATTAGCCCTTTTAGGGCAGACTGAGTAATTCATTATGCTTTAGCCTAGCCCCCTCTTTTCAATAATATCCACTCCCATCCTTCATATGAACTTGGTGGATATGTTAGGATACACTGACTGATGCCTTTTCTAACCTAGTCAAAAAGACTCCTACTTCATTGAGGTTTTTTTTCTAACATTTATTCATCCAGTCTTCAGATGGAGTGGTATCAATGCGTTATTTATTAAAAGCAAAAATCACAAGTGAAAGTCTCTGACGGCATGGCACAACAAATGAGTAAATATACATACATTCATGGCCAAAAGTGTTGGCACCCTTGAAATTATTCCAGAAAACTAAGTGTTTCTACAAGGAAATTATTGCTATTACACGTTTTGTTATACACATGTTTCTTTCCTTTGTGTATATTGGAGCAACGGAAAAAAAACCAGAGCAAAAAAGGCAAATTAATCATTATTTCACACAAAATTCCAAAAACAGGACTGGGCAAAACTGTTGGCATCCTCAAATTAATATTTGGTTGCACACCTTTTGGAATAAGTGACTGCAATAGCCATCAACAAGCTTCTTAAGCGGGCTTTACACGCTATAACATATCTAACAATGTGTCGGCGGGGTCACGTCGTAAGTGACGCACATCCGGCATGGTTAGTGACGTAGTAGCGTTTAACAGCTACGTGCGATTGAACGTAAAACCGTTCATCGCATACACGTCATTCATTTCCTAAAAATTGCACGTCGGGTTGTTCAATGTTCCCGAGGCAGCACACATCGCAGTATGTGACACCCCGGGAACGATGAACACATCTTACCTGCGTCCCGCCGGCAATGCGGAAAGAAGGAGGTGGGCGGGATGTTTACATCCTGCTCATCTCCGCCCCTCCGCTTTTATTGGCCGGCTGCCGTGTGACGTCGCTGTGACGCTGAACATCCCTCCCACTCCAGGAAGTGGATGTTCGCCACCCACATCGAGGTCGTATGGAAGGGTAAGTACGTATGACGGCAAATAACCGTTTGTGTGACACGGTCAACAAATTGAACGTGTTGCACATACGATGGGGGCGTGTCACATCGCATACGATATCGTATGCTTAATTGTGAGGTGTAAAGCAGGCTTTACACCTTTCAATTGGAATTTTGAACCAATCTTCTTTTCCAAACTGCTCTAGGACCCTCATATTTGAAGGCTGCCTCCTCCCAACACCAATTTTATGATTTCTCCACAGGTACTCAATGGCATTTAGACGGCCACTCCAAAACTCTCCAGTGCTTTGCTTCCATCCATTTCTGGGGGCTTTTTTTTAAGTATGTTTGGGGTCATTGTGCTGCCGGAGACCTAGGATGCAAACCCAACTTTCTGACACTCTGCACTACTTTGTGATTCCCAATTCTTTGGTTAATGTTCAGATTTCATGATACATTGAACACAGTCAGAGGCAGCCAAATAACCCCCAAAACAACTTTGAACCTCCACCATATTTGACTGTAGTTACCATGTACATTTCTTTGTCGGCCTCATTCTGTTTGAAGCAAACAGTAGAAATAAATACTTTACTAAAAAGCTCTATCTTGGTCCCATTTATAACATGCTTTCCCAAACGTATTTTGTTGTTACTAACATAAACTTTGGCAAACTGCAGTCTGGCTTTTTATGTCTCTGCGTCAGCAGTGGGGTCCTCCTGGGTCTTCTGCCATAGCGTTTCATTTCATTCGAATGTTGACGGATAGTTTACGCTAACACTGATGTGCCCCTGCAGGACAGCTTGAATTTATATGGAACTTGATTGGGCCTACTTATCCACCATCCTCGCTATCCTGTGTTGCAACCTTTCATCAGTTTTTCTATGACGTCCACATCAGGTGAGATTAGCTACAGTGCCTTTGTGTGGAAACGTCTTGATTATTTTGCACACCATGGACAAAGGAACATTAAGATCTTCCTTGAGATTGTTGATATTTTTCCACAAGATGCACTTGTAACCTTAAGATTTTGAAATATGTTGATATTTTTCAACAATTTTGATTCTCAACTCCTCAGACAGTTTTCTTTTCCTCTTTGTGTTCTCCATGCTTAGTGTAGCACATACAGACACATAATCCAAAGCATAAGAAAATGTCTCCCTTTTTATCTGGTATCAGGTGTCATTTTCATATTACCAACATCTGTTACTTTCCACAGGTGAGTTTGAATGAGCCTCACATGCTTGAAACAAATTTGTTTACCCACAGTTTTGGAGAAAGGTGTCAATAATTTGGTCATGCCCATTTTTTTGGGTTTTTGTGTGAAATTATGTCCAATTAGCTTTTTTTTTCCCTCTTTTATTGTGTTGCTGCTATACACACAAAGGAAATATACACATGTATGACACAACATGTGTAATTGCAATAGTTTTCAAGGAGAAATACTCATTTTCTGCAACAATTTCAAGGGTGCCAAAACTTTCAGCAATGACTTGTATACTGTTGAAACCTGAGGTTTAGATACACCATCTTAAAAGACACATATGCATGTTTCTCAATATCTGACATGAAATCAGATTAAACCTTTCCTGTTTTAGGTCAATTAGGAACCAAGAATATTTATATTTGCCAAATGCCAGAATAATGAGAAAGAGAATCTTTTAAGGCATCTTTATTACTTTCTTCGAAGTCAAAAGTTTACATACACTAAAGGGTACTTTACACGCTGCGATATTGGTACCGATATCGCTAGCGAGCGTACCCGCCTCCGTCGGTTGTGCGTCACGGGCAAATCGCTGCCCATGGCGCACAACATCGCTAACACCCGTCACACGGACTTACCTTCCCTGCGACATCGCTCTGGTCGGCGATCCATCTCTTTTCTAAGGGGGCAGTTCGTGCTGCGTCACAGCGATGTCCCACAGCAGCCGTCCAATAGCAGACGAGGGGCGGAGATGAATGGCCGGAACATGCCGCCCACCTCCTTCCTTCCTCATTACCGGTGGACACAGGTAAGGAGATGTTCGTTGTTCCGTCGTTCCTGCGGTATCACACATAGCGATGTGTACTGCCGCAGGAACAACGAACAACATCGTACCTGCAACAGCAATGATATTTGGAAAAGAAGCGACGCGTCAACAAGCAACGATTTTTCACGTTTTTGCGCTTGTTGATCGTCGCTCCTTGGTGTCACACGCTGCGATGTCGCTAACGGCGCCGGTTGTGCGTCACTAACGACGTGACCCCGACGATATATCGTTAGCGATGTCGCAGCGTGTAAAGCACCCTTTAGAGTACTATACCTTTAAGCAATACGGGACAGCCCATATAATGATATCATGTCTTTGGAGGCTTTTGATAGGTTTATTGGCAACATCTGAGTTAATTAGAGACACAACTGTGGATGTATTTTAATGCACACCTGAAACACACTGCTTCTTTGTGTAGCATTATGGGTAAGTCGAAAGAAATCAGGCAAGACCTCAGGAAGAGAATTGTGAACTTGCACAAGTCTGGTTCATCCTTAGGTGTAATCTCCAGATATCTGAAGGTGATGTGTTCATCTGTACAAACAATTATACGCAAGTACAAAAAAGATCGAAATGTCCAGGCATCATACCACTCAGAAAGGAAACAGGTTCTGTGTACCAGAGATGAATGTGCTTTGGTTATACATGTGCATATCAACCCAGGAACAAAAGCAAAAGACTTTGTGAAGATGCTGGCAAAAGCTGGTAAGATGGTCTCATTATTCACAGTGAAACAAGTACTGTATCAACAAAAGCTGAAAGGCCACTCTGCCAGAAAGAAGCCATTACCCCAAAAGCAACATAAAAAAGCCAGATTAATATTTGCAAATGCACACAGGAAAAAATACCTTAATTTTTGTAGACATGTACTGTGGTCTGACAAAACTAAAGTTGAATGTTTGGCCATAATGACCGTCACTACGCTTGGAGGAGAAATACTTAAAGCTTGGGCGGAAATGGGTCTTACAAAAGGACAATGACCCGAAGCATACTGCCAAACTGGTTACAAAGTGGTTTAAGAATAACAAAGTCCATTTTTTGGAGTGGCCATCACAAAGCCCTGATCTCAATACTACTGACATTTTATAGGCAAATTTGAAAAGGCAAGTGCGAGCAAGGTGACCTACAAACATGGCTTAGTTACACCAGTTCTGTCATTAGGAATAGGCCCAAATTCCTATCAACTATTGTGAGAAGCTTGTGGAAGGATATCCAAACGTTTGACCCAAGACATACAGTTTAGTGGCAATGGCACCAAATACTAATGAAATGTATGTAAACTTTAGACTTTGCAGAAAGTAATAAAATTGCCTTTAAACAGTCTCTCTTTCATTATTCTGGCATACGGCAAATATAAATAATTTTGTTAATCCTAAATCACGTAAAACAGGAATGGCTTATTCTGATTTCATGTACGTTAGTGAGAAAAAATTTCATATGTGTCCTTGTAGATAGTATGTAAACTTCTGGTTTCAACTGTGTATATATATACAGTTAGGTCCAGAAATATTTGGACAGTGACACAATTTTCGCGAGTGGGGCTCTGCATGCCACCACATTGGATTTGAAATGAAACCTCTACAACAGAATTCAAGTGCAGATTGTAACGTTTAATTTGAAGGTTTGAACAAAAATATCTGATAGAAATTGTAGGAATTGTACACATTTCTTTACAAACACTCCACATTTTAGGAGGTCAAAAGTAATTGGACAAATAAACCAAACCCAAACAAAATATTTTTATTTTCAATATTTTGTTGCGAATCCTTTGGAGGCAATCACTGCCTTAAGTCTGGAACCCATGGACATCACCAAACGCTGGGTTTCCTCCTTCTTAATGCTTTGTCAGGCCTTTACAGCCGCAGCCTTCAGGTCTTGCTTGTTTGTGGGTCTTTCCGTCTTAAGTCTGGATTTGAGCAAGTGAAATGCATGCTCAATTGGGTTAAGATCTGGTGATTGACTTGGCCATTGCAGAATGTTCCACTTTTTTGCACTCATGAACTCCTGGGTAGCTTTGGCTGTATGCTTGGGGTCATTGTCCATCTGTACTATGAAGCGCCGTCCGATCAACTTTGCGGCATTTGGCTGAATCTGGGCTGAAAGTATATCCCTGTACACTTCAGAATTCATCCGGCTACTCTTGTCTGCTGTTATGTCATCAATAAACACAAGTGACCCAGTGCCATTGAAAGCCATGCATGCCCATGCCATCACGTTGCCTCCACCATGTTTTACAGAGGATGTGGTGTGCCTTGGATCATGTGCCGTTCCCTTTCTTCTCCAAACTTTTTTCTTCCCATCATTCTGGTACAGGTTGATCTTTGTCTCATCTGTCCATAAAATACTTTTCCAGAACTGAGCTGGCTTCATGAGGTGTTTTTCAGCAAATTTAACTCTGGCCTGTCTATTTTTGGAATTGATGAATGGTTTGCATCTAGATGTGAACCCTTTGTATTTACTTTCATGGAGTCTTCTCTTTACTGTTGACTTAGAGACAGATACACCTACTTCACTGAGAGTGTTCTGGACTTCAGTTGATGTTGTGAACGGGTTCTTCTTCACCAAAGAAAGTATGCGGCGATCATCCACCACTGTTGTCATCCGTGGACGCCCAGGCCTTTTTGAGCTCCCAAGCTCACCAGTCAATTCCTTTTTTCTCAGAATGTACCCGACTGTTGATTTTGCTACTCCAAGCATGTCTGCTATCTCTCTGATGGATTTTTTCTTTTTTTTCAGCCTCAGGATGTTCTGCTTCACCTCAATTGAGAGTTCCTTAGACCGCATGTTGTCTGGTCACAGCAACAGCTTCCAAATGCAAAACCACACACCTGTAATCAACTCCAGACCTTTTAACTACTTCATTGATTAGAGGTTAACGAGGGAGACGCCTTCAGAGTTAATTGCAGCCCTTAGAATCCCTTGTCCAATTACTTTTGGTCCCTTGAAAAAGAGGAGGCTATGCATTACAGAGCTATGATTCCTAAACCCTTTCTCCGATTTGGATGTGAAAACTCTCATATTGCAGCTGGGAGTGTGCACTTTCAGCCCATATTATATATATAATTGTATTTCTGAACATGTTTTTGTAAACAGCTAAAATAACAAAACTTGTGACACTGTCCAAATATTTCTGGACCTAACTGTATATATACGGGGTTGTCCAAAAGTACTGTCCATCTACTGTCCATATACTGTGTATATGTGTATATATATATATATATATATATATATATATATATATATATATATATATATATATATATATAGTGCCTACAAGTAGTATTCAACCCCCTGCAGATTTAGCAGGTTTGATAAGATCCAAATAAGTTAGAGCCTGCAAACTTCAAACAAGAGCAGGATTTATTAACAGATGCATAAATCTTACAAACCAACAAGTTATGTTGCTCAGTTAAATTTTAATAAATTTTCAACATAAAAGTGTGGGTCAATTATTATTCAACCCCTAGGTTTAATATTTTGTGGATTAACCCTTGTTTGCAATTACAGCTAATAATCGTCTTTTATAAGACCTGATTAGGCCGGCACAGGTCTCTGGAGTTATCTTGGCACACTCCTCCATGCAGATCTTCTCCAAGTTATCTAGGTTCTTTGGGTGTCTCATGTGGACTTTAATCTTGAGCTCCTTCCACAAGTTTTCAATTGGGTTATGGTCAGGAGACTGACTAGGCCACTACAACACCTTGATTTTTTCCCTCTTGAACCAGGCCTTGGTTTTCTTGGCTGTGCTTTGGGTCGTTGTCTTGTTGGAAGATGAAATGACGACCCATCTTAAGATCCTTGATGGAGGAGTGGAGGTTCTTGGCCAAAATCTCCAGGTAGGCCGTGCTATCCATCTTCCCATGGATGCGGACCAGATGGCCAGGTCCCTTGGCTGAGAAACAGCCCCACAGCATGATGCTGCCACCACCATGCTTGACTGTAGGGATGGTATTCTTGGGGTCGTATGCAGTGCCATCCAGTCTCCAAACGTCACGTGTGTGGTTGGCACCAAAGATCTCGATCTTGGTCTCATCAGACCAGAGAACCTTGAACCAGTCTGTCTCAGAGTCCTCCAAGTGATCATGAGCAAACTGTAGACGAGCCTTGACATGACGCTTTGAAAGTAAAAGGTACCTTACGGGCTCGTCTGGAACGGAGACCATTGCGGTGGAGTACGTTACTTATGGTATTGACTGAAACCAATGTCCCCACTGCCATGAGATCTTCCCGGAGCTCCTTCCTTGTTGTCCTTGGGTTAGCCTTGACTCTTCGGACAAGCCTGGCCTCGGCACGGGTGGAAACTTTCAAAGGCTGTCCAGGCCGTGGAAGGCTAACAGTAGTTCCATAAGCCTTCCACTTCCGGATGATGCTCCCAACAGTGGAGACAGGTAGGCCCAACTCCTTGGAAAGGGTTTTGTACCCCTTGCCAGCCTTGTGACCCTTCACGATCTTGTCTCTGATGGCCTTGGAATGCTCCTTTGTCTTTCCCATGTTGACCAAGTATGAGTGCTGTTCACAAGTTTGGGGAGGGTCTTAATTAGTCAGAAAAGGCTGGAAAAAGAGATAATTAATCTAAACATGTGAAGCTCATTGTTCTTTGTGCCTGAAATACTTCTTAATACTTTAGGGGAAACAAACAGAATTCTGGTGGATTGAGGGGTTGAATAATAAATGACCCTCTGAATAAACTTTTCACAATTTAAAAAAAGAAAAGAAATAACATTCTTTTTTGCTGCAGTGCATTTCACACTTCCAGGCTGATCTACAGTCCAAATGTCGCAATGGCAAGTTAGTTCCGAATGTGTAAACCTGCTAAATCTGCAGGGGGTTGAATACTACTTGTAGTCACTGTATATATATATACTGTGTATATATATATATATACACACAGTACATACTTTACATATATGTCTTTTCTCCTATGCAAAGAGTAAAAGAAAGTAAGAAAGAAATTAAACAAGGAAAAAGAAAGATCCCATTCAGCAGCTCTGTTTCATCTTGTTGCTCCCTAGTGACAAATTTCCATTACAATCTTAGGGGTACTTTGCACGCTGCGACATCGCAGGCCGATGCTGCGATGCCGAGCGCGATAGTCCCCGCCCCCGTCGCAGCAGCGATATCCTTGTGATAGCTGCTGTAGCAAACATTATCGCTACGGCAGCTTCACATGGACTCACCTGTCCTGTGACCGTCTGTTAACCCCTGTTAAGGGGGCGGGTCGTGCGGCGTCACTGCGACGTCACACGGCAGGCGGCCAATAGGAGCGGAGGGGCGGAGATGAGCAGGATGTAAACATCCCGCCCACCTCCTTCCTTCCGCATATCCTACGGAAGCCGCAGTGACGCCGGTAGGAGATGTTCCTCGCTCCTGCGGCTTCCCACACAGCGATGTGTGCTGCCACAGGAGCGAGGAACAACATAGGACTGTCGCGTCAGCGTAATTATGGATTACGCCGACGCTGCACCGATGATACGATTACGACGCTTTTGCGCTCGTTAATCGTATCATCGAGCCTTTACACACTACGATGTCGCATGCGATGCCAGAAGTGCGTCATTTTCAATTTGACCCCACCGACATCGCACCTGCGATGTCGTAGTGTGCAAAGCCCGCCTTAGACCGGGTTCACACTGGTGTATAACATCTAATCAAATACCAAATTTTTCATTACCTTAAAAACAATTATTTTATTGAACATATATTCCACAAACACAGTACACACAATTTTTTGGGCTTTTTATAATAATTAAGTTTATTTATATAGCACCAACATATTCCACAGCACTTTACAATCCGGTGGGGGGTTGTATAGACAAAATCAAAACAAAATAGTACATAATTCAACAGCTACAGTAGGAATGAGGGCCCTGCTCGAAAGCTTACAATCTATGGGATTTTTTTATGTAGATATAAGAAGATATGGTGGGAATTCATATACACCCTACTCTCACCCTTCCTGAAATACGGGGGTCGTCCCCCCAATATACTTGACACCCCCGTTCCTCGTCGACTAACCTCTATACTGACCCTCCTCTATCTATATATACCAAGTGCTCCTGTATAATAGTGGATGAAGTGTATCACCAAAGAAGAGCCCACAAGAATGGTATGTGCATTGTCATAGAGAGTGCTATCGTCAGTGCTTATCTGTCATTTTCTAATGGGATGGTCCTAGTTTACAAGGAAGACGTCGCTCAGGAATCGCAGCCATCAAATTGCCGAAGGATTGAACTAATGTCCTAGATTGTTTGGACGTGACTAAAGCGGGCTTTACACGCTGCGACATCGCTAGCCAATGCTAGCGATGGCGAGCATGATAGCACCCGCCGCTATCGTTATGCTGATATGTGGAGATCGCTGCCGTAGCAAACATTATCGCTACGGCAGCGTCACACGTACTTACCTGCTCGGTGACGTAGCTGTGACCGACGAACCGCCTCTTTTCTAAGGGGGCGGTTCGCTCGGCATCACAGCGACGTCACTAAGTGGCCGCCCAATCAAAGCGGAGGGGCGGAGATGAGCGGGACGAACATCCCGCCCACCTTCCTTCCTCATTGCTGGCGTGTGGCAGGTAAGGAGAGGTTCCTCGTTCCTGCAGCGTCACACGTAGCGATGTGTGCTGCCGCAGGGACGAGGATCAACTTCACCCCAGCGACAGCAGCGATAATTGGGAGAGGACCCCCATGTCAACGAGGAGCGATTTTGGACGTTTTTCCAACAATCCAAAATCGCTCCTAGGAGTCACACACAACGAGATCGCTACAGCGGCCGGATGTGCGTCACAAAATCCGTGACCCCCAACAAGATCACTGTAGCGAAATCGTAGCGTGTAAAGCCACCCTTAGTAACATACATAGACAAATTAATTGAAATCTGTGACACGGCTCCCTGAGTAACTGTCTGCACTAACTGTGTCACAGCACATATGTAGATAGGGGCAGTGAGAATATATAGGAGGATGGTAACTGCTGGTATCCAGCAACCTGAATTTGGCGGTTGAATTTAGAAGTCCATAATTTATAACCATTGGAACAACCTAGACAGATGCAGTATAGCATCAATCTAATCTAGATTGACTGTGTATGAGGGTCTCCAATACCAGGTAATCCTCAGTATGGAAATATGAAGTTGATGTAGATTATAAGCTGTGACCAGAAATTCAAGGACCATTGTTGAAGTGCCCCTGATGAATCCCATCTGATTACATAGGGGGTGAAACACGTAGGGAGATTCTTGGACTAAATTACAGCAAAAAACGTTTTAATTATTGATACAGATATATTATTCTGAAACTGGTGGTTGACTAAACTAGGACCATCCCATTAGAAAATGACAGATAAGCACTGACGATAGTACTCTCTATGACAATGCACATATTATTCTTGTGGGCTCTTCTTTGGTGATACATTTTACCCACTATTATACAGGAGCACTTGGTATATATAGATAGAGGAGGGTCAGTATAGAGGTTAGTTGACGAGGAACTGGGGCATCAAGAATATTAGGACGCCGACCCCCATATTTCAGGAAGGGTGAGTGTAGGGTGTATATGAATTCCCACCTTATCTTCTTATATCAACATACAAAAAAACCCAAAAAATTGTGTGTACTGTGTTTGTGGCATATACAGTGCCTACAAGTAGTATTCAACCCCCTGCAGATTTAGCAGGTTTACACATTCGGAATTAACTTGGCATTGTGACATTTGGACTGTAGATCAGCCTGGAAGTGTGAAATGCACTGCAGCAAAAAAGAATGTTATTTCTTTTTTTATTTTTTTTTTTAAATTGTGAAAAGTTTATTCAGAGGGTCATTTATTATTCAACCCCTCAAACCACAAGAATTCTGTTTGGTTCCCCTAAAGTATTAAGAAGTATTTCAGGCACAAAGAACAATGAGCTTCACATGTTTGGATTAATTATCTCTTTTTCCAGCCTTTTCTGACTAATTAAGACCTTCCCCAAACTTGTGAACAGCACTCATACTTGGTCAACATGGGAAAGACAAAGGAGCATTCCAAGGCCATCAGAGACAAGATCGTGGAGGATCACAAGGCTGGCAAGGGGTACAAAACCCTTTCCAAGGAGTTGGGCCTACCTGTCTCCACTGTTGGGAGCATCATCCAGACGTGGAAGGCTTATGGAACTACTGTTAGCCTTCCACGGCCTGGACAGCCTTTGAAAGTTTCCACCCGTGCCGAGGCCAGGCTTGTCCTAAGAGTCAAGGCTAACCCAAGGACAACAAGGAAGGAGCTCCAGGAAGATCTCATGGCAGTGGGGACATTGGTTTCAGTCAATACCATAAGTAACGTACTCCACCGCAATGGTCTCCGTTCCAGACGAGCCCGTAAGGTACCTTTTACTTTCAAAGCGTCATGTCAAGGCTCGTCTACAGTTTGCTCATGATCACTTGGAGGACTCTGAGACAGACTGGTTCAAGGTTCTCTGGTCTGATGAGACCAAGATCGAGATCTTTGGTGCCAACCACACACGTGACGTTTGGAGACTGGATGGCACTGCATACGACCCCAAGAATACCATCCCTACAGTCAAGCATCGTGGTGGCAGCATCATGCTGTGGGGCTGTTTCTCAGCCAAGGGGCCTGGCTATCTGGTCCGCATCCATGGGAAGATGGATAGCACGGCCTACCTGGAGATTTTGGCCAAGAACCTCCGCTCCTCCATCAAGGATCTTAAGATGGGTCGTCATTTCATCTTCCAACAAGACAACGACCCAAAGCACACAGCCAAGAAAACCAAGGCCTGGTTCAAGAGGGAAAAAATCAAGGTGTTGCAGTGGCCTAGTCAGTCTCCTGACCTTAACCCAATTGAAAACTTGTGGAAGGAGCTCAAGATTAAAGTCCACATGAGACACCCAAAGAACCTAGATAACTTGGAGAAGATCTGCATGGAGGAGTGGGCCAAGATAACTCCAGAGACCTGTGCCGGCCTGATCAGGTCTTATAAAAGACGATTATTAGCTGTAATTGCAAACAAGGGTTATTCCACAAAATATTAAACCTAGGGGTTGAATAATAATTGACCCACACTTTTATGTTGAAAATTTATTAAAATTTAACTGAGCAACATAACTTGTTGGTTTGTAAGATTTATGCATCTGTTAATAAATCCTGCTCTTGTTTGAAGTTTGCAGGCTCTAACTTATTTGGATCTTATCAAACCTGCTAAATCTGCAGGGGGTTGAATACTACTTGTAGGCACTATATATATATATATATTTATATATATATATATTTTTATATATATATATATATTTATATATATATATACAACTTGTAGGCACTGTATGTTCACTAAAATAATTGTTTCTAAAGTAATAAAAAATTTGGTATTTGATTAGAGGACTCTACCTTAGCATCGAAATTCGGTATTTGATTGTATAACATCTGATGCAAGAGTATTGGATGCAATATGCTAAAGCCACTCCACTCAAACTTTGCTGTGAGCGTAATTCGAGTGTCATGTTACTGCGATTCAATACTCCAATATCCAATAAGAATCAGAGCACAGGTGTGGAGAAGAGGGAGAAATTAATTTCTCCATCTTCTCCATTGCCGATCTGTGCATATTTCAGACAGCACTTGGGCGAGTCTGATGTTTCACACGCACCCATAGACATGATCCGAGACATGCTGCAATTTTTTCCTGAATTCATTTAGAGGAAAAACTCACAGATCTTAGCTGCCTCATTGTCTAACATTCGTTGGAGTGAGCTTCTCGCATTGCACATGTGCGATTCAAACGCTGATGTGAGTGAACCCTTACATGGTATAATATATGGTTAAGTTATGTGTACAGCAATATTTGTAGGAATATGAAATACAGAAATTGCTGTGGTGTATAATAATGGTGATATACTTACATGGAATCTTGTTTATTTGATTCATAAGTTCCTGTTGAATTTTTCTAAATGTATCAGCACTTTTATCCCCGGATCCACCAACTGCGGTGCTGTTGTCTGTTGAGACGACAGGGGTCTCCGTGGTGCTCGGCATTGTGTGAGTTTCAGGCTGAGGCTCAGCCTTCTTGAACAAGCTGAAATGCATGATGGCTGAAAAATACATTTAAGACATTACATTAAAACAATTTATTAACACTATATAGGTGCCAATCATAAACAAAATAATAGCAAAATGTCATTAATTTAGAATGGAGAAATAAATTAAAACTGCTCCAGAAATTTAGTTCCAGTAATATGATCGGGGTTATTTTGACAGCAGGCACGTGGATTTCTGACATCTTCATTCAGATTGATAAAACAGTAGGAAAGAAATGTAAAGCAACAAATCTGGGTCTTGTGAACTTGCTTTAATATTGCATTAAAGTTTTATTTAAGCAGATTTTGCCACACATTTCCTGAATTACAGAAAACCAAGAGAACTAAGAGGGAGTAAATAACCAATATCATAAGTTTGAAAATAAATCAATTCAAACAGGATCCGTTTAAGTATATCAATATAGACTTTATTAGGTATAAAAGACAAGTTTAAAACTTAAGCAATGATCCAAAGTTATAAGTTACAAGTATAATCAGGAAGATAGAAGAAAAGTTCAGAGCAAAGGCTGTTCAGGTCTGAGCCATCACCATGGGGAATAAAGGAAAGAGACTCAGCCCCGGCATGTGCAATTTAGTATTACAATACTAGTGGAAAGACACATGCCGATTGTTAGGAGGAGCATAGCTACTTACCCATGGAGAAGCTTAATCAGACCAACAGCCACCGCACCCCAACGCGTTTCGTAGTCTTTTTCAAGGGAAAAAGCAGTCCCTTGAAAAAGACTACGAAACGCGTTGGGGTGCGGTGGCTGTTGGTCTGATTAAGCTTCTCCATGGGTAAGTAGCTATGCTCCTCCTAACAATCGGCATGTGTCTTTCCACTAGTATATAGGAAAGACGCCGCTGCGCTGCGCTCGCTAACGCTCGGGTCCGGCGCTGCTGCGATGGCGGCTCGGTGGCTCGAGCGGTGGGCCGGATCCGGGGACTCGAGCTGCGCTCCTCGCCCGTGAGTGAAAGGGGGTGGTTTGGTTTTGGGATTTGGTCCGTGACGCCACCCACGGGTTGTGGTGAGGTTGGGCACCACCGCTGCTGGTGATGGGGATCCCGGGAGCGATGGCAGGGAGCAGCTGGGATGTTGTTTTCCCCCTCCGTGGGTAGGGGTTGGTTGTCCCAGGGCCCGGTGAGATTTCAGGGAGGCAGGGTTGGATGGGTGCAGGGTCGCCTGGACTGCGCAGCGCGGTGCCGGTTGTACTCACTCAGCCACAAAGGTACGCAAAGTCTCTGGTAAACCAAACAGCTGGATGGACGGGTCCCGCAGCCGACTGCTGTAGTGTCTCCCGGACGGTTAGTTGTGGCTGCCTTTCCCTGCACCTTTGTGTATGTTCGGTCCCGATGGATTCCCACCGGTAACCCGCTCCGCAGCATATATATGCCGGAGGAGCCCTTTTGCCCGCAGGCTCTGGCCCTTGAAACTCTAGCTGTGGCAGTAGCTGTATTTCCTTTTGCTGGTCGGACGGTTGCCTTCAATCGGGTCTTGGCTGTTAGGAAACCCCTGGGGTTCCGGTCACTGACGGATTTGACCTCTAATGGCGACTCCAAGCCTGGTCGGGGTCCGCAGGCCCTGCCTGAGTGTGCTGGCTTCACTTCGCTCCCCGGTTCGGTATCGGCGGGCCACCGCCCGTCCCCGGTCCTATGGTTCCGCGTTGATCTGCCTCTCCTGCAGACGGCCACCATCGTCTGCCAACCTTGCTCTTGGTGCCCGGGCCACACACCCGGACACGGTCAGTTTACTCCTTCTCATTCCTCACTTCACTCCTCTCACTTGCACTTCCCTAACTTCACTCACTTCCTTTTCTGCCTCCAGGACTGTGAACTCCGCAATGGGTGGGGCCAACCGCCTGGCTCTACCCCACCTGGTGTGGACATCAGCCCCTGGAGGGAGGCAACAAGGATTTTGTGTCTGGCTGATGTGCCTGTCTCAGGGTGGGGGTGTGTGTTGTAGTACCTGTGACGACCTGGCTAGTCCAGGGCACCACATATACACTATTTAATATAAACCATTAGAATTTTTTTTCTGTAGTAACCTTCTCTTATTAGCATGTTTTATAAAAAAATGTTTTTAATACTTTGATTAATAAAAAATATTTTTAATCATATTGATGTGACCTCACCTGAGGTGTGGTCACTGACTTTACTGAGGTCACCTGAGGTCTGGGTTACCTGCGGACACAGGTGGATGGCCATAGGAACCTCCAGCTGTGACCGCAAAAAACCTGAGTGGCGTCACCACTGATTGCACGACTCATTCATTCCCTGCCTGAAGCTCACAGTGGGTGGTCATGTTCTATGGTGCTCGCTGTAAGCTTCAGATGTAGCAGAACTGAAATCGTCGTGGGATCTTGTTTGGATTATGTTGGACCTTGGTGTTTTGGGGGTTAATAAAGTGGTGAAATGGTGTATTTTATTTCAAATAAAGTATTTTTTGGGTGTTTGTGTTTATTTCTTTTCACTTACAGATTAGTAATGGGGGACTCATAGGTGCCTCCCATTACTAATCTAGGGTTTAGTGGCAGTTGTGAGTTGCGATTCACCCCTTATTACCCTGATTTACCCCACACCAGGGCAATCAGAAAGAGCTGGGTAAAGTGCTGGTACTGTCACATCTAATGGATGCGACAATCTTGAGCAGCTGCAGGCTGCTATTTTTAGACTGGGGCGCCCAAAAGGCATAGGTCTCCCCAGCCTGAGAATACCAGCTTTATCATGGTTGGGTAAGAAAATTGGGGGGACCGCACACCATTTTTTAAATTATAATTTAAATAAATAGTAATAATAAATAATTATTTATTTAAATAATTTTTTAAAAAGCCTCATACGGTTCCTTTCATTTTGATACACAGCCACGATAAATGCATGACTGGGGGCTGCAGCCTGTTGCCGTATGCTTTATCTGTGCTAGATAGGTATCATAATATGGGGGAACCCTATGCCAATTTTTTTTTTTTATTAATTTATTTTTACACCACGTGAGTGACTGCAGACAGGGTCTATGATTGCAAGCACCATCTAACAGCACATCTGACTGCAAGCAATCAGAGTCATAAGGAAGGCCAGTGGGTAGGGGAACCAATGCATATGAATTACAGATAATGAGGGGCCCTAGAAATAGAATGAGCAACTCGGAAGCAATTACAGCCACGCCGGATACTCGGGAAGTATGAAGGGCTTGCTTCATTCTTATTTTCTTTATTTTTCCATTATTTTTTTTTATTTCTAGAGTTGCAGGACCAGGATCATTAGCCAGAATTCCCTGAGAATTCCGGGCCTGGGTCCGGCACTCGTTTGCTTGTGAAACGGCGCAAATCCGGACTTTTACAGTCCAGGTCACTACTTACAAACATTTTAAAGAAAAGCTTGTAAGCACTGTGCAAATAAGACCAGCCGTATTTGATAGATTGCAGTGGTGGCTGGTGATCATGAGCTAGGTAACAAGCAGTAAATTATACTATCAAAATCCCTCCATTCTTGATACTTTCTTAAAAGCACTTGGGTGTGCTGTGAGGATTCACAAGTTTGAGGTCATATAAAGTAACTGCATATTTCTATGCTTAACCTGGACAAAACCCTATAATGGAAGCTTTATGATATCCATAACTGTGTCAACTATCACTGCATTTTCTTGTGTAAAAGTGTTTGGCCTTTTCCACATAAAAAAATAGGTAGCCTCACCAAGTCTACTATACAGTTTTTGTTAGTAGCTCTCCATACTTAAAGAGGTCGTCCACTACTTTTACATTGATGGCCTATCCTTAAGATAGGTCATCAATATCTGATCGGCTGGTGTCCAACACCCGGCACCCTCGCCGATCAGCTGCGCTCAGAGCTGGTGGCAGCAGCAGGCAACCGGAAATGCTCAGTTCTGTAGCTGCCCCGTCAACTGATAACGGCTGCCGCCAGCTACTGCACATCAACCTTCCATTCAAATCAATAGGAGGCGAATGTGCAGTACCTGGCCGCGTCCACTATCAGAACACAGGGTAGATTCAGAACGGAGCATTTATTATGGATAATTACTGAAGAGCAAACTCACAGATAACTGGGACAGGCTGATCTCGGTGATCCAGTTTCAAAAATTTGGTTCTGGGACAGATTCTGGTCTCCATATAAGTCAATGGGGACTAGAATCTGGCGGTTATAAATGGTGGTTGAAAGGAGAGGGGGATGGGAGCAAGCGTGCTGTACTTACTCCTCTCTATGCTGACTGTAATGTTCTAATAGTCTGCTTCTGAAATGGTTAAACGTTTAGATAAAGGCAAACCCCAGATAAGCTTCTTCTTATCTAATCAGCGCTTCAGCATTCTGCTCCTGCATAATTAAATGCGTACAAACAGGATTAAGAAAGTGCAACTCACAAATAAGTTACTCCAATGGAGTAACCCTGTGAATCCCTGCACATGTGCACTGCAGTAATGGGGCGCGGCATCCATGTATTATGTGACCTGGGCAAGATGGTGGCCGCCATCGGTATTGCTGCACCACAGGACGGCATAAGGCTATGCGCGCACTAGGCCGTTTTACCTGCGGATTTACCCGCGGATTTGCTGCGGAAATTTCTTGAGAAATGTCTGCAATCTTTGTGCAACCAATCACAGGCGCCAGGACGACCGGTGGGTGAGGAAAGCAGAGCAACTGTCTGCGGGTCAGTATTGTGGTATAAATTAAATAAATAAAACAAATGCCATAGTATCCCCCCGTATGATACCCAGCACAGATAAAGCCCACAGCTACTGGCTGCAGCCCTGCACTTATCTTGGCTGTGTATCAAAATTAGTGGAACCGCATGCGGCTATTTAAATAAATAATTTAAAAAAATGGTGTGTAGTCCCCATCAATTTTGATACCCAGCAATGATAAAGTCCAACAGTTGGGGGCTGGCATTCTCAGCCTGATGTGTCTCATGGTTATTGGGACCCCCCAGGCTAAAAACAGCAGCCTACAACTCCCCCGGAATTGTCACATCCATTAGATTCGAAAAGCCCAGCCCTTTACCCTGCTCTTCCCGATTGCCCTGGTGCGGTAGCAGTTGGGGTAAAATAAGAGCTTAATAACAGCCTACAGCTGTCACTAAGCTCTAGATTAGTAATGGCAGGCATTTATGACACCCCCATCACTAATCTGTAAATGAAAGTAAATAAACACAAACACCGATAAAATCCTTTATTTGGAATAAAAGACTAAAAAACCCCACCCTCTTTAACCACTTTATTACCCCCAAAACACCCCTGCAGGTCCAACATAATTCACACGAGGTCCCAGGACGAATCAACTGTGCTATATCTGAACCTTACAGCATGCAATCATGGAACATGACTGCCTGCTGTGAGCTCCAGAAAATGAATTAGCTGCAGTCACAGCTGGAGTCCTCCATCTGTGACCGCACTCCCCTCCCCCCAGCCGCCAATGTCAGTGTTAAAGGGCTGTCGGGGTGCGGGGCATGGCCATGCACTTTAAGCCAAAGTGCTTCAGGTCACCAGAGGTCACACTGTGGGAACTTGGGTATGACCTCTGGTGAACTGAGTGATGTCACTGCTGCCAGCCGGTTCCCCTTGTCAGTGTTTTCCAGAGCCTGAAGAGATCGTACATGTTTTCAGTCTCTCCAGGCTTGGATGTAGCAGAGCCAGGACCATTGTTGGACATTGTGTGGATTACGGTGGAGCTTCTAGTCTTTTTGGGGTTAATAAAGTGGGGGAAAGAGGGTGCAGTATTTTATTTCAAATAAAGGTTTTTTCACTGTGTTTGTGCTTACTTCTTTTTACTTATAGTATTAGTGATGGGGGAGCCTCATAGACCTCTACCCAACACTAATTCTAGGCTTGATGACAGTTGTGCACTGTCATTAACCCTTATTACCCCTATTGCCCCGGCATCAAGGCAATCGGGAAGAGCCAGGTAAAGAGTCAGGCTTGTCGCATCTAGGCCGTTTTTGAAATGATTTATTTAAATAATTAAAAAAAATCTGCATGCGGTTCCTCTTATTTTGATACACAGACAAGATAAGCGCAGGGCTGGGGGCTGCAGCCTGTAGCCATGGGCTTTATCTGTGCTGAGTATCATAATACAAAAATACAGAGGGACCCTACACCAATTGTTTTATTTATTTATTTTTACACAGTGATACTGACCCACAAACAATGCCTGTGATTGCTTCTAGTCAGACGCTGTCACGCATGCTGGGGGCGCGTCTGACTGCAACCAATCACAGATGCCAAGACAGCCGGTGGGTGGGAAAAGCAGTGCATATGGATAAGCAATGATGAGAGGCCCAGGAAGTGAAGAGGCCGCTGGAGCAGTGTACAGCCGTGCGAGAGCAGTGTACAGCCACGCTGGAGCCTTCTTAAGTATGAAGCGCTAACTTCATTCTTATTTTCTTTATTATTCCCTTTTTTTTTTTCTTATTTCCCCAGTGCTGGATGAATATCTGGAATCCGGGCTTGGGTCCGGCACCCATGCACCTTTGAAACCGTGTGGATCCGGCCATTTACAGACGTGTCTGCCCATAACTATAGATGATGAGATAACAAAAACAGAAAAAAAAATCATTGCATATACTCTATATGTCTCTGCTCATCATAGAATGCTGATTCTAATACTGTGTCCTAGCAGTGCATTGGAAAAATAAGACCTGAGTTGAAAAGCAGGTGTAATAAATTCTCAGCAGGAATTTGAAATACAACATTCAGCAACACACAACAGCTAAAAAATAACCCATTTTTATTCCATCATGCTAAAACATTTTTCTAAATAGAGGATGATATCCACTTAAAAAATGAATCCACCTTTATTCTATAAAGTAAAAAATAAATACAAAAATGTTGACCAATTCCATTTAAAAATAGGACATACTGTAAGGGATAATGCTGCTTTCACACATCCGGTTTTAGCAGTGCGGCTAAATCCAGCTCTAAAACCTATGCAACGGATGTGGCGAAAAAAACGCATCCTTTGCATAAGTTTTTACATACGGCCCGTCCGTTTTTGCCGGTTGCGGCACGCTACTGAGCATGCGCAGTGCGAAAAAATGCATGCGGCGGCGGATGCGTTTTTTGCCGCATGGTGCCGCATCCGGCGTCCATAGGCATGCATTGGAAAAAGCGCCACGTTGGCCGGATGCGGCGCAATGTGTTTTTTTTTCGCCGGACAAAAAACGTGCCAGGCAACGTTCCAGCTGGCCACCGCATGGGCTAAATATGCCGCATCCGGCAAAAACCGGACCGAACGCAAGGCCATGCGGCACAATCCGGCACTAATGAAAGTCTATGCAGAAAAAACGCAACCGGCGGCAAAAAAAACGGTTGTGCTTTTTTTGCAATGAGCCGGATTGTGCCGCACAGCAAAAACTGGATGTGTGAAAGCAGCCTAAATGTCACACATTATAAACCTGTGCAATGGTTCTTAAAGGGGTGCTCCAAAGTCAAGAAAAATTTCATTCTAAATCCCTATTTAGTGCAATATTCTAAGCTATTTTCTAATATACTTGTATTAAAAATTCCATACTGTTAAGTAACTACTCTAACTGGTATTCTATTATATTTTCTATTTTCTGTGTGATGACGCTGCTATATTCAAACCAACCATCATCAGAGCAGAAGCAAGGGCTGCGATCACTGCCACAACCCATGCCCCCTCCCTCAAACAAAGCATCATCAGTAGCGCTTATTTCAGTGGCTCGGTTAGCCCCTGCCTGGTCACTGCTGTGTCAATCCCTGCGAGCTGTGCACTGTGCGATCTGAACGGTTACCGTGGCCACTATGTTGTCAGTAGTAATCAGCTGACAACAGAGAGGTTTCAATACTCAGCTCCGCATCTTGGAGACTAGTACCGCCTTGCTAGTGATGTTACTGGTCTGCTACATACTGTGTATTGACACCACTATGACACAGTGCACAGTTCGCAGGAAGGGACACAGCAGAGACAAGCACATTCCATGAAGCAAGCGTCACTGATGACTCTTCATTGACCATAGCCTCTGCCCCTGCTCTGATGATGCGTCATTTGAGTATCCCAGCATGCATTGGGATTTTCAAAAAAAGCGTCATCACACAGGAAAGATGGGACAAAAATAGAATTTCAGTGACATAGTGCAGTTAGGCAATGGTAAGGAAGTTAATACAATTATATAAAAAAACAGCTTAGATTACAGCACAAATTGTCTCTTCAAGGAGGAAGGAGACGAACTCTAGTGCCACCTATTGGAAGTAGCAATCCTAAAAGCCAAAAGTGGACCTTTAACAAGCCTTTTTATATGACCTAGGATTTATGCCAGATCAGAACCTCAATTTGCAGACACGGTGTTTTGGAATGATTGTCCCTCATCAGTGCAAAATATGAGATCTGATCTGGCTGAATGAGAAGCTCTACTGGGATCTAAGGGGAAAACTTTTCTCCTTGCGAATTCTGACAAACCAATCTGGCTGTCAGTGGTGAGGAGACTTGTAGCTGCAATGCTCCTCTGGGTATAATTCAAATTGTCTCTTCAGGGAGGAAGGAGATGAACTCTAGTGCCACCTATAGGAAGTAGAAATTCTAAAAGTCAAAAGTGGCCCTTCAACGAGCCTTTTGATATCACCTAGGAGGCTCATTAAAGGGCCACTTTTGACTTTTAGGATTGCTACTTCCAATAGGTGGCATTAGAGTTTGTCTCCTTTCTTCCTGAAGAGACAATTTGAATATTACCCAGCATTGCAGCTGTAAGACTCCTCACCACTGACAGCCAGATTGGTTTCTCAGTCTCCGCAAGGAGAAAAGTTTTTCCCTTAGATTACAGCACTAAATTTGTAGACTATGAGCCCTCGTGGGCAGGGTCTTCTCCTCCTGTACCTAAAAGTGCCTTGCATTTTTCATGATTTTCATGTAAAGCGCCATGGAATGAATGGAACAATAATAATAATATTAATAATAATATTAATAATAATAATAATAATATAATAATAAATAGGTAGGGATTTAGAATAAAATTTGGTTTGACTTCGGACCACATCTTTAACCATTGCAATATTGCAAAGGTTGAAAGAGAATCACAGTTATCTCTTATAGAATGTCCTGCTGTTTTAAATGGATGTGCTCCTCATTTTTGTATTTTTTAACATGCTAAAATAAAGATAGATCCATTTTTTTAGCTGTTGGCAGTGAGCTGAATTCCAGTTTTCCGTTTGCTGTCGAGGGCACTCTTAAGCGGGCTTTACACGCAACGACATCGCTAGCAAGATGTCGTTTGGGTCACGGAATTCGTGACACACACTCGTTAGTGACGTTGTTGCGTGTGAAACGCACGAACGACCATTAACGATCAAAATTACTCACCTAATCGTTGATCGTTGACAGGTCGTTCTAATCCCAAACATCGTTGCTGTTTCAGGACGCAGGTTGTTCGTCGTTCCTGCAGCAGCACACATCGCTATGTGTGACACCGCAGGAATGAGGAACATCACCGTACCTGTGACCGCCCGCAATGAGGGAGGAAGGAGGTGGGCGGGATGGTTGGCACGCTCATCCCCGCCCCTCTGCTTCTATTGGGCGGCCGCTTAGTGACGCCGCTGTGATGCCGAATGAACCACCCCCTTAGAAAGGGGCTAGGCAGGTAAGTATGTGTGATGGGTGTTAGCGATGTTGTGCGCCACGGGCAGCGATTTGCCCGTGACACACAACCAACGAGGGCGGGTGCTTTCACCAGCGACATCGCTAGCGATATCGCTGTGTGTAAAGTGGCCTTTAGGACTGTGGAGTACGATATGCAAGGACTCTAAAAACATTTTTATGTCTTATAGTCTGAAAAATATGGCTTTTCTTTCAATTGAAGAAAATATATTATTTTCTTTAATCTGACTTTTGCTCACTCTCATCAATGTAGCTCAGATATGTAACTTAATGTTTTATATTTTGAAAAATCTTTTAAATTGATTCAATGTAAACACCCTAATGACCGGGCCATTTTTTGCAATTCTGACCAGTGTCACTTTGACAGGTTATAACTCTGGAACGCTTCAACGGATCCTGGCGATTCTGAGATTGTTTTTTCGTGACATATTGTACTTTATGTCAGTGGTAAATTTAAACCGATAATTTTTGCGTTTATTTGTGAAAATTTAGGAAATTTTGCAAAAATTTTGAAAATTTCGCAATTTTCAAACTTTGAAAATTTATGCCCATAAATCTGAGAGATATGTCACACAAAATAGTTGCGAAATAACATTTCCCACTTGTCTACTTTACATCAGCGCAATTTTCGAAACAAAATTTTTTTTCGTTAGGAAGTTAGAAGGGGTCAAAGGTCATCAGCGATTTCTCATTTTTCCAACAAAATTTAGAAAATAATTTTTTTAGGGACCACATCACATTTGAAGTGACTTTGAGAGACCTAGGTGACAGAAAATACCCAAAAGTGACCCCATTCTAAAAACTGCACCCCTCACTCTGCTCAAAACCACATCCAAGAAGTTTATTAACCCTTTAGGTGCTTCACAGGAACCAAAGCAATGTGGAAGGAAAAAATGAAAATTTTACTTTTTAACACAAAAATGTTACTTTAGCCATAAAATTTTCATTTTCACAAGGGAGAAAAGAGAAAGTGCACCCTACAATTTATTGTGCATTTTCTCCTGAGTACGCTGATACCTCATATGTGGTAAAAATCAATTGTTTGGGCGCACAGCGGAGCTCGGAAGGGAAGGAGCGCCATTTGAATTTTTGAACGCAAAATTAGCTGCACTCATTAGCGGACGCCATGTCGGGTTTGAAGACCCCCTGAGGTGCCTAAACAATGGAGCTCCCCCACAAGTGACCCCATTTTGGAAACTAGAGCCCTCAAATAATGTTTCAAGATGTTTGGTGAGCACTTTAAACACCTGGGGGCTTCACAGAAGTTTATAACGTTGAGCTGTGAAAAGAAATTTTTTTTTTACCACAAAACGGTTGCTTCAACTAGGTAGCTTTTTTTTCCACAAGGGTATCAGGAAAAAATGCACCATAAAATGTATTGTGCATTTTCTCCTGAGTACGCAGATACCTCATATGTGGTGGAAATCAAATGTTTGGACACACGGCAGTGCTCGGAAGGCAAGGAGCGCCATTTGAATTTTTGAGTGCAAAATTAGCTGCACTCATTAGCGGACGACATGTCGGGTTTGAAGACCCCCTGAGGTGCCTAAACAATGGTGCTCCCCCACAAGTGACCCCATTTTGGAAACTAGAGCCCTCAAATAATTTTTCTAGATGTTTGGTGAGCACTTGGAACACCTGGGGGCTTCACAGAAGTTTATAACGTTGAGCTGTGAAAAGAATTTTTTTTTTTTACCACAAAACGGTTGCTTGAACTAGGTAGCTTTTTTTGCCACAAGGGTATCAGGAAAAAATGCACCATAAAATGTATTGTGCATTTTCTCCTGAGTACGCAGATACCTCATATGTGGAGGAAATCAAATGTTTGGACACACGGCAGTGCTCGGAAGGCAAGGAGCACCATTTGAATTTTTGAGTGCAAAATTAGCTGCACTCATTAGCGGACGCCATGTCGGGTTTGAAGACCCCCTGAGGTGCCTAAACAATGGAGCTCCCCCACGAGTGACCCCATTTTGGAAACTAGAGCCCTCAAATAATTTTTCTAGATGTTTGGTGAGCACTTGGAACACCTGGGAGCTTCACAGAAGTTTATAACGTTGAGCTGTGAAAAGAATTTTTTTTTTTTTTTACCACAAAACGGTTGCTTCAACTAGGTAGCTTTTTTTTCCACAAGGGTATCAGGAAAAAATGCACCATAAAATGTATTGTGCATTTTCTCCTGAGTACGCAGATACCTCATATGTGGTGGAAATCAAATGTTTGGACACACGGCAGTGCTCAGAAGGCAAGGAGCGCCATTTGAATTTTTGAGTGCAAAATTAGCTGCACTCATTAGCGGACGCCATGTCGGGTTTGAAGACCCCCTGAGGTGCCTAAACAATGGAGCTCCCCCACAAGTGACCCCATTTTGGAAACTAGAGCCCTCAAATATTTTTTCTACATGTTTGGTGAGCACTTTGAACACCTGGGGGCTTCACAGAAGTTTATAACGTTGAGCTATGAAAAGAAAAAAAAATTTTTTTACCACAAAACTGTTGCTTCAACTAGGTAGCTTTTTTTTCACAAGGGTATCAGCAAAAAATTCACCATAAAATTTATAGTGCATTTTTTCCTGAGTACGCAGATACCTCATATGTGGTGGAAAGTAATTGTTTGGGCGCATGGCGGGGCTCAGAAGAGAAGGAGCGCCATTTGACAGCAAAATTGGTTGGAATCATTAGCGGACGCCATGTCACGTTTTGGAGACCCCCTATGGTGCCTAAACAGTGGAGCTCCCCCACAAGTGACCCCATTTTGGAAACTAGACCCCTCAAGGAGTTTATCTAGATGTTTAGCGAGCCCCAAGGGGCTCCACAGAAGTTGATAATGTTGAGCCATGAATACAATTTTTTTTTTTCACCACAAAACTGTCACTTGAACCAGGTAGCTTTTTTTTCCACAAGGGTATCTGGAAAAAATGCACCATAAAACGTATTGTGCAATTTCTCCTGAGTACGCAGATACCTCATATGTGGTGGAAAGTAATTGTTTGGGCGCATGGCGGGGCTCAGAAGAGAAGGAGCGCCATTTGACAGCAAAATTGGTTGGAATCATTAGCGGACGCCATGTCACGTTTGGAGACCCCCTATGGTGCCTAAACAGTGGAGCTCCCCCACAAATTACCCCATTTCGGAACTAGACCCCTCAAGGAATTTATCTAGATGTTTGGGGAGCCCCTTGTATCCCCAGGGGCTCCACAGAAGTTGATAACGTTGAACCGTGAAAATTATTTTTTTTTAACCACAACATTTTTGTATCAGCCAGGTAGCTTTTTTTTTTTTACAACGGTATCAGGAAAAAATGCACCATAAAACGTATTGTGCAATTTTTCCTGAGTACGCAGATACCTCATATGTGGTGGAAAGTAATTGTTTGGGCGCATGGTGGGGCTCAGAAGAGAAGGAACGCCATTTGACTTGTCAAACGCACAGACGCAGTGCACTGATCGGCCGCTGCAGGACGCACGGTCGGATGAGATACAAAAAGCGTTGTGGATACGGAAAAAAAAAAGGTTACGCCAAAAATTGAGCAGGGATGCAGATCCGTTATGTGCATCCCTGATCAGTGCTTGGCGGGACGCACGGACGGATGCGATACAAAAAGCATCGCAAATACGGAAAAAAGTCACGCCAAAAATTGAGCAGGGATGCCGATCCGTTATGTGCATCCCTGATCAGCGCATGGCGGGACACACGGACGGATGCGATACAAAAAGCATCGCAAATACGGAAAAAAGTCACGCCAAAAATTGAGCAGGGATGCCGATCCGTTATGTGCATCCCTGATCAGCGCTTGGCGGGACGCACGGGCGGATGTGATACAAAAAGCATCGCAAATACGGAAAAAAGTCACGCCAAAAATTGAGCAGGGATGCCGATCCGTTATGTGCATCCCTGATCAGCGCACGGCGGGACGCACGGACGGATGCGATACAAAAAGCGTCACGGATACAGAAAAAGTCACGACAAAAATTGAGCAGGGATGCAGATCCGCTATCTGCATCCCTGATCAGCGCTCGGCGAGACGCACGGACGGATGCGATACAAAAAGCGTCGCGGATACAGAAAAAAGTCACGCCAAAAATTGAGCAGGGATGCAGATCCGCTATCTGCATCCCTGATCAGCGCTCAGCGAGACGCACGGATGGATGCGATACAAAAAGCGTCGGGATACAGAAAAGAGTCACGCCAAAAATTGAACAGGGATGCAGATCCGTTATCTGCATCCATGATCAGCGCTTGGCGGGACGCACGGACAGATGCGATACAAATAGCGTCGGGGATACGAAAAAAAGTCACGCCAAAAATTGAGCAGGGATGCAGATCCGTTATCTGCATCCCTGATCAGCACTTGGCGGGACGCACGGACAGATGAGATACAAAAAGCGTCGGGGATACGGAAAAAAAGTCACGCCAAAAATTGAGCAGGGATGCAGATACGTTATCTGCATCCCTGATCAGCAATTGGCGGGACGCACGGACAGATGCGATACAAAACGCGTTGGGAATACGGAAAAAAAAAAAGTCACGCCAAAAATTGACCACGGATGCAGATCCGTTATCTGCATCCGTGATCAGTGCTCGGCGGGACGCACGGACACATGAGGTGTAAAAATGGACAGGATACAGGGAAAAAAAAAAAGTTATACTCACAGTACCCAGAGGAGTAGCAGGAGGTACAGAATGCAAGCGAGATAGACATCTGTACAGGAGCCGCAGGCAGGACGTTGGACAGATCAGCAGAAGACCCAGGAAGAAGGACCCAGAGATGGAGGCAGATGTGATCGGGCCAGTGAAGAAATCGGACGACCCGGTGAAGGCAGGTAAGAGGACATCAAGGGGAGAGGGGAGGGGGAGAGCAGAGGGGAGGGGGAGAGCAGAGGGGGGGGGCGGGAGAGCAGAGGGGGATACCGGAGAAGCAAGGAAAGAAGGAAGGAAGGAAGGAAGCAGAATAGAGATGACAGAGGAGGCAGGCAGATCGCAGGGGGAGCAGATCGGGATGTCGGGGGACAGATCGGGACGTGGGGGGGCAGATCGGGGGGGGCACGGGCCATAACGAGAGCGCGCAGGGGCCATAACGGGAGCGCGCAGGGGCCATAACGGGAGCGCGCACGGGCTGGAAGAAGAGTGCAATACTCACGTGGAGCAGGCAAGAAGACGGTGACATTAGCGGCAGCAGCGGTGGCGTGGTACCACAAGTACCAGCCACTCCACGCTGCAGACATGCTGGGGGAGGCTCCCCAGACCAGCACAGGCCTGCGGAGGGCGGCCACCTGCAGATCAGACCGCCCCACTGCACACTAATTGGAGCGATTGCGCGTCATAGCACGATCGCTCCAATCAGTGCTGCAGGGGCTGGGGGCGGCATGTTTGAGATCCACCTATGATCTGCTGTAGCTGCTACAATAGATCATAGCAGGATCTCATAGTATCGCACTAATTCGGGCATTATTTTTGCCGAAATCAGTGCGAATGTTGTGGTTGGCAGTTCAGATTTGAACAGCCAATCACAACGATCGTCGATGGGCGGTGACGATGCCACCCCCCCTGGGGTCAAGCAAAGGTCCCCTGCTGTAAAAAACAGCAGGGGACATTATTTGAAAGCCGTTGCTATGGCCACGGCAATCAAATGAAGTTTAGGCAGTAAAATTACGTCCCTGGTCGTTAAGTCACGTTAAAATAGGACGTAATTTTACTGCCCGCGGTCGTGAAGGGGTTAAAGGCTTACTGTAAACAATTTTAATCACAGCTCAATGGCTTAAAATCCTAAAATAAATAAACTTGTGAAATGCAATTCATTTTCAAAAGCGTTGGCTGCTCCAGATATTGCCCTTGAAAATCTGCACATCAGACACTTTCATTTACCTTATGTCAGGTTGCACATGCTCAATAGACACCTGCTACTATTCCAGAAGTCTTTTTGTGCAATGAGACAATGCATACAAGTTTTCCCGCCAATAACAAATCACAGCGTAGATTGGTGGAGTAGCTAATGTCATCTGTGCACATGTGACAGCTGGGTGCTTGTGGGAAATGTAGTTTACAGTGGACACATGGTCAGCACTGAAGAACTGCCCACTTCACACTCTGGAAGCCAGAAGTAGGAGTCAGATAGAGGAGTAACAATGTAATCAATGAGGAACTGAGGTCATAACTTGTGTACTTTAGAGAGGTTATTCAACAGCAGAGAGTTTGAAAAAGAAAAAATAGTTTATGGCGGAACGCCTTTAATCACTGAATTCCTCACCTTTTCTTGTCACCACTTTTAATCACAAGTATAGTGAGGTGCGTGATTGGGCTTTCTTCTCACATCTATGGCTGATCCTCCCCAATGATCCTGTAGAGAAAAAAAAAAAGATCTAATCAATAACTAGATATACCATTTGAAATGTTTGCAAATGAGTATAGAACAAAATAAGTATATATGAGTTAAAGTTAATAAACTGTATTGTACAATTCATGTGATAATCCTTCTCAATCTCTATGCTTCCCCACAGTAAAATAATAACTTCTATACTTACCTCCGGTGTTAGTGCCGTTCTGGCAGGGTTGGTAATGGCTCTCCCAAGGACCGTGTGACATAATTGCGGCCAATTAGGGCTGGCTACACTGTAGGCCGCTTTACACGCAACGACATCGCTAACACGAGATATCGCTGTGGTCACAGAATTCGTTAGCGATGTCGTTGCGTGTGACACCTACGAGTGACCGCTAACGATCAAAAATACTCACCTAATCGTTGACCGTTGACACGTCGTTCATTTTCAAAATATCGTTGCTGGTGGAGGGGCGGAGAGCAGCCGCATGAACGTCACTCCCACCTCGTTGCCGGAGGACGCAGGAACACTGTTGTTCGTCGTTCCCCGGGTGTCACACGTAGCGATGTGTGCTACCTCAGGAATGACGAACAACCTGCGTCCCAAACGAGCAACGATTTTTTGAAAATGAACGACGTGTCAACAATCAACAATTTGGTGAGTATTTGGGATCGTTAGCGGTCGCTCGTAAGTGTCACACGCAACGACGTCGCTAACGAGGCCGGATGTGCGTCACGAATTCCATGACCCCAGCGATATCTCGTTAGCAATGTCGTTGCGTATAAAGCGGTCTTAAGTCTAAGCATGGAAGCCAGCATGCACGAGAAAAGTCAGAGCTTAATTTCAACGCCACTGTCAGTGGAATTAATAAAAAGTGGAATGAAAAAAACTATTTACATTTTTCCTCTAAAATGTTGCTTTAGCCCCAATTTTTTCACATTTACAAGGGACAACATGACAATATGTGGTCAGAAACCTCTGTTTGGAAAAACATCCGGGCTCGGAATTGAGGGATCATCATTTGAATTTCGGACCACAAATTTGTCTGAAATAGATTACACAGACCATGTCTCATTTGCAGAGACCCTGATGTGCCTACACAGCAGAAACCCCCACAAGGGACCCCATTTTGGAATCTACACCTGTCAAGGATTCTATCCAGGGGTACAGTGAACATTTTGTACCCACAGGTATTATACAATGTTTGATCACATATCGTTGTCATAATGAAAATATTATTTTTTTCATGAAAATGTTGCTTTAAGGCTACTTTACACACTGCGATATCGGTCCCGATATCACTAGTGTGGGTACCCGTCCCCATCTGTTGCGCGACACGGGCAAATCGCTGCCCGTGCCGCACAACATCGCCCAGAGCCGTCACATATACTTACCTGTCCAGCGACGTCGCTGTGACCGGCGAACCGCCTCCTTTCTAAGGGGGCGGTCTGTGCGGCGTCACAGCGACGTCACTGAAGCGTCACTGAACCGCCGCCCAATAGCAGCGGAGGGGCGGAGCTGAGTGGGACGTAACATCCCACCCACCTCCTTCCTTCTGCATAGCAGCCGGGAGGCAGGTAAGGGGAGATTCCTCGTTCCTGCGGCGTCACACGCAGCGATGTGTGCTGCAGCAGGAACGAGGAACAACTTCGTTACTGCTGCAGTAACGATTTTTAAGAATGGACCCCCATGTCGCCGATTAGCGATTTTGCACGTTTTTGCAACGATGCAAAATCGCTTATCGGTGTCACACGCAACGGCATCGCTAATGCGGCCGGATATGCGTCACAAATTCCATGACCCCAACGACTCCGCATTAGCGATGTCGCAGCGTGTAAAGCCCCCTTTAGCCTCACATTTTGCACATTTGTAAGAGGTCACATGAAAAAGTGGAACCATGATTTTTTTAGCCACTTTCCTATGAGTGTGATGATATCCCACATGTAGTCAAAAATTCTATTTGGACACATAGCAGGGCTCGGAAGGGAAGATGGAACATTTGATATTTGGAATGTAAATTTTGCTAGAATAGATTGCTAACATATTTTGCAGAATCCCAGACGTACCAAAACAGCAGAAACCCCCAAGTAACCCCATTTTTGAAACTAGACACATCAAGGAATTCATCTAGGGGTGTATTGAGCATGTTGAACTTGAAGATGCTTCACAGAACTTTTTAAAATGTGGATGTGAAAAGGAAAATTACCATACATTTTATTTTCCTAAAATGTGGTTTTAGCCCCAAATTTGTAATTTTCGCAATAGATAAAAGGAGAACATGGATGCCATAATTTGTTATTTATTATTGTTTTATTTTCAAAGTATATATTTGCCTAGAATAGACTATGAATGCCATGAAGGATTTGCACCCCCCCTGACATAACAAAACAGCAGAAACCCCTTACAAGTGACCCTGTTTGAGAAAATAGACCCCTCGAGTAATTCATCTGTGGTGTACTGGGTATTTAGCTTAACCTACAGGTGATTCCCAAAACATTATAACATTTAGAAGTGAAACAAAAAAAATATCATTTATATGGGAGTAATAGGAGAAAATGGAAAGGACAACTTGTTATAAAATTTGCCTGTAGTCAATTTTAGTCTGTTCTATGGAATATGGGCCATTGTAATAGCACCACAGCATAAATTATGCATTTATTTTATAGGAAATTATTTTAAAAAGTATTTTTTGGGGAGGGCTTCTTTCCTTATGCCCTGGCTAAGCATGTTATGCTTCCTTCTCTTGACGATAATCACTTTAAACAGATATACACAGACACTGTAAATCGAGCTTACACATTAATGCATGCACCTTAAATTCTTACAGTAAATATCTTGAATGTTTTACAGAGCAGGGTTGTTGTGCTTTGGCTTCTGCTAGGACATTTTTAATTTTCTCTACTTGCCAAGGTCATACTGGTAAGATTGCTGAGTTTCTCAAGTATTTCACATACTTCTGTGTCATCAGCAATTTTCAGATACTTGCTTCCCATCCCCAAGGTTATTAATAAAATGATTACTACTTCATTAACACAGTAGTCAGTGCATTTCAGTCTTTGAAAATTAAATATAAAAAAGTCCTTGACCCAGATGGCAGTCATCCAAGTGTATAAAAGAAGTCAGGCCAAGAGATTAAACAGCAGGTATGCCTAAAGGACGCTTTACACGCTGCGATATCGGTACCAATATCGCTAGAGTGGGTACTCGCCCCCATCTGTTGTGCGACACGGGCAAATCGCTGCCCGTGCCGCACAACATCGCCCAGACCCGTCACACTACTTACCTGGCCGGCGACGCCGCTGTGACCGGCGAACCGCCTCCTTTCTAAGGGGGGCGGTTCGTTCAGCGTCACAGCGACGTCACAGCTGTGTCACTGAACCGCCGCCCAATAGAAGCGGAGGGGCGGAGATGAGCGGGACGTAACATCCCGCCCACCTCCTTCCTTCCGCATTGTGGCCGGGAGGCAGGTAAGGAGAGCTTCCTCGTTCCTGCGGCGTCACACGGAGCGATGTGTGCTGCCGCAGGAACGAGGAACAACTTCGTTACTGCTGCAGTAACAATTTTTGAGAATGGACCCCCATGTCTCCGATGAGAGATTTTGCACGTTTTTGCAACGATGCAAAATCGCTCATAGATGTCACACGCAATGGCATC
Organism: Anomaloglossus baeobatrachus; assembly: GCF_048569485.1. Classification (NCBI taxonomy): domain Eukaryota; kingdom Metazoa; phylum Chordata; class Amphibia; order Anura; family Aromobatidae; genus Anomaloglossus; species Anomaloglossus baeobatrachus. The sequence goes on along the minus strand of NC_134354.1, from coordinate 276,727,437 downwards.
GCTAATGCGGCCGGATGTGCGTCACCAATTCCGTGACCCCAACGACTTGGCATTAGCGATGTCGTAGCGTGTAAAGCCCCCTTTAGTGTCTGAGCTCAGTTTTTAACAAAATCACTAATGAACGTATACTTATACAGTGGGAAAAATAAGTATTTGATACACTGCGGATTTTCCAACTTTTCCCACCTACAAAGAATGGAGAGGTCTGTAATTTTTATCGTAGGTACACTTCAACTATGCCATACAGAATAAAGTAATCCAGAAAATCACATTGTATGATTTTTAGATAATTAATTTTTCATCTTATTGCATGAAATAAGTATTTGATCAGCTACCAACAGCAAGAATTCTGGCTCTCACAGCTGTTATTTTTTCTTTAACAAGCTCCTACTCTGTACTCATTACCTGTATTAATTGTACCTGTTTGAACTAATTCCCTGTGTAAAAGACACCTGTCCACACACTGAATCAATCATTCTCCAACCTCTACACCTGGAGTTGGGAACCTTTTATGCACCCCCGGGCAGATTCCTGGGGGCTGCAGTACTGGGGCCGCCGCTGGGGTCTTGTAGGCTACTGGCCCTTTAAATCACCACATGCGCCGCTGTCCAATGTCAGCGTGCTCAGTTGTGTGTGCCTGCCCCTCTGCTCTCCGGAGTGGTGTGACCGTCCCTCTGCCCTCGGAGCAATGTGCCCGCCCCTCGCTCTCCAGAGAAGTGTGCCCGCCCCTCTGCTCTCCGGAGCGGTGTGCCCGCCCCTCTGCCCTCGGAGCGGTGTGCCCGCCCCTCTGCCCTCGGAGCGGTGTGCCTGCCCCTCTGCTCTCCGGAGCGGTGTGCCCGCCCCTCTGCACTCGGAGCGGTGTGCCCTCCCCTCTGCCCTCGGAGAGGTGTGCCTGCCCCTCTGCTCTCCGGAGCGGTGTGCCCGCCACTCTTCCTTCCGGCGCTGTGTGTCCGGTGTCTGCACTCCGCGCCTGCCCTCTGTGCACTCTGTGCCCTGTCCAGTACATTGGGGCCTTCCAGTTCTGTGTACCACCCCCCAGAGCTGTGTGTAACGCTCAGTGCTGTGTACACTCCCCCTCACCCATGCTGTGTATTACCCCAGGTTTGTGTCCCCCTAGTGATGTCAGGGCTCTGCAAGTGCTGTGTACAGTCCCCCAGTGTTGTGCAACCCCCCATGCTGTGTGCCCTCCCAATGCTGATTATCACCCCAAGTGTTGTGTTCCCCCAGTGATGTCTGTGCTCTGAAAGTGCTATCCATGCCACCAGTCCCTCCAGGGATGTCTCTGCCCCCCAGTGATGTCTCTGCCCCCCTCCAGTGATGTCTCTGCCCCAGCCCCTCCAGTGATGTCTGTGCCCCAGCCCCTCTTGTGATGTGTATGCCCCAGCCCCTTTTGTGATGTGTGTGCCCCCAACCTCTCTTGTGATGTGTGTGCCCCAGCCCCTCTTGTGATGTCTGTGCCCCCAGCCCCTCTTGTGATGTCTGTGTCCCCAGCCCATCTTGTGTTGTGTATGCCCCCAGCCCCTCTTGTGATGTCTATGCCTCCCAGTAATGTCTGTGCTCCAAGCCCCTCTTGTGATGTCTGTGCCCCAAGCCCCTCTTGTGATGTCTGTGCCACCAGCCCCTCTTGTGATGTGTGTTCCCCAGCCCCTCTTGCATTATGTATGCGCCCCCAGCCCCTCTTGCGTTGTGTATGCCCCCCAGACCCTCCTGCGTTGTGTATGCCCCCCAGCCCCTCTTGCGTTGTGTATGCCCCTCAGCCCCTCTTGCATTCTGTATGCCCCCAGCATCTCCTGTGATGTGTATGCCCCTCTTGTGTTGTGTTTGCCTCTAGCGTCTCCTGTGATGTGTTTGCCTCCAGCATCTCCTGTGATGTGTTTTCCTCCAGCATCTCCTGTGATGTGTATGCCTCAGCGTCTCCAGTGATGTGTATGTCCCAGCATCTCCTGTGATGTGTATGCCCTAGCGTCTCCTGTGACTTATACATAACATTGGAGATGCTGGGGGAATATACATCACAGGGGACACTGAGGTCATACACAACACAGGAGGGGCTGGGGGCATATACATCATAGGAGGGGCTGGGTATTTACATTACAGGAGGGGCTGGGGGCATTTACATCACAGGAGGGGCTGGTGGCATATATATGTATATATATATATATGTATATACAGAAGTCCCAGTGTCTCCTATGTGATGTGTGTGCCTCCAGGATCTCCTGTGATGTATATATAGCATCTGTTATGTGATGTATATGATTTACCAATCTTATTATGCCAAAGAGTTGACTGCGCTCCAGACCGAGACAAACCTGGAAAAGCAGCTGTGAGAAGCAATATGATTAGTATCATCAAACATCACAGCCTCCCCAAAGAGAAGCAGCTCCAGCCACCACAGTAGGGGTGAGTTAATTAATTGTTTGACCAAATATAGCAGGGTTATTTTCACATTGATAATTTGGTGCGGCCCCCGAAGGTTGGTAGAAATTGCCAAATGGCCCCGGGCAGTAAAAAGGTTCCCCACCCCTGCTCTACACCATGGCCAAGACCAAAGAGCTGTGTAAGGAAACCAGGGACAAAATTGTAGGCCTGCACAATACTGGGATGGGCTACTGGACAGGAGCCAAGCAGCTTGGTGACAAGGCTACAATTGTTGGTGCAAATATTAGAAAATGGAAGAAACACAAGAAGACTGTAAATTTTATTTGGTCTGGGGTTCTATGCAAGATCTTGCCTCATGAGGTAAGGATGATTCTAAGAAAAGGCAGGAATCAGCCCAGAACCACACTGGAGGACCTGGTCAATAACTTCAGAGCTTTGACTACAATATTTAAGATGACTGTTAGTAACACACTACACCATCATGGATTAAAATCCTGCAGGGCATGCAATGTCCCCCTGCTCATGCCAGGACATGTCAGGGCCTGTTTGAAGTTCACCAATGGCCATCTGGATGATCCAGAGGAGACATGGGAGAAGATCATGTGGTCAGATGAGACCAAAATATTATTTTTTGTTATCACCTTCACTCACTGTGTTTGGTGGAACAATAATGAGTACAACCTCAAGAACACCATCCAAACTGTGAAGCATGGGTGGGGTAACATCATACTGTGGGGGTGCTTTTCTGCAAAGGGGACAAGACAACTGCCCCGTATTGAAGGGAGGATGGATGGGGTTATGTATTGTGAGATTTTGGCAGATAACCTCTTGCAACGTGACAATGACCTGAAACACACAGTCAGGGCAACTAAGGAGTAGAGATGAGCGAGCCTCTAGAGGCTCGAGTTTGGTTCGGTTTGTCGAACGGAGGCCGCGTTCGAGTTCGGTTTGGCAAACGGCTTGACGAACCTCTCGAGCCCCATTGAAACCAATGGCAGGCAAACACAAGCACATAAAAACACATTATAAATGTACACATACAGTTAATAAACATTGCCATAACACTTACAGGTCCCTGCGACGCGTCCTGCACTCTGTTTCCCATCACTTTTCCTTCCGATAATCGCTGCGTCCTCCCGGTAACCAGAACTGATGATAGGACCTTCCGTCACGTCAAAAAAGCATGTGACCAGTCACGTGTCTATTATCTCATTGGCTACAGACTGGTCACATGGCTAGACGTCATTGCTAGGTCCTGTCAGTGCATCTCTCCGGTACGCCGTGCTCGTTTGTGCATCCCCGTGTACCGGCGAGATGCTCTGGCACATGGTCGGCTCCCCGTTCTGCTTCCCCATTCCGTTATTCACCGGCTGCCACAGCCGGTCAATAACGGAGATCACCGTTGCTATAGCAACGCGCCTGTCAGCGGTGGCGTCACCGCTTACAGCACGCAGCTGCTGCTCACTCACTGAGTGATATAGACTGCACGAGAAGCAGCGTCTTCCCCCATGCAGTGCTGTCTGATGTAGCAGAGCTGCATGGGTTAAAGGAGAAAGAAGACAGAAGACCAGGATTGTGGAGCGCTGACAGGAAGTAATAAACATAGAGTCTCTAATGTGTCTGTGTATTTATTTCTATTAAAGTATTTTTTCTCTGTGTGGTGTATTTTTTTAACCCTTTATTGGAGATTCTTAATGGCCGGGTCAAACTTGCCTGACATTAAGAATCTCTGACTTAATACTAGCTAGTAAAACAAAGCTAGTATTAACTCATAATTACCCAGCAAGCCACCCAGCATCAGGGCAGCTGGAAGAGTTGGATACAGCGCCAGATGATGGTGCTTCTATGAAAGCGCCATTTTGTGGGGCGGCTGCAGACTGCAATTCGCAGCAGAGGCGCCCAGAAAGCTCGGGCTAACCTGTGCTGCGGATTCCAATCCCCAGCTGCCTAGTTGTACCTCATGTAAGCTCATGTCGTTATTTTTTTTTAATTATTTCATGAAATTCATGAAATATTTAAAAAAAGGGCTTCTCTATATTTTTAGTTCCCAGCTGGGTACAAATAGGCAGCTGGGGGCAGCCATACCTGCCTGCTGTACCTGGCTAGCATACAAAAATATGGAGAAGCCCACATCTTTTTTTTGGTGGGCAAAAAACTCCTACATACAGTCCTGAATGGAGTATGCTGAGCCTTGTAGTTCTGCAGCTGCTGTCTGCCCTCCTGCATACACTAGTGAATGAAGCATGCTGAGCCTTGTAGCTCTGCAGCTGCTGTCTGCTCTCCTCAATACAGACAGCAGCTGCAGAACTACAAGGCTCAGCATACTCCATCCAGGACTGTATGCAGGAGTTTTTTGCCCCCCCAAAAAATTACGTGGGCTTCGCCATGTTTTTGTATGCTAGCCAGGTACAGCCGGCAGCTATGGGCTGCCACCAACCCCCAGCTGCCTATTTGTACCTGGCTGGGAACCAAAAATATAGGGAAGCCCTTTTTCTTTAATTATTTCATGAATTTCATGAAATAATTTTAAAAAAAAATGACGTGGGCTTCACCCAATTTTTGTGTCCAGCCAGGTACAACTAGGCAGCTGGGGATTTGAATCCGCAGCTCAGGGTGCCCAAGCTTTCTGGGCACCCCTGCTGCGAATTGCAGTCCGCAGCCGCCCCAGAAAATGGCGCTTTCATAGAAGCGCCATCTTCTGGCGCTGTATCCAACTCTTCCAGCTGCCCTGGTGACGGGTAGCTCACTGGGTAATAATGGGGTTAGGGTTAGCTGTATATTATCAACTGGCCCTAAGCCCGAAATTCTTAGTTACACACCAATATTAGACATGGCCACCATGAATTTCTAGTACAGATAAAAAAAAAACACAACACACAGAAAAATATTTTTATTAGAAATAAAACACAACACAATTAGTGACTCTATCTTTATTGAAATAAAGAACCCCCCTCCTCAGTAATCCTGGGTCAAGGGTCCCGCGCCATCCAATCCGGATCCAATATCATCTGATCGGTTTGCTGAAAGAGAGAAGAGAGGAGAGAGGAGAGAAAAGAGAGAGGAGAGAGGAGAGAGAGAGAGAAAGAGAGAGAAAGAGAGAGAGAAGAGAGAGGAGAGAGAGGAGAGAGAGAGAAAGAGAGAGAGAGAAGAGAGAGAGGAGAGAGCAATGCAGGCTCATTCCGTGAACTGTTTCGATTTTAGAGGTGTGTCCCGCGGCTCACAGCTGATGTCCGGCTCCTCCCCTCAGTGCATAATTAAATTAAATTATAATTATAAATAAATAATAATTATATTCTAATATAGTATGTTTTCTCTGCCCTCCCTGAAACACTTTCTTCCCTCTCCTTGTCTGTAGTATGCTTTCTCAGCCCTCCCTAAAACACTTTCTTCCCTCTCCTTGTCCATAGTATGTTTTCTCTGCCCTTCCTGAAACACTTTCTTCCCTCTCATTGTCTGTAGTATATTTTCTCTGCCCTCTCTGAAACACTTTCTTCCCTCTCCTTGTCCATAGTATGTTTTCTCTGCCCTCTCTGAAACACTTTCTTCCCTCTCCTTGTCCATAGTATGTTTTCTCTGCCCTCCCTGAAACACTTTCTTACCTCTCCTTGTCTGTAGTATATTTTCTCTGCCCTCCCTGAAACACTTTCTTCCCTCCCCTTGTCCATAGTATGTTTTCTCTGCCCTCCCTGAAACACTTTCTCCCCTCTCCTTGTCTATAGTATGTTTTCTCTGCCTTCCCTGAAACACTTTCTTACCTCTCCTTGTGTATAGTATATTTTCTCTGCCCTCCCTGAAACACTTTCTTCCCTCTCCTTGTCTGTAGTATGCTTTCTCAGCCCTCCCTGAAACACTTTCTACCGTCTCCTTGGGAGACAGAGAGAGAAAAAGAGAGAGAGAGAAAGAGAGAGAGAGAGAGAAAGAGAAAGAGAGAAGAGAGAGAGGAGAGAGAGGAGAGGAGAGAGCAATGCAGCCTCATTCTGTGAACTGCTCTGATTTTAGAGGTGTGTCCCGCGGCTCACAGCTGATGTCCGGCTCCTCCCCTCAGTGCATAATTAAATTAAATTATAATTATAAATATATAACTGTAATTTAAAAATAAAAAAATTAAATTCTTTACCAGGACCAGAACTCCTAAAGTTATGCTTCTTAGGCAAGCGCTCTATCCACTAGTCTACAGCCTCTAATGATAAAGATAGGCAGATTTGGTAATCTTGACTTATGCATTGCTGAAGTCTATGCTGACAGCGCGATTCACTTCATTGCTACGTGGAGCTGATACAGCGCGATCGTGTTCTACGGTGCTGCTGCAGCTTCATGTAGCCGAGCTGACAGTGTCGTGTGGATTACGTCGGACCTGAAGGGGTATTTGGGGATTAATAAAGAGGTAAATGAGGGTGTTTTTTGTCTTTTATTCCAAATAAAGGATTTTTCGTTGTGTGTGTTACTTTACTTTCACTTACAGTTTAATCATGGAAGGTGTCTCGGGGAGACGCCTAGCATGATTAAACTCATTATTACCCCGATTGCCACCGCACCAGGGCAATTCGGGATGAGCTGGGTGGAGTCCCAGGACTGTCGCATCTAATGGATGTGACAATTCCGGGCGGCTGCTGGGTGATATTTTTAGGGTGGTGGGATCCTGATAACATGGTGCTCTCCATTCTGACAATACCAGCCTCCAGCCGTGTGGCTTTATCCTGGCTGGTATCAAATAATTTATTTATTTATTTACTGCCTGATATACACCCGCCCGCCGGCGGCTGTGATTGGTTGCAGTGAGACAGCTGTCACTCAGCTTGGGGACGTGTCTGACTGCAACCAATCATGGGCGCCGGTGGGCGGGGAAAGCACAGAATAACTGAATGACTAATGAAGCGGAAGCCATTTTCTAAAGAGGAAAAGACACCGCAGATCTGTGACAGACGTGCAGCGAGATGCCAGTGATCGGTGAGTAGGAAAGAGAGAGGGATTGTGCTGGGGACGCAGGACGCATGCAGATAGCAACGTGTGCACATACCCTTACTGTGAAAAGCCACGTTTTTGGTGCTCGAACCGTTCTCAAACCTAACTCGAACTGTCGAGCTTTTAGCAAACTCAATAGAAAATCTTTGTAAGGAGCTGAAACTCAATGTTGCTCAGCGACAGCCCTGACACCTGAAAGATGCGGAAAAGATCTGTATGGAGGAGTGGGCAAACATCATGCAGTGTGTGCAAACTTGTTCAAGAACTACAGGAAACATCTGATCTCTGTAACTGCAAGGAAAGGTTTCTGTACCAAATATTAAAGTGAACCTGTCAGGTGCAATATGCATCCAGAACCATGAGCAGTTCTGGGTGTATATTGCTAATCTCTGTCTAATCGTTCCTGTATACACTAGCATAGATAAAGAGATCTTTACACCATGTTCCAAATTATTATCTCTCTGCTGCCGAAAAGCATCAATTAGTGCAATGCCTTGGACAAGAGATGAAAACATTAGATATTTCACAAAAACATAAGCGTGATCATTGTACTGTGAAGAGATTTGTGGCTGATTCTGAGCACATACGTGTTCGTGCTGATAAAGGCAGAATGAGGAAGGTTTCTGCCAGGCAAGTTCATCAGATTAAGGCCTCTTTCACACGTTCGTGCCTCCGGCACGTGTTTGACAGTTTTATCATGTACCGGAAACACGTACACACATGGTTTCGGGCACACGTAAGTATTTTTGCATGGAACGTGCGTCCGTTCCATACTTACGTGTGCCCGTGTGCTCCACACGCCGACATGTCCGTTTTTCTCCGGCATCACGGGTGTCACACGGAACGCAAACGGGTCACATGTAACACACACGGACCACACGGATGTGTTCCGTGTGACACGCACCGGAGAAAAAATATGTGTCTATTAAAAAAAAAAAAAAACCCTTTACTCACCTTCTCCAGCCCTCCTGTCTCTGCTGTTGCAGTCGCTTGCTTCCGACCGCCGCTCATTATGCTCATTTAATATTCACTTCACTGCGGCCGGAAGCAGCAGCAGCGGGCAGTCGGCAGGACCAGAGACCGAAGATCAGCACCACGGACAGCGACTCCAGGGACAGGTGAGTTGAAAGTTCCCGTTCTCCATGTGTTATCACGGATAACACACAGAGAACACACGTGTGCCATACACACGGCAGACCGAGGGCAATACGTATCTTTGACACGTCCGTGAAATACGTGTGTGATTTTCACGGGCGTGTGAAAGAGGCCTAAGAGAGCAGCTACTAAAAAGCCATTACAAACCAGCAAACAGATATTTGAAGCTGCTGATGCCTCTGGAGTCTCTCGAACCTCAAGGTATAGGATCCTTCAAAGGCTTGCTGTGGTGCATAAACGTACTATTTGGCCACCCCTAACCAGTGCTCACAAGCAGAAATGGTTGCAGTGGGCACATTTATACATGAAGATTAATTTTCAAACAGTCTTATTTACTGATGAGTGTTGAGCAACCCTGGATGGTCTAGATGGATGGAGTAGTGGATGGTTGGTGGATGGCCACCATGTCCCAACAAGGCTGCGACATCAGGAAGGAGGTGGAGGAGTCATGTTTTGGGCCGGAATCATGGGGAGACATCTGGTAGGCCCCTTTAGGGTTCCTGAAGGTGTGAAAATGACCTCTGCAAAGTATGTAGAGTTTCTGACTGACAACTGTCTTTGATGGTACAAAAAGCAGAAATGTGCCTTCAGGAGCAAAATTATCTTCATGCATGACAATACACCATCACATGCTGCAAAGAATACCTCTGTGTCATTGGCCGCTATGGGTATAAAAGGAGATAAACTCATGGTGTGGCCACCATCTTCCCCTGACCTGAACCCTATAGAGAACCTTTGGAGTATCATCAACCAAAAGATCTATGAGGGTGGGAGGCAGTTCACATCAGCAGCTCTGGGAGGCTATTCTAACATCATGCAAAGAAATTCAAGCAGAAACTCTACAAAAACTCACAAGTTCAATGGATGCAAAAATTGTGAAGGTGATATCAGAGAAGGGTTCCTATGTTAACATGTAACTTGGCCTGTTAGTATGTTTTGGATTTAAATAGCTTTTTATTTCAGTGAATGTGACCTCCTAATGCTGCAAATTCCACAAATGAGCATTTTCAGTTCTTTAAAACATATAAAATGTTTAGAAACTCTACAGTGCCTAATAATTTGGAACAGTGCATTTTGAGGTTTTTTTTTAATTTTGAAAATTATACTGTTCTTGTTGGGAGGTTTCTTCAATAAAATTCGATGTACACTCTAAGGGGGGCTTTACACGTTGCAACATTGCTTCCGAAATATCGTCGGGGTCACGTCGTTAGTGACGCACATCCGGCTCCGATAGCGACATCGCAACGTGTAAATCCTAGGTGCAACGATAAACAATCGCAAAAGCATCGAAAATCGGTGATCTGTGTAGCGTCATTCATTTCCATAATGTCGGGTCGACCGCAGGTACGATGTTGCTTGTCATTCCTGCAGCTCCACACATCGCTGTGCGTAAAGCCACAGGAGCGACAAACATCTCCTTACCTGCGTCCGAAGGTGGGCGGGATGTTATGTCCCACTCATCTCCGCCCCTCCGCTTCTATTGGCCAGCCGATTAGTGACGTCACGGTGACGTCGCTGTGACGACCAACGCATCGCCCCCTTGAAGGGGACGTCGCCCACAGCGACGTTGCCGAACAGGTATGTGTGTGTGAAGCTGCCAAAGCGATAATGTTCGCTACGGCAGCAAACACCACATATCGCATGTGCGACGGGGGCGGGTACTATCGCGCTCAGCATTGCTAGCCGATGCTAGCGATGTCGCAACGTGTAAAGCCCGCCTAATGGGTGATGACTTTTATTAGACTAAAGGCCCCGTTACACGCTACGACATATCTAACGATATGTCATCGGAGTCACAGAATTCGTGACGCACATCCGACATCATTAGTGACGTCATTGCGTGTAACAGCTCCGAGCGGGTGTTAACGATCAAAATTACTCACCTTATTGTTGATCGTTCACACGTCATTCATTTTCAAAATCTCGTTGGTCGTTGTGGACGTAGGTTGTTCGTCGTTCCTGAGGCAGCACACATCGCTACGTGTGACACCCCAGGAACGACGAACAACAACCTTACCTGTGTCCTCCGGCAACGAGGTGGGTGTGTTGTTAATGTGGCTGTTCTCCACCCCTCCGCTTCTATTGGTCGGCCGCTGTGTGACGTCGCTGTGACGGCGCACGAACCTCTCTCTTAACGAAGAGGTTTTTCGCCGCCCTCAGCAACATCGCTAGGAAGGTAAGTACGTGTGACGGGGGTTAGCGATATTGTGCGCCACGGGCAGCGATTTGCCCATGAAGCACAAACGACGGGGGTGGGTACGCTCGCTAGCGATATCGTTAGCGATATCGTTGCGTGTAAAGCCCCCTTGACTGTCATTTCCACCAACCATTTAGGAAATTCAGAGAAAAATATAATTTGCATAATAATTTGGAACATGGTGTAGAAAAAGTATTTTTAAGATCTTTTATGATATGCTAAGGAGGCGAAGGCATTAGTTCCCCCGACTAGTCTGCCCTCTTAGCATGTTAGCACGCCCACAGGGGCGTAATAACATGCTATTCAATGCAGCATCACCAGTAGTGATGTGCGTACCTGTGTCTGCAGTGAACGCTGTGATTAATGCTCTGCACTTCTGGTAATGCACACTAGACCTGTCTGAAGCCGGGATGCGTACACCCAGCTTCATACTGCGCATGACCGGAAGTGCGGGGCATTTGTCACTGCGTTCACCACGGACACAGCTCCGTGAATCATCAATGGTAATGCTGCATTGAATAGCATGTTAGTACGCCCCTGTGGGCGCGCTAACATGCTAAGAGGGCGGAACGTGACTGCTGGACTTCCGACCTGAATACACCTATGTGAGTGCTTGCCTGCTCTTCTATATCTGTGCACCGTTTCGCCAAGTGATCTCCTGAGGACTGGGTGAGCTGGATCTATTTTTTCTTTTGTGTCATATGTACAGTGTGTAGTAGTGCTAAGATTCCTTTAAAAAAAAACAAAAAACATAAAGGATTCCTAGCTTCTTCTACTCATTAGACTGTGAAATATGGCCACGTGCACACGTTGAATGTTTAGTCAGGATGTTACCTCAATATTTGTAAGCCAAAATTACGAGTGGGTAAAGAATGCAGAAGTGGTAACGTATTTCTGTTATACTTTTCCTCTGATTGTTCTGCTTCTGGTTTGGACTTAAAAATACTGAAGTAGGAAACTCATCAAATACTCAACGTGTGTACTTGGCCTTACTCAAATCCAATACCTTGAGATAAGCACTCACCCGCAAATAGACTAAGAATTTTCCTAATGTAAAAACATGACTCTTTGCACCACTTACTCATAAGCAAAGGAGATCTCTACCTAGAACTCTTGAGAGTGATCGTGCTTGTCTTATGCATAAAATACACTATGGAATACATTGAGAAACCTGCTATTAGACATCACAGATGCATTCATAGACTATTATTCATCACTACACGGCTAATCACAAAAATTTTGAAATGCTCTGGCCGAATTTCCGATCTTAGCTCAAGGCCTACCTCCATGGCTCCTGGTCTTTCAACTTTGCAAAGCAATATGCTAATGCAGTGGAAGATTCCACCTGCTTTCCTTCTTTATTTAATCACTCATTAATGGCTCTTCCTTCCAAGAAATTCTATCTATGCATAAAATGATCCTTTATTCACAAAGCTGCACAGTTACGGCACAATACTGTAGCTACTAAATTCATTGCTTAATGTAGATGGGATGTTATTTTCAAAGCTATTGACCTCTATTCTGATATCTTTTTTGGCAAACATCATTACTAGGCAGGGTTTATGGCTGGCTGGGAAATGTGTGCCAATCCCACTAAAGCACTTAAGGGCCATTTACACGCTGCGACATTGCTAACGATATATCGTCGGGGTCACAGTGTTTGTGACGCACATCTGGCGTCGTTAGCGACGTCGCAGCGTGTAACACGTACGAGGGACCTTAAACGATTGCAAAAGAGGCAAAAATCGTTGGTATGTGAGACATCGTTCACTTACCAAAAATCGTTGCCTATTCAGTAGCGAGGTTAATTGTCGTACCTGCGGCAGCACACATCGCTATGTGTGACACCGTAGGAACGAGCAACAACCTCGTACCTGCGGCCGGCTGCAATGAGGAAGTAAGATGGTGGGCAGGATGTTTGTCCCGCTCATCTCTGCCCCTCCGCTTCTATTGGACGGCTGCCGTGTGACGTTGCTGTGATGCCGCACGTACCGCCCCCTTAGAAAGGAGGCGGTTCGCCGGGAACAGCGACGTCGCAGGGAAGGTAAGTCCGTGTGACGGGTGTAAGCGATGTTGTGCACCACGGGCAGCGATTTGCTCGTGATGCACAACCGACGGGGGAGGGTATGCTCGCTAGCGATATCGGTACCGATATCGCAGCGTGTAAAAGTACCCTTTAAAGGAAGTAATTGAGTCGAAACTAACATTACTGAATAAACTTGACACATTGCCTTAGAAAGGGATATACCATGGATGGAATAAGTATTGAATATGTCACCAATTTTCTAAGTAAATATATTTCAAAAGTTGTTATTGACATATTTTCCATCAGATGTCGATACATGCCAGCCAATTCACACAGGCAAATCAATCAAATCATATATGTCCATATATTATGTGTAATAATAAGAAATGAAACAGGGAAAAAGTATTGGACATACTTTGAAATATAATTAAAACTTTGTAGAAAAGTCTTTATTGGTGATGACTTCTTCAAGACATCTCCTGTATGGAGAAGCTAGTCGCATGCATTACTCAGGTGTGATTTTGGTCCATTCTTCCACACAAGCAGTCTTCAAATCCTGAAGATTCAGTGGGCTCCTTTTATGAATTCTGAGCTTTAGTTCAATCCATACATTTTCTATCGGATTCAAGTCAGGTGATTGGTTGAGCCATTCTAGAAGATATATTTACTTTCTCTGAAGCCAATTAAGTTTCCTTGATTGGGTGTTTATGATCACCCTCGTTTCATCTTCATCATCCTTGTAGATAGCAGATTTTTTATCAAGAATGTCTTGGTACATTTCAATTATATGACGTTTGCCAGTGCTGTATGCTGAAAAACAGCCCTATATCATGATTTTTCCTTCCCACCTCTAAATCTCACAGTTGGTAGGGTGTTTTGGGGATGATATGCAGTGCGTTATGGCCTTCAAACATGGCATGTATTATGGCATCCAGAGTTCTTGTGGCGAGCACCTGGTCGTGGCCGGTTTATAGTGAAATTATGTACCTTTGCACTTCCGGGTTGTGGCCCCAACAGTGCTCACTGGAGCATTCAGTACATTAGAAATTCTTCTGTAACCAATACCATCAGTATGTTTTGCAAAAATAAGATTGTAAAGGTCTTGAGACAGCTCACTGGTTTTACCCATCATGAGTTATTTCTTGTGTGGCATCTTGGGAATGAGACACCTTTTTATAGTCTTTTTATAGTTGAACAAGCTGACAGGCAACAAGTAACAAGTGATTAGTCTCTAATTACTGATAGATTTCAGCTGGTGTCATGACTTTCTATGACTTTTTGTACCTCTCTTTCTGCATGTGTTCAATCTTTTTTCTCTGTGTCATTTCTCATAGGATATAACTTAATAACTTAATTTATGGACATCTATGGTTTGATTTCTTTGTCTGTGTGGATTGGATGTGTTGTTACCAAACTCTGATTCGAATTTCATGTCAATAGCAACTTTAGAAATATATTTACTTAGAAAATGATTTCATACAAAAGATTGCATGTTTAGTGATTTAATCACTGCCTCCTTTCTACAGAAACTGAAGTTTAATCAGCTATGCTAAATAAGTGGTCTGTGCTTTGCCAAGAGGCTCAGTGCTTCATTTTGCTCACTAGTTTTGCACGCCCCAGCCTCTTTCTTTGTTAACAACAGCACTGATTTGCCTGGAGTGAGCACTGCTTACAGAGAAAGCTCAGATAGCCAGTGCTGTCAATCACATGTGAGGGAGGCTGGGATGTACCAAAGTAGTGGGTGGAACGGGACAGCAAGCCTTTTGGCCACTGCAAAGGTGCACCAAACACAGAAATTAGTAAGTTTGAGAAAACTTCAGTTTCTAAAAAATGACTGTAGTGATTAGAACACTAAAGGCCGCTTTACACGCTATGACATCGCTCAAGCGATCTCATTGTGGTCACGGAATTTGTGACGCACATCCGGCCGCTTTAGCGATGTCGTTGCGTGTGACACCTATGAGCAATTTTAAATTGTCGCAAAAACGTTCAAAATCGCTAGTCGGTGACATGCCCCCCTATTCCCAATTATCATTGCTGTTGCGTGTACGATGTAGTTCGTCGTTCCTGCGGCAGCACACATTACTGTGTGTGACACCGCAGGAACGAGGAACCTCACCTTACCTGCGGACGCCGGTAAACCGGAAGGAAGAAGGTGGGTGGGATGTTACGTCCCGCTCATCTCCGCCCCTCCGCTTCTATTGGGCGCCCGCTTAGTGACGTCGCTGTGACGGCGAACGAACCGCCCCCTTAGAAAGGAGGTGGTTCGCCGGTCCCAGCAACGTCGCTAGGCAGGTAAGTAGTGTGACGGGTCTGAGCGATGTTGTGCGCCACGGGCAGCGATTTGCCTGTGTCGCACAACCGATGGGGGCAGGTACGCATGATAGCGATATCGGTAACGATATCACAGCGTGTAAAGCGTCCTTTAGGCTCTGTAGAAATAACATTTTTTTCATGCGATTACGCTCAGTAACCCGCGTGGAAAAGCACTTAGAAAACAATAAAAATAATTAACATATGCACTGTGATTTAAAAATGACTTTATGTGCATATGTTTAGTCTTTTGAGCTTCTTTTAACTGCTTCATGCAAAGCTGTTAAAACAAGTGACCCTTCTTCAGTTGTGTTTCTACTTTATGCTCACTCTATAGCCTAAGCCAAGATGAAATGTGTCCTGTCATATGATTTTGAATCTGGTAAAAGCACTTGAAGGGCTTTGATCTGGCTACACTTCAATGAGAGGCCATGACAGAAATGTTAAAAAAAGAGGGCCTGCTCACCTGCTACAGCATCAATGTTGCCACCGCAATTTGTGCTATATGATTTCATTTTGGAGAAGGAATCAGCTAAATTATGGGATTATGGCCCATTGTTTCCACAAAGGAAAATAGTAGGGGTCCATTGGAAAGCTTTACACGCCTCCTCAGCCACCTTGCCCTCTTTTCTATTCACTTTCTCTTGCTTCACAGTGACGTGATATGTGTGTCTGCATGTAAGCAGTGAAAGAGAAGGAGACTAAGACATCTATGATGGTGGGAGAACTGAACTGGTCATTTGCAATTCAGATCAACAGACAGCAGTAGCTATTTGAGTGAGTACATATCTGTGTCAGACTGCTGCAACTAATGTTCTGTAGCTGGTGTTCTGTAAAGACAGGCATCAAATTCAGGGCAACTATTTTTAGTCATCTTCCCTGGCACCCCGTCTCTTGAACAGAAACCCTTACCAAGGTGTGTCCTCCTCTCTCCACCCAGAGAGTTCCCTTGTTTTTATTTACTTCCTGCCTTTGTGTACACTTTCCACACTTGTTATGAAGGACTGTATGACCCACATGTAATATCTATCACCTTCTATCACTTTGTAATATATTGGTCACCTACTGGTGCTGCCACACAGTACAAGGCCGGAGCCCCCCTCCCGGTGTGGGTGGAGGCCAGTATGACTTGGTTAAGAGGAGGTGACCCCCAGAAGCAGGAGGGGGGGTGGGGATTAAGGGTCAGTTGGAGCATATAAAGGCCTGCCTGGGGGTGGACGATCCCTTTGGCCTGCGCTCCCCTGGGATTGTGGACACTAAATATCCCTCCCTGCAGCAACATCTTACAGTACCTTCCTGATGTCCTCAGTCACTGGCCGTTTGAGCAGCTGTGGGTGGAAGACAGATACCATCCCCTCCCTCCCTCACCGGGTGGCTCTACAGTCAGCTTCAGGTAATCCAAGCAGAGGTGCAGCTGTAGCCTCCTGTGAACAATCGATGCTGCAGGAGCGGCCTCCACACAGGTCCTGGCCGTCAGCGGGACGGTCCATAGATGTGCCGGTGTGGCCTCAGCAGCAGCGCAGAAGCCCCCCCTTCGGGGACCCTCCGGGCATGGGGCAGCAGCATGGCTGTCTGAGCTGGCCCCGTCCCGTGAGGAATTCGCGGACGTGCCTGAGGTCGGTGGTGGTTGTCAGGCCTCAGCCTCTCTGGGGGTGGGGCAGGCCACTGCTCTCCTGCTCCAATACTCTGATGTCGCGGCGGGTCGGCTTGGTGATGTACCGGTCGGGCGGCCTGGCTGGCTTCAATGGTGGTCTCCCGGAGGATCCAAGGTTCCTTCCTGGCAGTCAGTGGATCGGCGGCAGTCTCCCCTTCACACCTGTAGCTCAGGATCAGTCACCGAGTCATCCAGGTGGGCTTCTCCTGGATTGGGCCTGGCAGCGGTTGATACGAGGTCCACATCACCATTTACCGAATAGTTTTGGATAGTCAGCAGGATTTGGGATTTTCGGCTGGTGGGATCACAGCTCCTGCTCAGCCTGCTGAGTATGTCTGTCTTGTTTGTCCTGGTTGGTGTGTCCGGACCGGACTTCAGAAATGTTAGCTTACAAGGGGATGTTAATGATTTAGGAGTTTTTCTCTGTTTCGGGATTTAATTAGGTGTTTGGTATGATTTGCTATGGCTGTGGGTATCCTTTCCAGGAGTTTTTACGGGGTGGTTTGGGATAGTCCTGCGGTGGATGTGGCGGAGAGCTCATTTCGGTGGAGGAGTGCAATAAGGCCCGGATTTAAGTCTCTGGGTAATCTTTAGACTCGTCACAAGAGATGGTCGTGTTGTGGCGGTTGGGGGTGGGGTCCTCGAAATTGGTGTAACTTGTGATGGGGGGTCCATGGAGAAGTGGATTCCTTATCGGTGGACAGTTTGGGTTGGTGGTCTGGTGATTTTTGGGGGAACGCTGGCAGTAGAATGTCGGTTCCGGGTATGGTATGAACTCCTTCCCACCTCCCCTTTTTATTGGTGCTCCCGAGTTGATGGTTCTGGCTGGGATTAAGTGTGGTTTCAGGGGGAAGGGAATATTGGAAAAAGGTTATGTTACCTGCAGACTTTTTAGCTTCAGGGACCTCACTCCCTATCATGTTATGGTTATTTATTGTATGTTTAAATAAGGTGGCTGTTTGCCACTTTGACTTGGTGGCTATTGAGAAAGATTATTGATTTGCCGTTGGGCTACACCTGAATGTGGTTGGTACGGACTTATGGTTCCTGGGGATTGAGTGGGCCATGGCATTACCTGGTGGTGGGGTCTCGAGCATTTGAGGTGTTCAAAGTGCTCTCGTTGTGGCGGTTAGGGTGGGTCCTCGAAGTTGGTGTAAATTGTTACTGGGGGTTCATGGAAATATGGATCCCATACATTGGCCGGTTTGGATGGTGGTCTGGTGATTTGGGGGACCGCTGGCAATGGAATGTCAGGTCCCAGGTTTGGTAGTTATCCCTTGCACGCCTTTTATTGGTGCTCCCGAGTTGGTGGTTACGGCTGGGAGTAAGTGTGGTTCAGGGGAAAGGTAATGTTAATAAGGTACTAGTTAATCACCAGATTTTATGAGCTTCGAGGACCACACCCTATTTAAGTTAATTTCCTGTGTGTATATGTTTAATAAAGGCTGCTGTGGCCATTTCATCCAACTTTGTTGTATGTGTTTATTTCTTAAATTATTAAGGGGTTAAGGTAAAAGGTATTGGAGGGGGGTCACCGTAGCTCAACTATACCAAGTCATGTGAGGCTGCACACAGCGTCCTGATGCTACTGCAATAGTGACTGAAGTGAATAGGAGTCAGGTACAAGAAGAAAAAATATGCTGCAGTCTGGTCTGAAGATTGAATTAGGTTGGGAGTCTGAGTAGGTATGTGAATTAAATAAGGAAATGGTAAAGGGTCTGAATACATTTCAGGGGTCTGGTTGGAAGTTTGATTTCTGAAGTTGAATTAACTTCTTATTCAGGACTGGTGTAAAGAGGAGGTGCAGACTTCAGTTGCACGAGCTATGGAGAAGGATATCCGTATGGTTGGTGGGAGCCAAAATGTACAGCCCGTACTAAATCTTGGGGAGCTAATGTGCTCTTTACACACCATCAGTGCATTTTTTATAATTGGCCAACCTAATTTCCCATTAAGTCCAGACACACTGTCTCTAATCTTTCCATTCCTTCGGCCATATGTTAAAAATCTCTCCCTAGACCCCTAAGGCTATGTTGACATGGCAGTATTTTGGTCAGTATTTTACATCAATATTTGTAAGCCAAAACCAGAAGTAAGTGAGAAATGCAGAAGTGTTGCACATACAGTATACTCTTTTCCTCTGATTGCTCTACTACTGATTTTGTCTTACAAATACTGAGGTGAATCTCACTAAAATACTGACGTGTGAACATAGCCTAACAGAACCCCTGCACACATTTGGTCTCTGCCCTGCCCCTCCACACAGCAGGAAGAAATGTGCAGAGAGATGGGAGTGATGTGTCTGCAGAAGTATGCACAGAAGCAGTGAGTGAGCTCTGCTGAGTAGAATCCCACCCATTATTACATACACAGCCACCCACAGCAGGAAGAAATGTGTAGAGAGATGGGAGCGCTGTGTCTCCAGCTGTATGCACAGAAACAGTGAGTGAGCTCTGCTGAGTGGAATCCCACCCATTATTACCCACACACCCACACCCACCCACAGCAGGAAGAAAAGTGCAGAGAGATGGGAGCGCTGTGTCTGCAGCTGTATGCACAGAAGCAGTGAGTGAGCTCTGCTGAGTAGAATCGCACCCATTATTACCCACACACCCACACCCACCCACAGCAGGAAGAAATGTGCAGAGAGATGGGAGCGCTGTGTCTGCAGCTGTATGCACAGAAGCAGTGAGTGAGCTCTGCTGAGTGTAATCCCACCCATTATTACCCACACACCCACACCCACCCACAGCAGGAAGAAATGTGCAGAGAGATGGGAGCTCTGTGTCTGCAGCTGTATGCACAGAAGCAGTGAGTAAGCTCTGCTGAGTAGAATCGCACCCATTATTACCCACACATGAAAGTCACATAATTGTGATGTCAATCAGATTTCAAAGCCAGGAACTCTGGGAGTATCTGACATGATATCACACAGTCAGGGGATTCTCAGGATTCTTGTTCTGGCTGTCATAGATAGATGCATTGGGAGCTTGTAATGTAACTGCTGACTTCCGTCCAGACGATTTGTAAAAATATTTTGGCTTGTGTTGGCATGTTGAGACCCATAGCTTTTTACATTTTCTGTCAATGGAGCTGTTTGAGGTTCTTGTTTTATTGTGGGGCAGGCTGACAGTTTAATTGCTACTGATTGGGTAACATATATTGTTTTGATTGCTTTTTATTGCATTTTTTGAGGAAGGAATAGAGACCAAAAAATGTCAATTTTCATGTTTCAATTTGTTTAATTTATGGCATTTTCAACACAGTTTAAATAATCTTATATCTTGATAGATCAGACTTTTGAGCTTGTGGATATACCAAACATGTTTATTATTAGTTTATTTTTAGATATGGAAAAGGGAGTTAACGTGAACCTGTGATTGGTCTACATATGGCAATAATATAGTATTGCCGAAAATAATGAAAATGACTGTCTCCTGTAGATGTTATATAATGAAAGACGCTGTCTGTCATTATATCATGTGCTAATTACCAAGAGGAACCCTTGGAATTTTGACTTGCGTCCATTTTCCTTATGAAGGATTTCAATTGACGTGCTGCAAACAACCTGTTTTTTTGCTTGTCACCAGTGGATGGACTTGACAGGAGTTTCAAGATGTCAGTTTTCTAGCCAACATGCCAGACAATGTTGTATAGGATCCATGCAAACAAACATCTCATGCTGTTGCTCTCCTCACAGCTGTATAACAGCTTATCCACAGTCACTTACTTGTACTGTGACTTTATAGAGTGCACTCTGGGTAATTTTCTAACATTTCTGGATATGGCAATGGAGAGGAATGCATTTACTTTTTTATTTCATTTTGGCTACTTTAGCTTTTCAAGAAGGAAAGTCATTGTAAACAGATTTGGGACAGAGGAGAAAGCATGTATAGTCTCATGGATGGCAGACAAAACAAGGTATAGAAAAAGAGGAAGGTACATATAAAGAAGGAAATAAATGAATAGAAGTTGTGCTGAAGTGTAGATCTGGCTGATGTAATGGGCTTACCTATAAGTCGGATTTTCTACGTCAATGTCAGGAGGTCTATGGGTCTATATCAAGTAAAGCAGAAATTGAACTGCTCTGGGCAAATTTGGCCTAAGGAAGAAAATCCAGCCAATTATCTTTATGAGCAGTAGAGAAAATTTGAAGGAAATTTTCCATTTTCTGGTAGACTTCTGCTCTGCCTATAACCCCAAAGTAATGGGCTGAAGAGGATTAAGAGGCAATTGACGTGCAGATTTATGCCACTAACGCCTTGCCATCATTTTTGCATTTAGGCCACCTACCACACTTAGAAATGGGAAACAAGTTCCAAAGATCACTTAACTCCTGAAAGACCAGACAGAAAAGAAGAATAGGCCTAAGTTTATACCTTCAAGTGGAGTGGCTTTGAGACGAGAAAATGTTCTTAAGGTGGAGCACTGAGAAATGAAGAAACAGAAAATATCTTTAGGTTTAACTATATTTGAGGACACTTCTTCAGTTCCAAAAACTAGTGCCATTAAGAGAGAAGCTGTTACAGGATCTTCTATTTAAGAGTAGATTTTAATAAACTTGCAGTAGTACTTTGCAAAAGCTAGGAATCATTGGAGGACTTATAGACCAACAGGTTGTAGCCAATCCAAAATAGCAGAAAGTTTCTCTGCGTCCATTCGTATATCTGAGAAAAGGTAACTTACGACACTCAAACAGATATTTTTCCAGCTACATGTAAAGTTAATTCTGACACATTCTCTTCAAAGCGAGGTGGACATAAAGCCAATGTGTGTCAAGGATAAGGTTAGAATGTCATCCAGATAGGCTAATACATACTGATACAGGATGTCACTGAAGATTTCATTGATGATAATCCGAAAGGCATAAGGAGACATTCATAGTGACCATCACAGTTGTTGAATTCAGTCTTCCATTCATTGGCTCTTTAATGGGGATTAGGTTGTATGCTCCACACAAATCTAATTTGGTGAAAATGAATGCAACCTCAATCCTATCAAGCAAATCTGAGAGGCGAGGCAATAGATTACAATCTTTCAAAGTACATTTTTTTTAAACCCCAATAAATTATGCACAGCCTCAAAGACCCATCCTTCTTTACAAAGAGTAAATATGGACCTTGCTACAAAGACATATACTTCCAGATGAATCCTCTTTACAGATTTCCCTTAAAGTAAGCGGACATTGCTTCAGTCTCGGGGAGATATAGAGTATGACTGTGCTTCTAGGTGGTTCAACAACTGAAAGAATAGGCACAACACCGCATTTAAACTATAACAATGACACATGTGGATATTGTGTTTTGGCTTTCTGCTTGGAAGAGATGTATGTGAACGTTTGCAAAGAATCAGATAAGTAGGAGGAAATGGAGGCAAAGTAGAGCTTCAGGAAAGGTGGTTGAGACAGGGCTTTGAGGCAATTTTTGAAAACAAGATGATCTTCACTGATTTGATCAAACAACCAGTCAATTTCAAGAGGATGCAGCCTTAGCTATGCATCAGAAAGTGGGAAAGCTAAAAAAGAAATGTCTTTAACCTGAAGAGTCACCTCTTCAGTCTGAAATTGGATACGATCAGGAATTGAAGAGCTATTTGCAGCTATTAGTTTCAGAGATTTTCACAAGGAAGCAAAATAAATTTTCAGTCTTCAGACTAGAGAGAGGTGAATAAAATTATCTGCAGCTCAATAAAGAATCAATAAAGACTTGTCCAGCGAACTCAGAGGAACTGAGGAAAATAGACATGGATACAAGATTGGGGAGGATAAGGTTAACCCTATGATGATCTTTCTTCTATTGCCTGGGGTCTAAAGTCTACCTATTCGGCCTTGATGTTAGAGCAGTCCATGCAAGAATTATTTTCTTCACGACAATTTCTTCCAGCCAATTTGAAAGGGTTCCTGTACAGCTTCTCTGCCAGAAGATTTTAAAAATGCTCTACTGTGCAGGGCTCGAGAATCTCGAGCTTTCTCTCTCAATGTTTCTCCAAAACTCAAGTCCACTTGGTTGGCAAGAGAAATGAACTTATCAAGTGAAGATGACACAAATCTCTACTAGCCAGTTCGTCCTTCATCCAACTGAACAGGCTGGCAAAAAATATACCAAGGAAAGTGTCATTGTTCCAGCAAAATTCATGTCAGGGTTCAGAAATGGATGACATAATCTTAGTCCCTTGTCTAAGATGGAGTATGGAATAAGTGGCTTAGTGAACGCGACCTCATTCATCAAACATTCTACTGAAGGCAGCAAGGAAGAAAAATATACGATGCATAGTCTCATTCCCAAGGCAATATTAAAACAAAAATATATGCAATTAAATAGGCAGAAGTAGGCAATGTAGAGTTGGTGTAATAAAAAGAATATCCCGGATAAGAAGATGACTGTGCAGGTGTAAAATAACTAGAGGTGCAATAGGAAGTGAGGAAATGTTTAATTAAGACAGTGCGACCATGAGTGTTTAAAGGTTAAGCAAAGCCTAGACAAGCTCTCTGTCACATCTCCACCAGAGCCTGCTCTGACAATGTCTCATTTTGTTGGTGCTGGTGATAGAACAGATGTTGGAATCAAAAGCTGTGGATATCGTCGACTCTGTCCTGCCACTAAGCTTAGAGTGGCTGGGACCTGTACTGATGTCCAGTCTGACAGTATGCTTGTAAGTGCTGTTCAGCTACTTGATTCAACCAACTGGAAAGCACCACACCATACTAAAGCTTTCAGCTTACTGTTGGAAGCTGCCAGATATAGCTTTGTGATTCCCTGGTATAAGTCTGTGGTTTCTGCTCCTGTGTAGTATTTGTGATTTCCTGTATTTACCTTGACTTCTTTTTTAATGCTTCTCCAGACTGACAATTTTGTATCTTTGCTGCCCTCTTGAGTTTGACATAGCTACCTAACTATCCTTCCTGCCAACTTGCACCACCCAACAGCAGCTGACTCTGTGGCCCTGGTCCAAGGACCCCTGTGTAAGTCTACACATCTATAGGGGAGTTAAAGGGTGAAGGCCATTGTGAAGCCCTGGCCTATCAGATCGTCCCAGGGTACTGTGCAATCTGCCCTTCTGCACAGTATCCACCTCCTCCTTGGTTACGGGTCCCTGACCTTTGGTGTTGCTAAGAACAAGCTAATCAAAATCCTAGGAACACTCTGCACCACATCCACCAGACACACCAGTGGGTGGCCTGAAGGGAATAGGGTCGCCAACTTGTGGGGTTGGTTAAGGGGAGGTCAGGAGTGTCAGGAGACAGTCAGTCGAGTGGTGACTCTCAATAGGAGAGGTCACAAGTCAGTGTGCAGTGACTCTCGAGAGGAGAGGTCAGGAGCTGGGCTCATTGTTACTACTAGGTGGCAGACGTTGGTCTGGGCCTGGTGGGAGCTGGACCCCAGTCGCAGGGGATCGTGACAAGGGGCATGGACTGTCGAGGAGGACAGCCGGCGGCCTTGTGTCATCACCGGGCAGGGGCCAGGGCACGACGGGGTACATGAACCCTAGGCCAGGAAGTACCTTCAGGCGTCCTGGTAATTTACCTGATGAGGACGGAGCCTTCAAGATCCGTTCTCCACCCGCTCCAAAATCGGGGTACTAGCACAACGAGAGGGGTAGGACTTTCCCAATACATAGTCCAGAAAATCCCAAGCGTGAACCCAGAGAGCAAGCTCACCCAGTTAGCCATACTGGTGAGCAGGACCCATTTAGTTCTATGCTAAAAGGGACCAACTACAGAAAAGAGGTGCCAAGGTCAAGGTCACAGGCTAACAAGCAACACCAACGGGCATGGGATCCAGGCATGCTCCCTCCCTGCAGCAGTGGCATCAAGAACTTTGGTTTACCACGATTGTCAGCGTCAGCGTTATTGGACTGGGTGAGTACGCATTTAACCCTTACCGGCCTTATGGCACCTCCCCGACACCATCACCGAGTCCCCGGGAATTCCCCCCTACCCGTGGAGGGGTTAAACACCTGACTGCCCACACCATCGCCACCGGGTACTCCCAATCGCAGAGGTGGTACTCCATTTTAGCACGCACCACAGGTGGCATCACGAACCTTCCACACCTTCCCCTGTAAATACCCCCCTTTTATTCCAGGTGGCTGCACGACCCCAACCCCTCAGGTCCGGAGACACCTCGAGCCACCGCGGATCCGGATCCGAGCAGCAGCGGCAGGCTGCTGACGCGGGGGTGACACACCATGGCAACACCAGGTTTTGAGAAACTGAGTATCTTGCGCCACGCCTGTTCGTGGTAGCCATTTTAGAGCTGCCAGGCAACAACTGACAGAGCCTTCTTACACTTTCTTTGACTTACAAGAAGTTCCATAACCAATCCAGACAAGTCCTCTATCAGCATTTATGTTGATGACGCTGTTCCTTTGTAATTCATGATCTGAATTTTCAGTTATGGGGTCACCTGGTGATGTGGATTCACTAAGTTTTGGGGCAGGATCAGCAGGATTGACAAGAGGCACTGAAGCAGTGGAGTGTGCCATGGCAGTCGGCATGTGGAACAGCAAAGATGAAGATATCAGGATATGCAGGAGGGCAAACGGTCAAGAGGAGAGAGAAACAACAGATGAAGCAGAGGCAGATGTGCAGTTACACACAGGAACAGCAGATGTTTAAACAATCTGACACTTAAAGCAGACAACTGGTTAGTAGCAGAGACATATACAATCAAGGAATTATAGAAGACAGAACATTAATGGCAGATATACAGTATATGCCCTCAGGTAGTGCAGAAGGCAAATGGTTAACCATAGGACAGCAGTGATGATGAATATGTCGCGGGCGGAGGAGGGGACGCTGCGCTCTCCCACTGCTCGGGTCCGGCTGCCGCTGCTGCTGCGGCCTGCCGCTGCTCGGTGGTTTGAGCGATGGGCCGGATCCTGGGGACTCGAGCGGCGCTCCTTGCCCGTGAGTGAAAGGGGTTTGGTTTTTGGGATAGTTTATTGTCCGTGACGCCACCCACAGTTGTGGTGATTGTAGGGACACCACCGCTGCTCTGTATGGGAATCCCGGGAGCGGTGACAGGGAGCAGCAAAGTTGTTAGTTCTCCCCTCCGTGGGTAGGGGGTGGTAGTCCCGGGGCCCAGTGATGAGTTGGGGGATGAGGGATGGCGGGGCCGGTGCAGGGCTTGGTGGGGTGCAGGGACGCGGGGGCAGCGCTGTGCCTCACGGCACTGTGGTACTCACTCAGCCTGAGACGGGGACACAGTTCTCGGTAAAACACACGGCTGGAAAGACGGTTCCCACGGACGGCTGCTGTTGCTTTTCCCCAGTAGTTGACGGTGACGTTCCCTTTTCCTGCACCTAAGTCTATGTTGGTGGCGATGGGTTCCCACCGGTAACCCGCTCCCCGGCTTGGATATGTGCCGGAGGAGCCCCTCTTTGCCCGCAGGCGCTGGCCCTGAGAAACTGGTGCCTTGGCGGTGGTGGTGTCTCTCTCTAACGGTTGGACTGTTGCCTTCAATCGGGACTTGGTTGTTGGGAGACCCAGATGTCCCCTTCACTGACGGATTTGGCAAATTCACGGCGACTCCTAGCCTTGCCGGGATCCGGTACCGCCGGGCCACCACCCGACCACGGTCCTTTCGGCAACCTCCAAGCAGCCTCTCCTGCAGACGGTCACCGCCGTCTGCTGACCTTGCTGTTCTCAGTCCGGGCACATACCCGGACCAACTTCAGGCTTTCTCAACTGTCACTTTCTCTGTCACTACTCTCACTGTCCTCCTTCTCCTTCTTCTCTTGCTCCTCTGCCACTTCACTGTTTACTCCTTCACTTCCCTAGCTTGACTCTCCTCTCCAAACTCTAACTCTATCTGCCTGGTTTTCCCGCCTCCAGGGCTGTGAACTCCTCGGTGGGCGGAGCCAACCGCCTGGCCCACCCCCTGGTGTGGACATCAGCCCCTGGAGGAAGGCAACAAGGATTTTTGTGTAGCTTTGGTGTACCTATCCGGGGTGTAGGGTGTGGTGGTGTTATGACCTGTGACCCCTGGCTTGCCCAGGGCGTCACAAATAGGCAACCAGGTTACTTGCTTGCAGTGATGCGAATACACATAGGAATAGCAGAGGCAAATAATAATCAGGTACCTAGCT
Organism: Anomaloglossus baeobatrachus; assembly: GCF_048569485.1. NCBI lineage: Eukaryota > Metazoa > Chordata > Amphibia > Anura > Aromobatidae > Anomaloglossus > Anomaloglossus baeobatrachus. The sequence continues at coordinate 276,700,662 of NC_134354.1, read as the reverse complement.
TATAAAGGGATTGGTGTGAATAGTGGAGATGAGTTGAGAGGGCAATACCATTTGGATTCACAGGAGCGATAAGCAGTTGTAGATTGTTGAATAGCAGGCGGATCTTTGCTGGTGAGATGATTAGACACCTGAGTGAAGTGGACGATGAGGCAACTGAAAGCTATGCTTCGTGAATATTCAAACACCACTGGCTGTCTGAGTGAGCCTTTAAAATCCTTGGGTAATGATATTAGGGTTACTATAGAAGCCAGGCATGGATTAGCATAAAAGCAGCCATAGGTAAAGGAAACAGTGTCCTGCAACCGAAGCCAGGACAGGTGAGTAGAAGATGGTCTGATTTTTTTTTTACTGTGAAAGTGTACACAGCATTTAACTTAGCATATTGGATGAATAAAGGTCCGAAAATAAGACTAGGATTGAAAATCATTATGAGTTCGACATTTTGTAGCTTGGTTTGACAGACTGCTGGTTAAGGCTGCTGAGGATAACTTGGTCATGGCGTACATTAGCACTGCTACACACCTGTATTAGCTGGGCAGTCAGTGTGAAAGGTGAGGCAGTACAGCAGAGCCGACAGCACTGTGAAAGGAGAGATGTGGAGGTGTTTGCAACACTGATTGCCATGAAGGGAAAGATGAAAAGTGTTTGTAATCACACTCATCTTTGCTCTGCTCCTGACAGTTTGTATTCACACAGCTCTGCAGTGAAAACAGTGAACAGTCTGTCAGTCATTACATGTCTAAATGGTACTTTACACGCTGTAAAATCGCTAGCGATTGCTAGCAATGTTGCGAGCGATAGCACCCGCCCCCATCGTTCGTGTGACATGTGGTGATTGCTGCCGTAGCAAACAATATCGCTACGGCAGCGTCACACGCACATACCTGTTCAGCAACGTCGCTGTTGCTGCCGAACAATCCCTCCTTCAAGGGGGAGGTGCATTCGGCGTTAAAGCGACGTCACAGCAGCCGCCCAATAGAAGAGGAGGGGAGGAGATGAGCGGCCGGAACATGCCGCCCACCTCCTTCCTTCCTCTTTTCCGATGGACGCAGGTAGGATGATGTTCGTCATTCCTGCGGTGTCACACACAGCGATGTGTGGTGCCGCAGGAACGACGAACAACCTGCGGAATGAAACACCAACAACATTATGATTTGGAGCGACGTGTCAACGATCAACGATTTTTGCCGTTTTTGCGATCGTTGATCGTCGCTCCTAGCTGTCACATGCTGCGATGTCGCTAACGACGCTGGATGTGCGTCACAAACACCGTGACCCCGATGATATATCGTTAGCGATGTCGCAGCGTTTAAAGCACCCTTAACACTTAGCATGGTCTAAGATATTTTAGGAGCATGTTCTTCTTTTTCACTGTATGTTACTGCCTGCTAAGACACTGTAAACTTCATGCAGGGGAAGAAGTACCCGCCCCCAATTAAAAAATTTTTGGCAACATTCCCTTGAACTTAAATAATAACCTAAATTTACAAATGAATATATCTGCAACAGAGATGAAAAAAATACATTTTGCTGTGCAACCCCTATTTCATGATGCAACCAGCTTAACATGTTCAAACTGGTGAAAGATCATCATTAAAGCACTAAAAAGCAAAATCAAGATAGCACAATACTTTTTACAGAAAAACAAATCTGAAATCAGTATCATACACTGTGCTTCCTTGTCATAATCGATTGTACCGAGTTTTAGAATTTCTTGTTCAGTTGCTTTTGTGAAGAAAGATTTTATTTTTTTTTAATAGAAAAGCAAATTCCCTACTTTCCAGACCTTTAACTGTCTCTGACTACCTCCCACAGTATGCAAGTCACAGACAGACATTTTGTCTTTGCTTATCAGTTTTGCGAGTCAGGTTTTACATTTGAATATACTACACACCTGTTTCAGGTGCTGTGTTTTTGGTCCTGTACCTAGCTAGCATTTCTTACTATGTCAAGGGTTGAATATTTGGGATTGACAAGATTGTCAAACGATAATAAACCCCTTCCCAAAATTGAGCGCACTGGGTACGTCCTGCATGTCAGGGACTTCCAAACAAACTATGTACCTAGTACATCCTGGCGATTGTGAGGGCACAGGAGCTGTCTCTGGCTGTTTAACCTCCTAAATGCCATGTTCGATATCGATCGCAGCGTTTAGAGGTCTGAGAAAGGGATCGCACTCTCTCTTCCCTCTGATCAGTGCCCCCATGATGATGTGATTGCGAGGGCACAATCATTACCATGGTGATCTCAGGGTCACCAAGGTACATAAAGCCTCTGGAATCATGCCTAGAGCATCATCCCAGATGCCTCTGTCAGTGCTGCACTGACAGCTATAATGTATTGCAATACTAGTGCATTGCAAGACATAATAGCTGTGATCAGGGCAGCAAAAGATAATGTCCCATATTGGGACAAAGTAAAAAGGTTTTTCACTATACCTATATAAATCTGGTATCACTGTAATCAGACTAACCTGAGGAATAAAGTCACCTAATCACTTATATCGCATGGTGTATGGCGTAAAACATAAATAAAAAGCCATTTCTTCAACTGCGGTTGATTTGGTCATTCTGCTTCCCAAAGATTGCAGTACAGCTCAGCTTACATTCACCCTGCACTTTACGCTGAGTGCTGACACCTGGAATTATTTGCAAATCTTTGAAATTCAGACAAAATTCTCAATGGAAAATTCACTATAATGAGGCAGAGGGAGTCACTTGCACCTCCCTTCTGGTCTGTGGTGAAACGGTGTCCATCTTTATATGTGACTTTTTAGACGTGCACAAAAGTGCGGTGAACAACAGTTTTCTTCACCTGTGAAAATACAGACTGATGAACAGAGGCCAAATGAAGTCTGGAATAACTCTGCTGCCTCATTATAGTGAATGGATTTGTCAGAGGTTTCACCTGAATCACGTATTTCGGAGATGTAGATGGCAACCCTGATATAAGTGCTCAGCATAGAGCAGAGGATAAATGTGAAGTGATCCAAAAATTGTTGTACCCCAAATTGCCAGCAAATAGCATTAAGCTCAACCCACAAAAACATAAGTCCCCCCTCATGTCCATCAACTGTTAACAGAAATATAGGGGGCTTCCATGTTGCTGGTAGAGCAATGGCTCTGGAAAAGCACTATGGCTCCCCCCGCCTCCAAAAAGAAGAACATCAGGAAAATCTGCCCTTGCAAATCCAAATGCCCCCTTCCGTTCTGAGCCCCACAGTGTGCCTAAACCACAGTTAACATCTGTCCACATGTTTGGCATTATTGTAGTGAGAAAACCTTGGTTAATTTACAGGGTGTGGGTGTACTCAGGAGAAATTGCACAACAAACTGAATGGTGCATTTTCTCCTGTTATCCTCGTGAAAATGCAAAATTTGGGGCAAAAGTAACATTTTTGTGACAAAAATGTATTCTTTCATTTTCATGACTCAACGTTATAAAATTCTGTGAAGCACCTAAAGAGTAAAGGTGCTCACCAAACATCTAGATAAATTCCTTGAGAGGTCTAGTTTCCAAAATGGAGTCACTTGTGGGGGTTCCACTGTTTAGGCTTATCAGGGGCTCTCCAAACACATCATGGCATCCGCAATCTATTCCACACAATTTTGTGGTATCGGACACCTCAGGAGAAATTGTACAACAAATTGTGTGGTGCATCTTCTCTTGTTACCCTTGTGAAATGTAAAATTTGGGGCTAAAGTAACCATTTTGTGGGAAAAAGTTATATTTTCATTTTTTCCTTCACATTGATTTATCTCCTGTGAAACACCTAAGGTTTAATAAACTTTTTGGATTTGGGTTTGAGCAGTTTGTGGGCTGCAGTTTTTACAATGGTTCACTTTTGGATATTTTCTAGGCTTCTTAATGTCACTGAAAATATGATGTGGTCCCTAAAAAAATGGTTTTCTAAATTTGTTGGAAAAATGGAGATAAACTTTGAACCCTTATAATTATCTAACAAAAAAATGATGTTTCAAAAATTATGCTGATGTACAGTAGACATGTGGGAAATGTTATTTATTAACTATTTTGTGTGACATAGCTGTTACGGTTGCTGCGAGCACTGGAGACTATGTCCAGATTTCTTGCTACTGCACATGTGCGAGCGCTGGAGACTAAGTCCAGATTTCTTGCTACTGCACATGTGCGAGCGCTGGAGACTAAGTCCAGATTTCGTGCTACTGCACATGTGCGAGCGCTGGAGACTAAGTCCAGATTTCGTGCTACTGCACATGTGCGAGCGCTGGAGACTAAGTCCAGATTTCTTGCTACTGCACATGTGCGAGCGCCGGAGACTAAGTCCAATCTTGGAGCCATTGCACATGTGTGGGTGACATCATCGCTGACACGAGGTCACATGTCTCTGACACCTTCTATGCCGATTGGTCGCTGGTCATGTGCTTGTGACGTCTTGCTCGGTGATAGGCCAGCATGACGTCACTCCTGTCGTTCTGGCAGCGGATTGGCTCTGGTGTCCTCCATCTTGGATGAGGCACAGAGTCTATATAAGACCCTGACACACGCCGCATGGTGCTCAGTCCTCTTGGTTCATGCATATGAGTAGACGCTCTGTGCGCGTTCCTCTAGGCATTCCTCTGTCTATGCTAGGTGAGCGCTACCGGCAGGGTAGCGTTCTTATACCTTACAGCTTCGGCTGCTGTCCGTATCCTTACCTCTTAGGGGAGCGGACATAGGCAGGTGCCTGAGGCACATGGTCTGGCTGGGCCTTGTGATTCTACTCGTAGGTGGACGTTGCCGCTAGGGTAACGTTCCTTATACTGCGTCTGGCAGTTGTTCGTATCCTCGCACACTAGGGGAGCGAACAGAGGTAGGAGCTTTGTGCGGCTTACGCTGCTGTTCGTCTCTTTTGCACCACTAGAAGAGCGGACCTAGGCAGGTGCCATATCTAGTGGTTCGTGTCCTCGCACACTAGTGGAGCGAACGCAGGTAGGAGCTTTGTGCGGCTTACGCTGCTGTTCGTCTCTTTTGCACCACTAGAAGAGCGGACCTAGGTAGGTGCCATTTCGCACACATTGCCTTTGTCTCTGTGATTGTTAACAGAGATCATTCCACACACCCTCCAAGTAAGGGAGGAATTGCTTTACTTACTTATTATATCCTTCTGTGAGTTAACAGAGGTATTGCACTCTGCCATAGTCTGCAGCAAAGTCTTTGCACGGTGGACCCTGACTGTCTGATACTCCTTTCGGTTATTATCAGACAGCCCCCCGTAACATTAGGACTGAGCCAAGGGTCTGGCAGTTATGGCAGAATATCAGCAGTTACACCGTTACATACAAGTACTTGAGTCACGGCTCAAGAGTATAGAGGATAAACCTCAGACCATGGTGACATCTGCACATGATCCTCGACTTGCTCTGCCAAACAGATATTCTGGCGATGCCAGATCATGTCGTGGTTTCATTAGTCAGTGTCAGATACACCTAGAGGTCAACTCTTCTCGCTTCTCTACGGAGAGGTCCAGAGTAGGCTTTATCATCTCATTACTTCAGGACAAAGCCTTAGAATGGGCGACTCCCCTATGGGAGCGCTCTGATGTGGTTACTCTGAGACATCAAGACTTTCTTGATGCTCTTAAGGCGGTATTCATGGGTCCGCAGGTTACCCATGATGCGGCCCTGAGACTGTTAGATCTATCTCAGGGTTCGTTATCCACTAGTTCTTATGCCATTGCTTTTAGAACTCTGGTGGCAGAACTAGATTGGCCAGAGAAGGTGTTGATTCCTATCTTCTGGAGAGGGTTGGCAGGCTATGTCAAGGATGCCCTTGCTACTCGTGAGGTCCCTGCTTCTCTGGAGGACTTGATCACAGTTGCAACGAGGATCGATGTACGCCATAAGGAACGTAGACTCGAGGTCTCTTCCTCACGCCCTAAGCATCGGGCTATTCCAGTTGTTGAGGGTCCACTACCATCTTCCTCAGCATCTGAAACATCTCCCACTCCTATGGAGTTAGGTCATACGTTCTCCAGACTACGCAAGTCTGGTCCTCCTATATGTTACGTATGTCGTCAGGCTGGGCACTATGCCAACAAGTGTCCTAGTCGTCAGGGAAACTCCCTGGCCTAGTAACCATTAGAGGGGGGTTACTAGAGACGTCTTCTGCACCCTCTAAGTGTTGTATCCCAGGTCAGCTCTCGTTATCTGAGAATACATGGCCTATTATGGCTTTTGTGGATTCCGGAGCTGACGGGATTTTTGTGTCCTCAGGATTTGTAAAGGGACACAATATTCCCTCTATCATGTTAGAGGCGCCTATTCCTGTCCGTGTTGTTAATGGAACTATGTTGTCTGACTCCATTACATTGAGGACAGTTCCCTTGCGCCTTTCCCTGTCTCAGGGTCACATAGAGGAGATTTCTTTTCTTGTTTTGCCTGAGGGTATAGACGACGTCCTTCTGGGTCTTCCATGGCTTCGGACTCATGCTCCTCACATTGACTGGGAGTCTGACAGCATTATTAGTTGGGGTTCGAAATGTCAGTCCCGATGTCTTCCCTTACCACCTAAGGTCGTTGCGGTTGCATCAACTGATCTCTCTCCCATACCTACACCCTATTTGGATTTCGCTGACGTGTTCTCCAAACAGGGTGCTGAGGTTCTTCCACCCCATAGGCCGTATGACTGTGCCATAGACCTTATCCCAGGTTCGGTTCCACCTAAAGGCAGGGTTTACCCCCTGTCGATACCTGAGTCGGAGGCCATGTCGACCTATATAAGAGAGAGTTTAGAGAAGGGGTTCATTCGTAAGTCTGTCTCTCCCGCGGGAGCTGGGTTTTTCTTTGTTCGGAAGAAAGAGAGTGATTTGCGTCCCTGCATAGATTACAGGGGTCTCAACGCAATCACAATAAAGAACAAATACCCATTACCTTTAATTTCGGAGCTCTTTGACAGACTGAGAGGAGCTCAAGTTTTTACGAAGTTGGATCTGCGGGGTGCGTATAACTTGGTACGAATTCGAAAGGGTGACGAATGGAAGACCGCTTTTAACACCCGAGACGGTCACTATGAATACCTCGTCATGCCTTTTGGGTTATGTAATGCACCCGCAGTATTTCAGGACTTCGTAAACGATGTGTTCAGGGATTTACTGTTATCCTCAGTAGTGGTGTATCTGGACGACATCCTGATTTTTTCTCCTGATCTGGAGACTCATCGTCAGGATGTCGTTCGTGTCCTTTCCCGTTTAAGGGAGCACTCATTGTTTGCTAAACTCGAGAAATGTGTATTCGAGCAGTCCTCATTGCCTTTTTTGGGTTACATTATCTCACAAGAGGGTCTGGCTATGGATCCTGCGAAGCTCTCTGCTGTCCTGCAATGGTCCGAACCTCATTCCTTGAAGGCGGTGCAACGCTTCTTAGGATTCATAAATTATTACAGGCAGTTCATACCCCATTTTTCTACTTTGGTGGCCCCTTTGGTGGCCTTGACTAAGAAAGGTGCTAATCCCAAAGCCTGGTCTACTGAGACATCTCAGGCTTTTGAGGCAGTAAAAAGACACTTTTCAACTGCTCCCGTTCTTCAAAGACCCGATGAGAATAAGCCCTTCCTCTTAGAGGTTGATGCCTCTTCAGTGGGTGCTGGTGCGGTCTTGTATCAAAAGAACGGTGCAGGTAGAAAAAGGCCGTGTTTCTTCTTTGCTAAAACCTTTTCACCGGCAGAGAGAAACTATACCATTGGGGATAGGGAACTGCTCGCCTTGAGATTAGCCTTGGAGGAGTGGCGTCACTTGCTGGAAGGAGCGAAACATCCTTTCCAGGTCTATACAGACCATAAGAATCTGACGTACTTACAAACCGCTCAGCGTCTGAATCCTCGCCAAGCCCGCTGGTCCTTGTTTTTCTCCCGCTTTCACTTCTCCATCAACTATCTGTCTGGGAGTAAGAATAACAAGGCAGACGCCCTGTCTCGCTCTATGCTTTCTACCCAGGAAGAGATTGACGAACCTCGTCTTATCCTTCCCTCCAGGGTTTTTCATACGCTCTCCCCTGTGACGTTAGACCAAATCCCACCGGGCAAGACCTTTGTTCCGCCTGATCGACAGAATGATATACTGTCATGGGCCCACACCTCAAAGGTGGGTGGGCATTTTGGTATTAGGCGGACACGAGAGTTGCTGGAGAGGTGGTATTGGTGGCCACACTTAGCCAGCCACGTCAAGAGATATGTCGGTTCCTGCTACTCGTGTGCTCGCAACCGTCCATTACGGCAGAGACCGGCTGGGCTCTTGCATCCTTTACCAGTGCCAGATAGACCATGGGAGGTGGTAGGCATGGACTTTGTGGGTGATCTTCCATGTTCACAGGGACATAGATTTGTGTGGGTCATTACGGACCATTTCTCCCGGATGGTTCATCTCGTACCGTTATCGAGAATCCCATCTTCCAGGGTACTAGCCAAACTATTCCTCAAGCATGTCTTTAGGCTTCACGGGATGCCAGATCGTATCATTTGTGATAGAGGCCCGCAATTTACTTCCCGTTTCTGGCGAGATCTTTGTAGCCTTCTGCAAATTGAGTTGAATCTCTCTTCGGCATACCATCCGGAGACTAATGGTTTGGTTGAACGTACCAATCAATCTATGATTATATACCTTCGACACTTTGTTGCTGAGAACCACGATAACTGGTCCTCCCTCCTACCCTGGGCAGAATTTGCCCTTAACAATTCGCTGGCTGAGGCCACTGGGCAGACACCGTTCGTACTCAATAATGGGCAACACCCTAGGGTACCGGTACCGTTTCCCGCTGCTGCACCTCCTCCTCTTGTGGCCGACTGGGCAACTAATGCCAGAGAGGTTTGGGATCGGACTCAAGAGTCGATCCAAGCAGCTAAGGACCGTATGAAGACGGTGTCCGATAGGTTTCGTCGCCCGGCTCCTGTCTTTTCTCCAGGGGACTTTGTGTGGCTCTCTGCAAAACACGTGAGACTTAGAGTGAGCTCTGTCAAATTTGCTCCTCGCTTCCTGGGTCCTTATGAGGTTCTTCGACAGGTAAATCCTGTAGTCTATCAATTGAAGTTACCTGTCCATCTTAGGATTCATGACAAATTCCATGTCTCACTGCTAAAGCCGGCTATTTTACCTCACGCTCGTGAAGTGCACTCTCCTGCCTCTGATTCCTCTCGCTCTAGCTATGAGGTACGAGCCATAGTTGGTTCTAAGATGGTTAGAGGGCGCAGGTTCTTCTTGATAGATTGGGAGGGCTATGGCCCGGAACATCGCTCTTGGGAGCCTGAGGAGGCTGTCCATGCTCCCGACTTAGTTGCCGATTACCTGCGTCGCCGGGAGGGGGGCCCTTGAGGGGGAGGTACTGTTACGGTTGCTGCGAGCACTGGAGACTATGTCCAGATTTCTTGCTACTGCACATGTGCGAGCGCTGGAGACTAAGTCCAGATTTCTTGCTACTGCACATGTGCGAGCGCTGGAGACTAAGTCCAGATTTCGTGCTACTGCACATGTGCGAGCGCTGGAGACTAAGTCCAGATTTCGTGCTACTGCACATGTGCGAGCGCTGGAGACTAAGTCCAGATTTCTTGCTACTGCACATGTGCGAGCGCCGGAGACTAAGTCCAATCTTGGAGCCATTGCACATGTGTGGGTGACATCATCGCTGACACGAGGTCACATGTCTCTGACACCTTCTATGCCGATTGGTCGCTGGTCATGTGCTTGTGACGTCTTGCTCGGTGATAGGCCAGCATGACGTCACTCCTGTCGTTCTGGCAGCGGATTGGCTCTGGTGTCCTCCATCTTGGATGAGGCACAGAGTCTATATAAGACCCTGACACACGCCGCATGGTGCTCAGTCCTCTTGGTTCATGCATATGAGTAGACGCTCTGTGCGCGTTCCTCTAGGCATTCCTCTGTCTATGCTAGGTGAGCGCTACCGGCAGGGTAGCGTTCTTATACCTTACAGCTTCGGCTCCTGTCCGTATCCTTACCTCTTAGGGGAGCGGACATAGGCAGGTGCCTGAGGCACATGGTCTGGCTGGGCCTTGTGATTCTACTCGTAGGTGGACGTTGCCGCTAGGGTAACGTTCCTTATACTGCGTCTGGCAGTTGTTCGTATCCTCGCACACTAGGGGAGCGAACAGAGGTAGGAGCTTTGTGCGGCTTACGCTGCTGTTCGTCTCTTTTGCACCACTAGAAGAGCGGACCTAGGCAGGTGCCATATCTAGTGGTTCGTGTCCTCGCACACTAGTGGAGCGAACGCAGGTAGGAGCTTTGTGCGGCTTACGCTGCTGTTCGTCTCTTTTGCACCACTAGAAGAGCGGACCTAGGTAGGTGCCATTTCGCACACATTGCCTTTGTCTCTGTGATTGTTAACAGAGATCATTCCACACACCCTCCAAGTAAGGGAGGAATTGCTTTACTTACTTATTATATCCTTCTGTGAGTTAACAGAGGTATTGCACTCTGCCATAGTCTGCAGCAAAGTCTTTGCACGGTGGACCCTGACTGTCTGATACTCCTTTCGGTTATTATCAGACAGCCCCCCGTAACAATAGCTCTCTGGGTTAAGGGCATAAAAATTCAAAGTTTGAAAATTGAGACATTTTCACCAATTTTCAGATATTTTCACCAATAAAACCAAAAATATCATCCTAAATTTACCACTATCATGAAGTACAGAATGTCAAGAAAAAACATTTTTAGAAGCATTGGGATCCATTGAAGTATTCCAGAGTTATTACATCATCAAGTGACATTGGTCAGAATTGAAAAAAATGGTCCGGTCATAAAGGTGAAAACAGGCTTGGGGTGAAGGGGTTAAAGTGTTATACAAAATGGTAATACAAAAATGTCCCTGTTTTGCAAAATTTTCCCAAAAAATGTACTGTAATTTGTAGCAAACTTATTCTATTACGGCCTGCAATCTCCAGATTTACCCACATCAAGAACATGTAGGACATCACTGGTTGTCAATTTCAAAAGGCATTACCATCTTCATGATTTGAGTGCCCACGTGTATTCAGTGTGGCAAAACATTCCTCAGACAATCATTAATAACCATTGATAGTATGCCAAGGTATATAAATCCATATATTTTTATGCATGGTGCACATACTCAATTATACATGCTTTTGTTTCCATTTTTCAGCATTTGCATATTAATAACAGGTTTTTCAATCCTGTGATTTCTATAATTACACAAATTTTCCTTCTTATATTTGCAAATTCTATATTAATATATAAACCACCACTGCTGAAAAAAAGCCAGGGAGCCCCATTATATATATGTATATACAGTATGTACTGTATATACAGGTTCAGACCGGCCCACCGGGAAATTGGGGAATCCTTCGGTGGGCCCTGCTGCAGGACCGACACTGACAAGAGATTGAAAGCTCTTCACCCTTCCACCCTAGCACAGCTATTAACTGCTGAGCACACTTCCTCCTTCTCCTGCTGTTCTGGCATTAAGTTTTGGAGTCAGACTGACACCTGTGCAGGGGAAGTGCCAATGACAGTAACATGTTTCCTGCTTAGGTGTCAATTTGACTCCAACACCCAGCCCCAGCATAGCAGGAGAAGGAGTGAGCAGCTATGGATGTAGATTATCGGAGCAGTGAACAGCCTCCTTCAGAAGTGTCAATCTGACCGGCTTCTATTGTCCACCATCCTCACTATTCCCTGCTCAATGAGACTGTGAGTAGTTGGACACCTCTCCTGCCAAGGTGCCAATCTGACCAGCTTCCTTTGTCCCCCATCCTCACCACCCAGCACAATGAGATTGTGGGTAAGTGGTCAGTGAGGTTAACATAGCAGCCACATGCTGAGAAGACAGCACACTCTCACTCCTCTCTCTCTCAGAGTAGGAGCTTGGTTAGACTGTGATGCAATTGGCCCTGTGTGATTGCAGAAGCTGCTTGGACCTCCTCTCCTCCCTCTTCTGCTAATGTTATCATCGACAAGACTCCTTTCAGGAGTGCAGTAGACTGGTAGAAAAAGCAATTTTATATTTCAAATATTATTTTTTGTAAAACTGATATGTGTAATAGAAAAGTGGATCTACATTGACGAGCAAAAAGGGTAACAATGTTTTGAACTTTTGACTTTCAGGCGCCATATCTCACCATCCACTACAGGTTCAAATATAAGATTATATTCATTTTACAGAAAAAACATCTTGACCATCTCATACATAACTATTTAGCATACGACTAGTTATGCAGATTCTTGTCATGCCACTGCATTGTTACTATTTTGCTCCTAAAAATCTAAATTTAAATTTTTATTATTTTGTTACTATTTTGTAAATCCACCATTGGCTTTCCATACTGCCTGAATCCTTCTGGGCATACTGATCCCAGAAGGAGTATGAGTATGAAAACAACGTGTTCTTCAACACTATGTAGTCGTTTTCATGCCCATAGTACTCTAGTGTATGAAGTAACTGATCTTCTAGGATACTCAAATATAGCTCAGTGTTCAGACCAAAAATGATACTGGTGAAATATCCATCACCTTTGGCTTTGAAACAACCCCATATCATCAGGCTTCCTTTACCGAACTTGACAGTTCCTTCCATTTCTCCAGCCCCTTTTCCTCTTGTTTCTTCCAGACTCCTTTCCACCCATCAGAGCCTAGCCTACTGACTTTCATCTCATACTCCAATCATCCGTTTCCAATCTTCTACTGTCCACTTTTTGTACTTTTTTGCAAACTCAAGCCGACACTTTTTATGGCGATATTGAAGTCAAGACTTCTTCACCTTTTTTCTCTCGCCAGTATTCCAGACTTGTATTATGTGTGTCGCACAGTGTTTGCATGATCGTCTGTGATATCACTATTATAAAGCATAAGAGACACCTCCACTGCAGTGTTTGTCACACCAAAACTGATAGACCATGCGATGAACTGACTTATTCATTCTCATATTTTGCCTAGACATCTACCACTTGGCTTGTGAATGAATTGCCGGATTGGACTTCATTTTGTATTCTTCCAACTGTCATGGCATTCACATGATCCAGTTTGGCAATTTTTTGAGAGACCACTATCAATGAGCTGTTTCTCTTTTCTTGGGAAATCTTCATTTCTGGTCCTCGATTCTAACCAGTGACCTTTCTCTTGGGAATCAACATAATAACACACTGAGCTATTAGGGAATGTGAGAACAGGTTGTAATTTGTAGTATACAGGGAGAAAAAGATGTTTCCATCACCAGGAGCAAAACAGTAACAATGTAGTAATATATCAAGAATTTACATAACTAATCATATTACATAGTTGCAAGTCAAATTTACAATTTTTTGAATGAGATAGCCGAGATGATTGTCTATAATATGAAGGTAGTCTCACATTCAAAGCTGTAGTGGATCGTGAAAGTAAGAAGTTCAAAACATTGTTGCATATTTGCTATATGTGATGGAGGGGGACTAAGCTATGTAGGCTATTTGTGGGAGAGGGGGGACTAGGACATATATGTTATATCTGGGGGAGGGGGGACCTGGCTATATATGGGAGAGGGGGGGCTAGATTATATATATGCTATATGTGGGAGAGCGGGAACTTGGCTATACATGCTATATGTAGGAAAAGGGGGAATAGGTTATATATAGTGATGAGCGAGTACCAAAAAGCTCGGGTGCTCGAGGCTCGGGCCGCGCATCCCAAGATACTCGTGTACTCGGCCCGAGCACCGAGCCCAATGTTACCCTATGGGAGACCCGAGTATTTTTCTGAAATGACCCCCGGCAGCATGTAGAAACCCTAAAAATGTCACAAAAGTCTCAGAAGAGTGCTCAAATGACATGGCAATAGCATGGGGAAGACCCCTTGAAACATTTATCACTCAAAAGTCACAGCTGTGAACAATTTTGTCCGAGTTTTACGCCATTTTTACGGACTCACCAGAAAACCTTCCAAAATGACACCAAAATGAATTTTCATGGCGGAAATGTTAAGGGCACATACCCAATAGTGAGATAGAGCTGGTGTATGTTACTTTTTGAGATTATTACATGAAAGATTTTACGTAAAAACATTGTGTGGCACTCCGATGTCCAAAACGCACGTTTTGTGCTTTTTACTAGCGATGTCGGTCATTTCTTTTTTCATTCTATCTCCCGTCGGTCGGTCTCGCTCTGTCGGTCTCTCTCTGTCTTGTCTGTCCCCCTTTCACAGTCTATCGGTCATTCTCCCCCCTCTCTCTTACTTATCGCTCCCCGATCACTGCCGCGGCGCTGCACAGCTGTTCACTAAACTCCGGCGGCTTTTCCTCTTTTGAAAAAGCCGGCCGCTCATTAAGCAATCTCGTATTCCCTGCTTTCCTGCTTTTCGACGCCTATGATTGGTTGCAGTGAGACACGCCCCCACGCTGAGTGACAGGTGTCTCACTGCACCCAATCACAGCAGCCGGTGGGCGGGTCTATACTGTGCAGTGAAATAAATAATTTAAAAAAACGGCGTGCGGTCCCCCCAATTTTAATACCAGCCAGATAAAGCCATACGGCTGAAGGCTGGTATTCTCAGGATGGGGAGCTCCACGTTATGGGGAGCCCCCCAGCCTAACAATATCAGTCAGCAGCCGCCCAGAATTGCCGCATACATTAGATGCGACAGTTCTGGGACAGTACCCGGCTCTTCCCGATTTACCCTAGTGCGTTGGCAAATCGGGGTAATAAGGAGGTAATGGCAGCCCATAGCTGCCAATAAGTCCTAGATTAATCATGTCAGGCGTCTCCCTGAGATTCCTTCCATGATTAACCTGTAAATTACAGTTAAAAAACACACACACCCAAAAAATCCTTTATTAGAAATAAAAAACACTAACAAAGTCCCTCATCACCAATTTATTAACCCCGACAAACCCTCCATGTCCGGCGTAATCCACAGTCCTCCAGCGTCGCATCCAGCTGTGCTGCATGAAGGTGACCGGAGCTGCAGAATACACCGCCGCTCCTGTCAGCTTCACACAGCAACTGAAGACAGCCGCGCGATCAGCTGAGCTGTCACTGAGGTTACCTGGATCCAGCGGTGGATGCAGCGGTGGCCGCGGGTAACCTCAGTGACAGCTCAGCTGATCGCGCTACTCACCGCCGCACCAGTCAGCTCCACGCAGCAACTGAGGTGAGTATCGCGATCAGCTGAGCTGTCACTGAGGTTACCTGGAACCAGCGGTGGATGCAGCGGTGGCCGCGGGTAACCTCAGTGACAGCTCAGCTGATCGCGCTACTCACCGCCGCTCCGGTCAGCTCCACGCAGCAACTGAGGTGAGTATCGCGATCGGCTGAGCTGTCACTGAGGTTAATTGCGGCCACCGCTGGATCCAGCGGTGGCCGTGAGTTACCTGACTGACAGCAGCAGATCGCGCTACTCACCTCAGTTGCTGTGTGAAGCTGACAGGAGCGGCGGTGTATTCTGCAGCTCCTGTCACCTGCATGCAGCACAGCTGGACGTGACGCTGGAGGTCCGTGGATTACGCCGGACATGGAGGGCTTTGTCGGGGTTAATAAATTGGTGATGAGGGACTTTGTTATTGTTTTTTATTTCTAATAAAGGATTTTTCGTGTGTGTGTTTTTTAACTGTAATTTACAGATTAATCATGGAAGGTTTCTCGGGGAGACTTCTGACATGATTAATCTAGGACTTATTGGCAGCTATGGGCTGCCATTAACTCCTTATTACCCCGATTTGCCAACGCACTAGGGTAAATCGGGAAGAGCTGGGTACAGTCCCAGAACTGTCGCATATAATGTATGTGGCAATTCTGGGTGGCTGCTGACTGATATTGTAAGGCTGGGGGGCTCCCCATAACATGGGGCTCCCCATCCTGAGAATACCAGCCTTCAGCTGTATAGCTTTATCTGGCTGGTATTAATATTGGGGGGACCGCATGCCGTTTTTTTAAAATGATTTATTTATTTTACTGCACAGTATAGACACGCCCACCGGCTGCTGTGATTGGGTGCAGTGAGACATCTGTCACTCAGCGTGGGGGTGTGTCTCACTGCAACCAATCATAGGCGCCTGTGGGCGGGGAAAGCAGGGAATATGAGATGGCTGTGTGCAGAGCACAGCGCGCCCGCCGGTATAAAGGCTCGGTCACACTGTGCGGGCCGGCCAATCACTGCAATTCCACAACTAACAGGGCTGTGGCATTGCAGTGGTCTGCCAGCCAATCCCTGCATGAGGGCTGGCTCTCAAAAGAGCGCCAACATGCAGGGATGAAGACCACGAGTACAGCACGAGTATCGCGAAATTACTCGATACCCACCGAGTAGCCCGAGTACAGTGATACTCGTGCGAGTACCGAGTAGTGACAAGCATACTCGCTCATCACTAGTTATATATGCTATAAGTAGGAGAACGGTGACTCGGCTATATGTGGGGGAGGACTTTTAAAACACCCCTCCCTCATATATAGTGGCTAAGAAAATATAATTTCCTTCACAAAAGTGGTATAAATACAACAGAATTGAAAGCCAGTTCCTGATTGGTGAAAGTTTATTGTGGTGGCATATTTAATCTGAAAAATGCACCAAATTCATCAAGATGCACACACTGTTTTGTGCCACATTCACATCTAAGTATTTCTTAATCAGTGTTTCTATGCCAAAGGCAGGAGTGTAACTTACAGAGAAAAACTATAATTGAAAGACTGACACCTGTTCTGTGTTTTGGAGACTCCCCTGGTTTTGGCATGAAAATACCGACGAAATACTGATCAATAATACTGATGTGTGAATGAGGCCTTACACACTGTATTGTGTCACACGTACAGGTGCATGTGGCTTGAGTATGAACAGGTAAAATGTCTATGTAGAGTAGCTGTAGAGTGGGCCCTGTGGCATCATTTTCTCCAGAGGGCCCTAAGGGTATGTTCACACATCAGGTTTTTGCTGTGCAGCACAATCTGGCGCTTTGCGGGAAAAACGCATCCGTTTTTTTTTGCCGCCGGGTGCATTTTTCTCATAGACTTTTATTAGCGCCGGATTGTGCCGCATCTACTTGCGTTTGATCCAGTTTTTGCCAAATGCGGCAAAAACCGTAACTCCGGCGCAGGGCCGGCTCCAGGTTTTTGTGGGCCCTGGGCGAAAGAGTCTCAGTGGGCCCCATCCACACATAGACATGCACAGATACATACACATACAGGCATACGTACACATATATATTTAAAGAGAAATTCACAAAAACACATAAATAGACATAAATCTAGACACAGTCATATACACTGACATACATAGATACACATCATACATGCACACACACACACACACACACACACACACATTTTTATATATTTATCCTGTATATATATTTCTAATATTGGGAAGCCGGCAACAGCCTCACTCACCTTCCGGCTTGTCTAACAGACATGGCCGCACATAGAGCACACTAACACTGCTGTATCTACATCACAATAGAGGCTGGGGACAAACAGATTACTGGGGGAATATATATTACTGAGGAAAGAGGTATACAGCAATGGGGGGCATGCAGCTCTAGAGGGCAGTGACTGAGGTGGGGGGGACAAAGAGCTGTGAGGTGGGGGGTGACATGCAGCTCTGGCGGTATACAGCTCTGGGGTGGGGGGGGGACATACAGCTCTGAGGGGGTATACAGCACCTGGGTGGAGGTGACATACAACTCTGGGGGTATAGTAGTTTTCAGCCCCCATATTGTGTTATGAAGCCCCATTGTCCTCCATATAGTATTAGGGTCATTCCGTGTCAAGTGGACCAGTTTTAAAAATTGTCCCCACTCGACGTTCTCCGATTTTGCTGAAAATTTATAAGGATGTACATGTATGTTTGAAAAGAGGTTCTGTAAATTTTTAGGGCCAGATCTCAAATATATTGGGCACTGTTGACCTTTCACTGGAGGCCCCCCCCAAGCCTGCGGCTTCAGCTAAGAGGATTTTGCAAACTTTGGCACATAGCCATTAGAGTTCTATACTGGCTATGATGCTGAAATTTGGCATACTAGCTCAACTTTTGCTGCTAAACGCGATAAAATTATTACCGGCTATGACAAAACAATATTTTGGCCACAATTTTGTGTCAAAGTAGCTTGCAAAACGCCTCGCATAAAATTTATGCCAAACTTTGCCCATATATAACTCAAGACCAAAAACCAATAGGAACTGGTGCTTTACCCTGTACAACAAACATCTTCATGACTTTGCATTGCTGCAATATCACGGTCAAAGCATATGTATTTTTGGAAATATTCACACCCACATATGATGAAAAACTTAAAAAAAAACAAATTTTACCTATTTTTAGGTCAAATTTCCCAAAAAGGGTACCCCTAAAATATATTAATTCTGTTATCATTTGAAAGAGCACATTTTTCTCTACAAGGATCATTGGGGTTTTTTTTGGAGTCTCTCCATTTAAGAAAAGAAAAATGCCACTGAACATGGTGTTATTTATTAATACGCAATGAATGCTAACTGCGCTATTCAAACCCTTGCGTTGGTCCATGGTGGTTATACCACAACCAATTCCCTAAGAATTGGTATTATAATCCTATTAAGAATTGTAATAATGCTGTCTTTCGAGAATTGGCAGCCCCATCGCCTAGGAGCCATGGCCGATAGCCGTGCAAGGCAAGTCCCGGGTGGTCTCTTTATCGCAGGTTCCAAAGCTTGAGGGTGGGTGTCTTTGCCTAGGATCCAAGCCTAATATTGGGTATCTTTTGTTGGTTCCCAAGCCATAATGTTCAGTCTAAGTAAGTGGTCTGGAATTGTTGCTGAATTTGCAACATAATCGGTTCAGAGAAGCTGTATTGTCGGCCCATTGCTGCTGCAGCTGGTGCTGGAATTATTGCAATGATCGACTGCTTGGGGATCCAGCATGTATCATTTCTCACAGGCCAGTGAAAGAAGCTAGCTGCTCCATGAGGATGCATAAAATGTATTAATGCATCATGGTCGTCGACTGAAATTTCAGAAATATTTCCAATCCACCAGTTCCTATCGTAAATGCAGGCAATGTATTGCCCTGGCTGGAGGTTTGCAATTAGCACAAAAGGCATTTCTGATCTGACAGATCTATCTACATGGGCAATGAAAGATGATGGGTGATTTGACACCCTTGAAATGCGAATCTTTTTGTCATCAATTTCATTCTCCATCACTAAAAAATAAATAATATATGCATTAAAATGTAACAATAGTCAATAGGTTTATAGGTTTTTGATTATAATAGACATTGCTTGCAACAATACAACTCTGTAACATGTGATAAGAATCTGAAAATCAAACACAAAATCAATGCATTACGTGCATACATAACACCATGTTCAGTGGCATTTTTCTTTTCTTAAATGGAGAGACTCCAAAAAAAACCCCAATGATCCTTGTAGAGAAAAATGTGCTCTTTCAAATGATAACAGAATTAATATATTTTAGGGGTACCCTTTTTGGGAAATTTGACCTAAAAATAGGTAAAATTCAGTTTTTTTAAGTTTTTCATCATATGTGGGTGTGAATATTTCCACAAATACATATGCTTTGACCGTGATATTGCAGCAATGCAAAGTCATGAAGATGTTTGTTGTACAGGGTAAAGCACCAGTTCCTATTGGTTTTTGGTCTTGAGTTATATATGGGCAAAGTTTGGCATAAATTTTATGCGACGCGTTTTGCAAGCTACTTTGACACAAAATTGCGGCCGAAATATTGTTTTGTCATAGCCGGTAATAATTTTATCGCGTTTAGCAGCAAAAGTTGAGCTAGTATGCCAAATTTCAGCATCATAGCCAGTATAGAACTCTAATGGCTATGTGCCAAAGTTTGCAAAATCCTCTTAGCTGAAGCCGAAGGCTTGGGGGGGGCCTCCAGTGAAAGGTCAACAGTGTCCAATATATTTGAGATCTGGCCCTAAAAATTTACAGAACCTCTTTTCAAACATACATGTACATCCTTATAAATTTTCAGCAAAATCGGAGAACGTCGAGTGGGGACCACTGGTCCACTTGACACGGAATGACCCATTATGTAGCCCCCATATGCACTATGCAGCCCTCATATAACATTAAGCAGCCCCCATATAGCACAATGCAGCCCCCATATAACATTAAGCAGCCCCCATATAGCACAATGCAGACCTAGATAGCATTAAGCACCTTCATGTAGTATACAGCCCACATATAGCACAATGCAGACACATATAGCATTAGGCACCTTCATGTAGTATATAGCCCACTTATAGCACAATGCAGACCCAGATAGCAATAGGCACCCTCATGTAGTATACAGCCCGCATATAGCACAATGCAGACACATATAGCATTAGGCACCCTCATATAGTATACAGCCCCTAAATACCACAGTGCAGAGCCAGATAGCATTAAGCACCCTCATGTAGTGCAGAACCCCTATATAGTACATTGCAGAGTCAGATAGCATTAGGCACCCTCATGTAGTATACAGCCCCTATATACGATAGCATTAGGCACCCTCATATAGTACACAGCACCTATATAGCACAGTGCAGAGCCAAATAGCATTAGGTATCCTCATGTAGTACACAGACCTATATAGTACAGTGCAGACCCAGACAGCACAGTGCAGAGCCAGATAGCATTAGGTACCCTCATGTAGCATACAGCTTGTATATAGCACAGCCTGTATATAGCACAGTGCAGAGCCAGATAGCAATAGGCACCCTCATGTAGCATACAGCTTGTATATAGGCTATATACAAGCTGTATGCTACATGAGGGTGCCTATTGCTATCTGGCTCTGCACTGTGCTATATACAGGCTGTGCTATATAACATAGCACAGCCTGTATACAGCACAGTGCAGAGCCAGATAGCAGTAGGCACCCTCATGTAGAATACAGTGATTAATACTCAGTGGCGTAACTAGAGTTTGATGGGCCCTGGTGCAAAATTTGGAACGGGGCCCCCCTCCACGTACGTTAGGGTACGGAATAATGACACTGACACTTGGGGTACAGGATAATGACGCTGACACTTGGCTCTTACCCTCAGCACCCAGGTTTCCCATGATCTGAAATCCCTCTATCAGTACCCTGCTTTCCCATGTTCTGATATTCATCTTGTCCTCAGCACCCAGCTTCCCCATGCTCTGCTATACATCTTTCCCTCAGCACCCAGCTTTCCCATATCAGAGCATGGGAAAGCTGGGTGCTGAGAGATGTACAGCAGAGCATGGGAAAGCTGGGTGCTGAGGGAAAGAGCCTTTTTCCCTCAGGACAAAACATTTCCATCCCATACTTGTATCTTTGTCCCCCCTTGTATATAGATCTCCAAATACTATAATGGCCCCCACATAGCCTTCCGTATAATATAAAGGGTCCCACATAACCCTTGATATATTAGAATGCACCCCCATAGTTCTCCATGTATTAAAAGGGAATTCCCCATAGTTCTCCATGTATTATAATTCACCCTATAGTTCTCCATATATTATACTGCACCACATAGTCCTCCATATATTATACTGCACCACATAGGCCTCCAGTTTTATATCGCACACCCATAGTCCATGTATAAGGTAGCCTCCATATTCCTCCATATATTATAATGTAGCCCCCATAGTCCTATATGTATTATAATGTAGCGCCATAAATCATCATATTGTATTATGCAGCCCCATACTCCTCCATGTATAATGCACCCCTATATTCCATGTATAAGGTGTCCTTCATTTTGTATTATGCAGCCCCATACTCCTCCATGTATAATGCACCCCTATATTCCATGTATAAGGTGTCCTTCATGTTTATTATGTAGTCCCATAGACCTCCATGTATCATGCAGCCAGCACCCCCAGGCCTCCATGTGTCATGCAGCAAGTAAAATAAAAAAACAAGTACCTCTCTTCTCCTTCCGACCCCTGCAACCGCGGTAGTTACTCCCCTGCCCCCATATCTCCCACACCCTGCTCCCCATACAGCCTGCACCCCCATATCACACACACTACACCCCCATATCTCACATACCCTGCTCCCCATACAGCCTGCACCCCCCAGATCACACACACTACACCCCCATATGTAACACACCCTGCTCCCCATACATCCTGCACCCCCAGATCACACACTACACCCCCATATGTCACACTCCCTGCTCCCAATACAGCCTGCACCCCCATATCACACACTACACCCCCATATGTAACACACCCTGCTCCCCATACAGCCTGCACCCCCCAGATCACACACACTACACCCCCATATCTCACACACCCTGCCCACACATCTCACCCTGCCTGTACCCCAACTTACCCCTCTCAAACATTCTGCACCCCTTCACATCCTTCTGTCACAGTCTGCACCCCTCACATGCCACTCACCCTGCAGCCCCCTTTCCCCTCATGTCCCCTCTTTTCTTATTACCAGTCATGTGTCCAAATCTCCTGCAAATCTCCTCTTGCTTTCTGCCCGGCATCCTGTGTCTCCTCCCACACAGTCACATGGGAGTGACATCATCGCAGGTCCTGCAGGATGGCTTTTTCCGTCTTCTGTGCAGGTCAGGAGCACTCCTGCAGCTCAGAAACGGCTGGTGGCCTCTCCAGTTCAGGGGCCCCTCTACTGACACTGGGCTCCCCTGACTCACAGGCCGGCCCCCTGACGGTCGCATTGTCGGCCACTACACAGCGGCACTACACATAGGGGCCCGGCAGCCGGCTCTGCAGAGCGGCTGCCGGGCCCCTATGTGTGCTAGTGCCGCTGTGTAGTTGCCGGCCTGTGAGTCAGGTGAGCCTAGTGTCAGTAGAGGGGCGGCTCACTTCTCCTCGTTCCCCCGCTGATCCGGTCTCCTCGGCGCGTCGTCCATTGCTGTCGCTCGCTCTGACCTCTCAGCAGGCGTGCAGTGATGACGTCACCGCGCTCTGCTGCAGAGCTGTCAGAAGAACGCCGATAGTCACAGCGGGGAGAATGATAAGAGAGGGAGCGCGCCGCTCACTCTCTCATCATTGCTCTTAATTGTATCGGCACCTGCGATGCCGAAGCAATTGAAAGCGCGATCCTCGGCGGGGGGCGGTGACAGCACGGCCACCGGGCCCCCCTGAGTAGTGGTGCGCCACTCCTGCCACCGCGAGTGGGCCCCCCGGCAGCTCAGGGCCCCGGCATTTGACCGGGTTTGCCGGGTGCTGGCGCCGGCCCTGCTCCGGCGGCCGCACAGGACGCAGAGAGGAACGTTTTTTTGCCAGCGCTAAAAAACTGCATAGTGCCGGATGCAGCGCTGTGCGGCATGGTGCATAATGAAAGTCTATGTGTGCCGAATCCGGTGGCATGCATAAAACGCCGGAAGCATGTACCGGTTCCGGTTTTTACTTCTGAGCATGCCCAGAAGTGATATAAATTCATTTCTTGTTAGAAAATCAATTCAATCAATCAATCACTCACTCACGCACTGACTCATTCACTCACCCTCACCCACTCACCGATCACTGGCGCGGCGCTGCACGGCTGTCACAATGCTCTGGCGGCTTCTCCTGATTTGAAAATGCAGGCCGCCCATTATTCAATCTCATATTCACTGCTTCCCCCGCCCACCGGCGCCTATGATTGGTTGTAGTCAGACACGCCCCCACTCTGAGTGACAGCTGTATCACTGCAACCAATCAGACGCCGGTGGGCGGGTCTTTATCTTGCAGTAAAATAAATAAATAAATAATTTAAAAAAAACAGCGTGGGGTCCCCCCCAATTTTGATACCAGCCAAGATAAAGCCACACGGCTGGAGGCTGGTATTCTCAGGATGGGGAGCTCCACGTTATGGGGAGCCCACCACCCTAACAATATCAGCCAGCAGCCGCCCGGAATTGCCACATCCATTACATGCGACAGTCCCGGGACTCTACCCGGCTCATCCCGAATTGCCCTGGTGCGGTGGTAATCGGGGTAAAAAGAGGTTAATCATGGCAGGCGTCTATGAGACACCCCCAATGATTAACCTGTAAGTGAAAGTAAATAAACACATACACCCAAAAAAATACTTTATTTGGAATAAAAGACAAAAAAACACCCTCTTTCACCATTTTATTAAAATCCCCAAACACCCCTCCAGGTCCGACGTAATCCACACGATGCTTTCAGCACTGCTACATGAAGCTGACAGGAGTGGCAGTAGAACACCGCCGCTTTCTATCAGCTCCACGCAGCAACTGAAGTGAATCGCGCTATCAGCGGTGACGTCACTGAGGTAGTGCCGGGGCGTGCGCGGTGATGGTGCGTGCGGTAGTGCCTGCGTGTGCGGTGATGATGCGTGTGGTAGTGCCTGCGTGTGTGGTGATGGTGCGTGCGGTAGTGCCTGTGTGTGCGGTGATGATGAGTGTGGTAGTGCCTGCGTGTGCGGTGATGATGCGTGCGGTAGTGCCGGAGTGTGTGCGGTGATGATGGGTGCGGTAGTGCCTGCGTGTGCGGTGATGATGCGTGCGATAGTGCCTGCGTGTGCGGTGATGGTGGGGGTGGTAGTGGTGGGGTCTCTCTTTCTCAGCATAAAAAAAAACAGATCCGTCGCATCAGTTTTTACACAATCTGAGACGGATCCGTTGCATCAGGCACAAACCGGATTGTGCCTGATTGGAAAAAACTGATGTGTGAACTTAGCCTAAGCACTCCACTCCTGTCCGACACTGTGTGTATACAATTATAACGGGCTTTCTGCCTTTTCATTGCAATTCTTAGAGCTCCACTGCCACCCTGTGTCCATTGTTTGGAATTGCATCAATTACTTCTCAAAAGCATTACCCCAGTTTCTTTCAATAACTTCAAGCTCATAAATTGGAACGCAGTCTCAATGTACCAATTTAACATGATGCTGTAAATGGTAACCTGATAGATAAATTGACCTATCACAAATACTTAGTAGCATAATGATAAAGCTTTGAAGATATATCTAATGTGCACTAATAGTATTACCTAATAAATCCTGATGAGTTAAAGTGGCAGCTACCTAAGGATGCAGTCAGTGTCAAAAGGGACTAAACCAAGTGAAAGTCAACTAAAAATCTGTGCAAGCCACATGCAGTGTTTGAACGGCTCTCATGGGGGGGTAAAATCAGCGTTATCGTTATCGGGTGTAGTGTGTACAAAAAAAAAATCCTGCCCTCCCTCGCCTGCAAGTGATCTATTTACAGCTAGCTGTATGTGGGTGGAGACCCCAACTGCCAATCAGTGACTTCCAATGGGGTTCAGGTCAAGTTGGGGTCCAGAACAGAACTTTATGTAAAGTCCAGCTGAACCTGCAGAATTTGAATATCCACGGGTCCGCTCATCTCTACTCCTGACACTTCCAATGATGCTACTCCTCTGCACTAATTGAACAGCTTCTTATATATGAACCAAGGAAAAATGAAAGCAAAAACTTTGTCAAACTCACAAATTTTATATCAGGCATTGATCCCTCTGCAGTTAGCTCCTTAAAGTCTGACCAACCTTCTTTTTTTTTTAGTCATTTTTTCACTCATATAATTAATTAGAAAGCTGTATCACTCTTTTTTTCCCTTTGGCGTAACCATATGAGGGCTTGTTTTTTAAGGTATTTATCAGTGGTACCATTTTGAGATACATATAACTTATTAACTAACATATTAACTTAATTCCATGCCTAAAAGACTAAAGGCTGCTTTACACGCAGCGACATCGCTAATGATGTTGCTCGTGAAAGCACCCGCCCCCGTCGATTGTGCGTCACGGGTAAATCGCTGCTCGTGGTGCACAATATCGCTAGCACCCGTCACACGTACTTACCTGCCTAACGACGTCGCTGTGGCCGGCGAACTGCCTCTTTTCTAGGGGGGCGGATCGTGCGGCATCACAGCGACAATCACACGGTAGCCGTCCAATTGAAGCGGCGGGGAGGAGAACAGCTGCAGGAAAGTGACGCCCACCTCGTTGCCGGAGGACGCAAGTACGGTGTTGTTCGTCGTTCCTGGGGTGTCACACGTAGCGATGTGTGCTGCCTCAAGAACGATGGACAACCTGTGTCCAGCACCATCAACGATATTTGGGATTTGAATGACGTGTCAACGATTAGGTGAGTATTTTTGATCGTTAGCGGTTGTTCGTATGTTTCACACGCAACGACGTCGCTAATGAGGCCGGATGTGCGTCACGAATTCTGTGACCCCCAACGACATCTCGTTAGCAATGTCGTTGCATATAAAGCCCCCTTTAGTGCTGTAAAATTATGTAGGTCATACAAAATACTAGATATAGTAGTTTTTTTATGTGGCGTATATTAACTTTTGCAACAAGTAATTTGAGTAAAACTAAAGATGCTACTATGTATTGAAAAAATTGTTCAAAGAAACGCAGTCTTTAAATGGCACAGTCAAAACTCCAGACTTAAACCTCATTGATAATTTGTTGCAAGCCTATATAATGGCTGGTTCACAGACATTCTTCATCCATTCTCACTGAGCTAGAGCTATTTTGCACAACTGGCTGCAAATGTGGCTGCCCGCGGATTTAGGCAGCATGTGCAAAAAAAATCAACATCAAGATGTGCAAAGCTGGTAGAGACATACCCTAAAAGAAGTAATTGCAGCTAAAGGTGGTCCTACTCAGAGAACCTGAATAGAAATGCACATCACAATTTTCAGATTTATATTTTTCAAATATTTAGA
Source organism: Anomaloglossus baeobatrachus (assembly GCF_048569485.1). Taxonomy (NCBI): domain Eukaryota; kingdom Metazoa; phylum Chordata; class Amphibia; order Anura; family Aromobatidae; genus Anomaloglossus; species Anomaloglossus baeobatrachus. The sequence continues at coordinate 276,674,081 of NC_134354.1, read as the reverse complement.
AAACCTTCATACATTTCCTTTACAATTCCCAAAAACTTGCTACTTTTTGTTGGTACAGCACATAAAATCCCCCCAAAAATACATTTAAATTTGTGGGTACAACATGAAAAAATATGGAAATGTTTCAGCAGTATGAATACTCTTACAAGACATTGTAAAGGTGTCTGTGGGGACATTATAATGTATATGTGGAGCTTTTGGGAAATAATATGTATATAGGGAGCTGGGGGAACATCATTCTGTATATAGGGAGCTGTGGGGACATCACACTATATATAGAGAGCTATGGGGCATTATACAGGCTGGTCCAAAAGTAGGTGGATAGTAAGTGTAATAGGGCTATGAAGGGGGTAAAGTGAAACTGACTCAGTTGCCCTTAGCAACCAATCAGATTCCACTTTTCATTCTTCACAGACTCTGGAAAAATGGTTCACAGTTTCACAGATCCAGTTTTCACAGATAAATCTTCCCCAAATCTGTTTTCTTTTCAGATAATTCAGATAACCCATAATGGTAACTAATTTAAATACAGATGAAAGAAAATGGATTTTAAAAGAGTATTGGAAATCTCAAAATGCTGAAACCGTTAGAGCAAATTGGGTTGAAACATTTGGTACTCAAGCCTCAAAGAGACAAACCATTTACCGCATTTGTGACAAATTTGATGCCACTGGCTCAATCCTCAATGCTCCAAAAACTGGTTGACCCAAAACAGCCTGTACAGAAAATAATAAATAACTTGTTGCTGAAACATTTGTTTAGAGTCCAAAAAGGTCCACCAGAAGAGTCTCTTTAGAATTGGGAATTTCACGAGCTTCTATCATGCGAATCCTGAAATCTATTGGGTGGAAAGCTTATCATCCACCTCTAATTCATTGTTTATTGGAGGATGATCCAAACAGGCTGCTGCAATTTAGTGAGATTATGCTAAACGAAATTGAAGAAAATCCAGTAATTTAGTAACATTATGTGGAATGATGAAGCTTCTTTCAAATTATCCGGCCATACTAACAGACATACTGTAATTGTATTTACTGGTATAATGAGAACATGCATTTAACATTAGAGCAACAACTAAATAATAATAATAATAATTGTATTCATTTATATAGCGCTATCAATTCCACAGCGCTTTACATACATTGGCAACACTGTCCCCATTGGGGCTCACAATCTCGAGTCCCTATCTGTATGTCTTTGGAGTGTGGGAGGAAACCGGAGAACCCGGAGGAAACCCACGCAAACACGGGGAGAACATACAAACTCCTTGCAGATAGTGTCCTTGGTGGGATTTGAACCCAGGACCCTAGCGCTGCAAGACTGCAGTACTAACCACTAACAAATGAGCCTGGTGTCGATGTTTGGGGTGGTATTTCAAGTTTTGGTGTTTTAGGGCCAATATGTTTTGATGGAACAGTCACATTAGTTCAGTATCTTGAAATTCTAATGAATCAAGTTGTTCCCCAGTTACAGCAAGAGCCTAAATCAAATGACCTTTATTTCCAATAAGATGGGACCCCTCCACATTATTCAAGAGTAGTAGTATCTCGATGAAACATTTCCTAATACATGGATTGTCAGAAGAGGCCCACTTGATTGGCCGGCATGTTCACCAGACTTGACCCCAATGGATTTTTTCTTTTGGGGAGTACTCAAGGACAAAGTTTATAGTCAAAAACCAAAAAGTGTCAGTGATTTGAAAAATTACGTAACAGATGCATTTCAAGAAATTAATAACCAAAGAGACTTGTGCAAAAATGTTTGTCGAAGCACAAGAGGCAGACTTCAAAGCTGTGCAAATTGTAATGGAAAACAGTTTGAGCACCATAAAATTTAAGGGCTTTTGTATTATTGTTCAGAATAAAATGTAATTGTCAATGTTATGCTTGTGTAAATATAATTTTATATATAAATCAAAATAAATGTTATTATTTTTTTGTCCACCTACTTTAGGACCACCCTGTACTGTGCCTAGGAAATTGAGGGGCCATCATAATATACATAGAGAGCTGTGGGTGCATCATACTGTATAAAGGGAGCCATGGGGCATTATATTGTGCATGGGAAGATATTGGGCTATCATACTGTATATAGAGAACATTGGTGCCCATCATACTATGCAAAGGAGCATTAAGGTCATCATATTGTATATAGCAAGCTGTGGGGACATGTTTAACAGCTTCATCAGGGGGAAGAGAGAGACTGATGAAGCTGTTATGTTTAGCCTGGCTGTTGGATCATTGTGACACCGACTGGTTGGTCCCTGTTTAACCCTTGCGTCACATATACACTGGTAGGTACTGTGAGATTTTACTTATTTTCTCCTCCCTTAAACTGGTTTGTGACTCATTTTTGTAAATTTCCACGGGAACCACCATTATGATCCTCACCATTATTGCACTTATTTTCTTATGGGAGAGTTTTCAGTGCAAGCACTTTTTCAGTCTGGGCAAAGGTGCATTATCCCATTATTGTGAATTTGTGCATAGGTGTATTTTACTGTCGGTGTTATTAGCCTTCCCTATGTCCCTTTCTTCTGTTTCTGTATTTTAATTGTCACCTCAGTTTATAAATAAAATCATATTTTGCACTTTATACTCGATTCCTCCTGTTCTTTGCATCATGAATTTTAGTATAAGGCCCACTAAATCCCAAACTCTCTAGTATGGAGAAGATAAGGACCACTTAATTTGGCCGAAAGCTTTCTCCGTGTTCAGATTAACCAGCAGAGCTAGGACATGTTTCTTTTCAATAGTATCACCAAATCTGGATTTTTATTCCCATGCAAAGATTAGGAGAATCTGGTATAGGCTGAATGGCCTTCAGGTTAAGGAAATTAGGTCCTACCCTATCAGTTATTACTCTCTACAATTATCTTTTCCCCTAATAATGTTTAAAAGCTATATAGGATAGTTAGCAAGTTTACGTAAAACCACTAATGGTTACCTATTTTCATTTTTTTTATTTAGGGAGAATGGTTCACAAATTTGTACATCCTCATGTTAATAGGTACCGTTATCTCATATGAGAAACAGCGCTTTCTGCAAATAATACTATGATCTTATTTTCCCTTGATTATACATGAGTACAGATAACTGCCTATCTTGAAGATTATAAACATCCTTGTAAAGAATTCACTTCTTGACTCTCACAATGGTATTTAACCCCTTAAGGACTCAGTCAATTTTCATTTTTGCATTTTCATTATTTCCTCACCTTTTTCAAAGAGCCATAACATTTTATCCTTCCATTAATATAGATGTACAAGAGCTTGATTTTTTTGCAAAACAAGTTGTAGTTTTGAAAGACACTATTCATTTTGCCGTATATTGTACATGTATATAGAAAACAATCTGAAAGTGTGGTAAAATGTTAAAAAAAAAAAATTCTGCCACTGTTGTTTGGGTTTTGTTTTACAGAGTTAAAACACAATTCCTCAGGCCGCTATGATTACATTTTTGTTAGTGTTTTCATAGTATTATACAACCCCTGGCAAAAATTATGGAATCACCTCACTCTGAGGATGTTCATTCAGTTGTTTACCTTTGTTTAAAAAAAGCAGATCACAGACATGGCCCAATACTAAACTCATTTCAAATGTCAACTTTCTGGCTTTAAGAAACACTAAAAAAAATCATGAAAACATAATGTGCTAGCCAGTAATGGTTATTTTTGAAGACCAAAAGACCAAACACAGGGAAAAATTATGGAATAACTCAATTCTGAGGAAAAAATTATGGAATCACCCTGTAAATTATTATTCCCAAAACTAACATCTGCATAAAATAAGATCTGCTTGTTAGTCTGCATCTAAAAAGGAGTGATCACACCTTGGAGAGCTGTTGCACCAAGTGGACTGACATTAATCATGGCTCCAACATGAGAGATGTCATGTAAAACAAAGGAGAGGATTATCAAACTCATAAAAAAGGGTAAATCATCACGCAATGTTGGAAAAGATGTTGGTTGTTCACAGTCAGCTGTGTCTAAAATCTGGACCAAATACAAACAACATGGGAAGGTTGTTAAAGGCAAACATACTGGTAGACCAAGGAAGATATCAAAGCGTCAAGACAGGAAACTTAAAGAAATATGTCTCCAAAACAGGAAATGCACAACTAAACAAATGAGGAACGAATGGGAGGAAACTAGAGTCAATGTCTGTGACTGAACTGTAAGAAACCGCCTAAAGGAAATGGGATTTACATACAGAAAAGCTAAACAATAAAAAGAAGACTGCTTGAAGAGAACATGTAAATTTCCACAGTCATTGATGATATGGGGCTGCATGTCAGGTAAAGGCACTGGGGAGATGGCTGTCATTACATCTTCAATAAATGCCCAAATTTACATTTACATTTTGGACACTTTTCTTATCCCATCAATTGAAAGGATATTTGGGGATGATGAAATAATTTATCAAGATCATAATGAATCCTGCCATAGAGGAAAAAACTGTGAAAACATTCCTTAAAAGAAGACACATAAGGTCAATGACATGGTCTGCAAATAATCCGGATCTCAATCCAATTGAAAATCTTTGGTGGAAGATGAAGAAAATGGTCCATGACAAGACTCCAACCTGCAAAGCTGATCTGGCAACAGCAATCAGAAAAAGTTGGAGGCACATTGATGAAGAGTACTGCTTGTCACTCATTAAGTCCATGCTTAAGAGACTGCAAGCTGTTATTGAAGTCAGAGGTGGTGCAACAAAATACTAGTGATGTATTGGAGTGTTCTTTTGTTTGTTTGTTTTTCATAATTCCATAATTTGTTTCCTTATAATTGAGTGATTCCATATTTTTTCCCCCTGTTTGGTCTTGAAAAGTAACCGTTACTGGCTAGCACATTGTTTTCATGATTTTTTTTTAGTGTTTCTTAAAGCCAGAAAGTTGCCATTTGAAATGACTTTAGTTTTGTGCCACATTTGTGATCTGTTTTTTTTTATACAAAAGTAAACAACTGAATGAACATCCACAGAGCCAGGTAATTCCATAATTTTTGCCAGTGGTTGTAGAACGTTAGAGCTGGAAGGACGTCATTGTGTCCAACCCCCTGCTCAAGTAGGATTCACTAGACCATCTCAGACAGTTGTCTGTCCAGCCTATGTTTGAGGACTTCCATTGAAGGAGAACTCACCACTACCTCTCAAGGCAGTCTGTACCACTCATTGATTACCCTCATTGTCGAAAAGTTTTTTCTAATATCTAATCTGTATCTTCTCCCTTTCAGTTTAATTCCATTGCTTCTTGTGTTTCCATGTGCAAATGAGAATAAGGATAATCCCGCTACAATGTATCTACATCCCTTCAGATATTTGTAGACAGCTATGAAGTCTCAGCCTTCTTTTTTGCAAGCTAAACATTCCCAGATTCTTTACTTATAGGACATAGTTTGTAGTCCACTCACCATCCTGGTAGCTCTTCTGTGAATGTGCACCAGTTTTTCAATACATTTTTTAAAATGTGCTGCCCAGAACTGGACACAGTATTCCAGATGACGACTGACCAAAGAGGAATAGAGGAGGGTAATTACTTCACGTGATCTTGACTCTATGCTTCTGTTAAAACATCCCAGAACTGTGTTTGCTTTTTTTGCTGCTGCATCACACTGTTGATTCATGCGATATCTGTGAGTTCGGGGAGCGGAGTTTGGGGGGCGGAGTTGAGGACGTCAGTGCCGCGGTCTGCATGGCTGGGGACAGGTGAGTGAGTGAGTGAGTGTGTGTGTATGTGTGTGTGTGTCTACATGCGTGTGTACATGCGGAGTGCGGGAGGGGGCGGAGCGCGAGGGGGCGGAGCCGAGCGGGGCCGTGGAGCTGAGGACGTCAGTGCCGCGGGGACTGCGGGGCTGGGGACAAGTGAGTGAGTGTGAGTGTGTGTGAGTGTGAGTGTGTGTGTGTGAGTGTGTGTGTGTACACATGCGGAGTGCGGGAGGGGGCGGAGCCGAGTGGTGAAGTGTCGGCCTCCTTGCACACTGTATCCAGGGTAAATATCAGGTAACTAAAAGCAAAGCACTTTTTGCTTGGTTACCCGATATTTATCTTGGTTACCAGCATACACCACTTAGCGCGAGCTCCCTGCACCTGTAACCACTGTAAATATCGGGTAACTAACCAAAGCGCATTGCTTGGTTACCCGATGTTTATCCTGGTTACGGGGGCGGGGAGCCAGAGAGCGCATGCGCAGCAAAATCCTACGGATCGCACTGCTCAAAAAACGTTACAGGCTGCGTTGCTCCCGCCCGGCGGTCAGTTAAAAAACGACTGACTGCGACACAGCGGATGCAACGCAGCATCATCAGTCACAATCCGTCACTAATAGAAGCCTATGGGGAAAAACAGGATTCCTGGAAAATATTTTGCAGGATACCGTAATTCCTCAAGGCTACGGATTGTGACTGATGCAAAATAATGGAAGTGTGAACTTAGCCTTAGTCACTGCCCATTGTTCCAACTTATCTAGATGCTTCTGAATCCTTTCTTTGTCTTCTCTAGTCTCTGTCTTCTCTAGTGTTAGCTACCCTGTTTCCCCAAAAATAAGACGCTGTCTTATATTTTTTTTGCCCTGTAAAAGGCACTAGGTCTTATTTTCAGGGGGTGTCTTATTCTCAAGGAGACATGATTGGGGGTAAGTTTACCCCCCACAAAATGCAGACCCCCTTCCCAGGATCGTCATACTTACCAGCCCCGGGCGTCTGTATAGCTCTTAGATCTCCCTGTGATCTCTCAGCAGGTGTGCTCGCCTACATCTGACTGACACTAACATATCAGAACACAGTCACACATCAGACAGCACACACACACACACACACACACACACACAGCTTTCACATCATTCCTCCCTGTGCTCTCCGGTGGGCGCTCCAGGCAGCTGTGCTGCACGCAGTCCTCCTCTGCTTCCTGCCGACACTCACACATCCGATCGCATACATTCACACACACATTCACACATCAGACAGCATTCTCGCACATATTCGATCGCATACACTCACACACACTCACGATATCGCACATACCGGTACAATCGCGCGCACACACTCACAACATCCGGAGATACCACATGCTTCTGGCCATGTGATCCTCCGGCAGGTCCTGGAAGGTCACTGCACTGCACAGTATCGCCGCCGAAAAGCAAGCGATATCGTTGGATGTGGTGAGTGTGTGGATGCGATCTGTAGTGTGTGTGTGATCTGATGTGTGTGTGTGTATATGTGATCTGATGTGTGTGTGTGTTCCGCCGCAGGACCTTGATGTGCTCATCTGCTCCCGGTCGGCGTCTGGTAAGTATGGGTCTTCTCTCTTCTTTCTGCTTTCTTTTGGGGGTGTCCACTGTCAATAATAAAATGTCCTGCAGTGTCTTTAACTTTTTTACCGCTGCAGGGCACTTCATTATTGACCACGGCTAGGTCTTATTTTCAGAGGATGTCTTATATTTAAGCATCCCTGAAAACTTCTGGGAGGTCTTATTTTCGGGGGAGGTCTTATTTTCAGGGAAACACAGTATCCCTCCAAGCTTTGAATTGTCTTCAAATTTGATTAATTTAACAGGTCCCTTATCTAGATCATTTATAACAAATGTCGAAGAATACTGGGGCCGAGATAAAGCCTTGTGATACCCCAGTTGAAACACAACTACAATTTGATGTGCAACAATTTATTACGACTAGCCACCCTCTTAGCATGTTAGCACGCTTACAGGGGCGTACTAAAATGCTATTCGATGCAGCGTCACCAGCAATGCCGTGTGCACCTGTGTTTGCTGTGACCATGCTTCTGAATGCCCGGCACTTCCAGTCATACGCAGTAGACCTCTCTGAAGCCAGGACGTGTAGACCCGACTTCATACTGCACATGACCAGAAGTGCCCGGCATTCAGAAGCACAGTCACAGCGGACACAGGTATGTGCTGCACCGCTGGTGTCGCTGCATTATGGGCATGCTGCCATGCTAAGAGGACGAACTAATCGTGGGATATAATGCCCTTGGGACTAGTCCCCGTGCTCATTAGCATAAGATACAAGATCTTTAGAAATACTTTTTCTAAAGATTCCTTTATCTATGCTACTAGATACAAGGACAGTTAGGCAGGGATTAGCAAAATACACCCAGAAATGTTCGTGGTTCTGGGCGCATATTGCACCTGACAGGTTCCCTTTAACTGGGTAAAAGGGCAAAATGGGCAGTTGTAAGTAAACAGTGTCATATAATATGATGACTGCAATATACAGTATGAATAAAAATTTTGATTGGAGTGCTTCCTTAAGAATATAATATGTCCACATGTTGTACTAGCATTCTGTTAAAAGAACGGGGTGATGATGAGGTTTGCAAACTCACTCTGTGTTGTGCACACAAGGCATTAATGAGAGGACACTTCTTCAAATTGGCTGCATAGGAAAAGAGACCAGATTAGCAAAAATAGCATTAACCAATAAAATAAAGCCTCAAGAAAATCAAAATAAATCCAGCCTCTCGACAACAACCACTTCTGAAATCAGTTCTTGAAGACACCAATTATATCTCATTATACAAAACAAATGTGAATTGTATTCATGGAAATCTAAGGCATCTAACTACTCGAAAGAGAATAAAGGATCTAAATTGTTTGCATGTACACTGAAAAACAGAACTGCTAAATCAACAAATTCCTTTCGACTCAATAGTTCTAGGAAAAGATCTCAAACCCACAACTCTTTGCAAATGAATAAATACTATGCTATCTTTACACATAAAGTGCCATGCAAACATTTGGGCACCCCTGGTCATAATTTCTGTTATTGTGAACAGTTAAGAAAGTTGAAAATGAAATGATCTCTAAAAGGCATCACGTTAAAGATGACTCATTTACTTTGTAGTTTAAAAAAGTAAAAATAAAAATATTTTCATCTTTTACATTTAAAAAATTACAAAACGGAAAATGAGCCAATGCAAAAGTTTGGACATCCTTGGAGTTTTGTGTGCTCAGATAACGTTGACCAATATTTCAGACCTTAATTAGCCTGTTATGGTTATGGCATCACTATGATCGTTAGGAAAGGCTAGGTGATGCAAATTTCACAGCTTTATAAAAACCCAGCCTCCTCTAACCTTGTGCCAAAAACAGCAGCCATGGATTCTTCTAAGCAGCTGCCTAGCACTCTGAAAACTATGGAGGCTCACAAAGCAGGAGAAGGCTATAAGAAGATAGCAAAGCATTTTCAAGTCGTCCTTTCCCCAGTTTGAAATTTAGTTAAGAAATAGCAGTTAACAGGAACAGTGGAGGTCAAGATAAGGTCTGGAAGACAAAGCAACATTTCTGTAAGTGCTTCTGATATGATTGCTAGACAGGCCTGTTACATTTTAGAAACAAGTCCTATGGACCGATGAGGTTAAAACATAAAACTCTTTGGCCATAATGATAAAAGGTATGTGTGGAGAAGAAAGGGCACAGAATTTCAGGAAAAGAACATCTCACCAATCATTAAGCATAGGTGTGGATCAATCATGCTTTGAGGTTGTGTTGCAGGGAATGGGGAACATTTCATGGGTAGAGGCAGTGTTGGACTGACTACCGGAGGAACCTCCAGTAATACCAGGCGTGGCTGCGGTTACCTGCACTGAACTCCGGAGCTCTCACCTGAGCTCTGGAGTGCAGCCTGGACTGAACTTGGGGTTTGCAGGACTGAACCGCGAGCACCGACTGATTCCACGGCGATTGCGGTTCAGTTCATGTCACAGCTGTGTACAGGCTGGGCTGAACTCCGGAGCTCAGGTGACAGCTCCAGAGTTCAGCCTGCCCTGTCCGCTGCGGCCATGAACTGAACCGCAATCTCCGGGAATCAGTCGGCGCTCACAGTTCAGTCCTGCAACTCCCGAGTTCAGTCCAAGCTGCAATCCGGAGCTCAGGTGAGAGCTCCGGAGTTCAATGCAGGTAACCGCAGCCAGGACTGGTATTACTGGAGGTTCCTCCGGTAGCCAGTCCGACACTGGGTAGAGGGAAGAATGGATTCAGTGAAATTCCAACAAATTCTGAATACACACAATGTGTAAAAAAGCTGAAGTTGAAGAAAGGATGGCTCCTACAAATGGATAATGATCCAAAACACGTCAAAATCTGCAATAGACCACCTCAAAAAGTGCAAGCTGAAGATTTTACAATGGCCCTCCCAGTCCTCTGATCTGAATATTATTGAAAACCTGTGGCTAGACCTCAAATGAGCAGTGCATGCAAGACGACCCAGGAATCTCACAGAACTGGAAAACATTTCCAAGAAAGAATAGATGAAAATTCCTCAAACAAGAATTGAAAGACTTGACTGGCTAAAAAAAGTGTTTACAAGCTATGGTACTTGTCAAGGTGGTGCTACTAGTCACTAACCCAGTAGTGTAGCTACTAGGGGGGCAGAGGGTGCGGCCGCACTGGAACCGCGTCAGCACCGAAGGTGCATATAGGATTTTTTGTTTTTATGGGTGCTGATGACAGCGCACACGCAGGACATCAGAATCCTAGCGTGGTGACATCATCGCTCAGCGCTGGGACTCTGATGTCTTGTATGTGCAATGTCCTTTCTGCGCTGCACCGCTCAAGAACTGCTGGAGCAGGTGAGTATATGTTTTTTGATTTTTTTTTTTTAAAATGCAGAACAGGGGACATGTATACCAAGGCTGGGTGCCCGTATACCAGCATGAGGTCCAGGCTGGGAGCCCATATATACCTGCTGGAGGCCCATATATACCAGCACAGGGCCCAGGCTGGAGGCCCATATACATCAGGCTGGGGGCCTATATACACCAGGATGGGACCCAGGTTTGGGTCTTATATATACCAGCATGATGGCCCATATATACTAGCATGGAACCCAGGCTGAAAGCCCATATACACCAGGATGCAGCCCAGGCAGTGGGCCGATATATACCAGCATGGGGCCTAGGGTGGGGGGCCGTATATATGCTAGCATGGGGCCCAGGCTGGGGTCAATATATACCAGACTGGAGCCCATTTTAGGGGCCCATATACACCAGGCTGGGGGTCCATATACATCAGGCTGGGGGCCCCTATACACCAGTATGGGGCCATACTACGTATACCAGGATGAGGGACATTACTACATAATGAAGGGGTAGCAACAAATGTCTTTATAGGATTTAGAAAGTTACAACGGCCTGTACATGTGACATAAACATGAAGCGGAGTGGGAATGGGGGGGACAGATCCAACTGTTGCATCGGGGTCCATCGGACTCTAGTTATGCCACTGGTGTGTGGGGCACTTAAACAATGTGAGGAGCCTTTATACAGTGTGGGAGATAATGTAGGGGTCATTATACAGTGTGGGAGCTAATGGGGGGCCGTTATACAGTATGATAGCTAATGTGAGGGCTGTCATATACTGTGTGAACTACTTTGGGGGCCCTCATACAGTGTGGGGGGCTACTATTGAAGACATTATACAATGTGGGAGCTGCTGTGGGGACAATTAATCAGTGTGTCGGCTACTGTGGTGGCCATTATACAGTGTGTGGACCATTGTTTTGGGGGAGCTGTAGGCCCATCATACTGTGTATAGGGGAGGTGTAGAGGTATCATATTGTGTATAGGGGAGCTATGGGAACATGATACTGTGTTTAGGGGAGAAAAAAAAGTATTTGTTCGGCAATATGCGTCCAAGGTTTATTCCAAAAAAATATACACAGAACATGACAAAAAAGTCGATTAAAAAAATCCATGGGATTTTTTTAATCCATTTTTTTTTGTCATGTCCTGTGTATTTTTTTTAATAAACTTATTTTAGCCTTGGACGCATGCTTCCGAACAAATTCTTTTTTTATCTCAAATTTGATGCCATCTTTATGTACTAACCACTGCAAAAGGATCCCTCATGACTTTAAAGGTATGGTGATCTGGAAAATTTCTTACAACCTGTGTATAGTAGATATATAGGGGCTTCATACTGTGTATAGATAAGCTGTACATGGGGGGACATTATTAACTGTTAAGTGGACACTTCAGAACCATTATTGTTATAGGGGCACTCAGGGTACTGTGATCGTCACAGGCACACAGGGGGCATTATTACTTTCTAGGAGTAATATGTGGATACTTTTCTAGGGCATTTACACAGCACATTAATATTTTCTAGGGGGCAATTTTACCATCTAGAGGTCACAAAGGAGGCATTTTATCATGTAAAGGGCACAGTGGTGGCATTATTACCATGTGGGGGCACAGTGGTGACATTATTATGTGGGGCAGTAAGAGGAATTGTTTTTTGTACCACACAGCGGGTACGGTAATACGGACACATACAGTAGCAGCGGCTCAGTATTGGGGTGACGACAGGATGAGGAGTTTATGCAGGTTGAAAATAGATGAGGATGGTGCGGTAAATGTGAGTAGTCAAATGTGTCTTTGTTGTAATGAATCGCCCACCACAGCGCTGCAGTGGTCGCCTGCGGGACACTGCGGGGACTTCTCTGTAGGGACCCTTCTGGCAACAGGTATGTCAGGTTCACTTGTATAGGAGTCATGACGCCACTCACGGTTTGCGGTCAGGGTGATGGGGGACCGCCACTGCAGTTTAACGAGCGTCTGGGGCTGATGGTGTCTGCAGTCTGGTGGTATGGCCTCCCGAGAGTGAGGCTGGCCCCAGGGGCTCAGGTAGATGTGTGTGGAACCACAGGTCACAGAATACCTCAGTCGCAGTCCAGAAATGTTTTTTAACTTTTACTCACTTGCTGGTGGTAGAGTGAGGCAACCCGGGCGATGCTGAGATGAACCAGAGAGAACCAGGTATCCTTCAGGCTGGTATAGGGGTGGCTGTAAGCTCGCCTTCTTAGCACTTCTTGTTTCGGATAACCCCCAACTTGAAGTATATGGGATTTATCCAGGGAAGTCGCAACTGCCTTTTCTCCCCTTTCTGGCCCGTTTGCTGGCAGTGTGGACCAAGTAAAGATGGCTTCTCGCCCTATCTCACTTATGGGCCCCCTCGTTGCTGCTGATGCTGCGGACTCTGTATTGGTTGGTGAGACACCTGGATTGTCCTCACCGGCAGGTTTTAGCAGACCACTAAATGGATGTCTGGCTCTAGGGACTTGTCCCCGTGCATGCCTGGTCTACCAGGAGTCCCCGTACTCAACCACCCCGTTTCTTCCTGAGGTGTCTTTCAGGCCGACTGAGTGGCAACCGAACTCCCCTGCAAACAGCCACTACACCTGCAGGGTCTGACTAGCGTGTCTGCATGTCCGCTCTCCGCTTCAGACTCGGCTTGTGTGTCCTCCTCCACCACTTCTCTCTGACTCACTACCACTGCATCACTAGCTTCCAGCTTCTCCACCCACCACTAGCTGAGATGTTGAGGCCACGCCCCCTCCTGGGTCTGCCCAGGGGTCCCCTCTAAGATGTATGTGAGACCTGGTCACTATGTGTCTGTGCGTACACACCCTATTCAGCCTTTAGGATTACCTGTTTGCACTCACCCAGCAAGGGTGCAGTACTCAGTGGTGCCTGACCAGGTCAGGGGCGCCACAGTAATCTCTGTAGATGGGTTGTGGCTGGAAGAAGTTGTCATGTCGGTCTGATGCAGCTGGAAAAGACGGAAGAGGTGAACAATTCCATCCGAAAGAACGTCAGCTGTAAGTCACCATCTATAACTTACACTGTGATCTCTTGTATGTGCTGCAGGATAGATATCTACCACTATATAGTCACGATACAGCGGTAATATCTGTGTCATCTGTTGAGATTCCCCCACACCCACGGTTAGTCTGCACCACTGTAGTTATTACGGTTACCTGGTTAGGGGCCCAATCAGATGTTTCGCCCCCCTGAGCTGAACCCCTAGCTACACCACTGCACTAACCATGCAGGGTGCCCAAACGTTTAACTTTTTTGTTAATATAAAAATGTAAAAGATGAAAAATAAAATGTTGGGCCTAAAATATAAAGGAAATATGTCATCTTTAAGTGCACACAGCGCTCGATTATCTTAATGCCTGTGATAATTAAACATGTCTGCTATGTTTGAATGGATTTTTATTCCCTCCACGATATACTGTATTATACACACCCATTTCTATGGAACACTTTCACTGCATTAACTCTTTGAGCACAGAGCTTATATACTCATTGTCTCACTTATTCTCTCTACCGCAGCTTTCTAATATGTCTTACCTAATTTCTGACTCTGTAATGGGATCCCATCCACATGTTTATCAGCACTAGAGACTAGAGATGAGCAAATCTCTAGAGGCTCGAGTTCGACTCGGTTAGTCGAACGGAGGCCGCGTTCGAGTTCGGTTCGGCGAGCTGTTCGACGAACCTCTCGAACCCCATTGAAACCAATGGGAGGCAAACACAAACACATAAAAACACATTATAAATGTACACATGCAGTTAATAAACATTGCCATAACACTTACCTGTCCCCACGATGCGTCCTGCACTCTGTCTCTCGCCGCTTTTCCTTACGATAATCACTGCGTCCTCCCGGTAACCGACTCCCCACTGCTGCTGATTCCGGACGCAGTGAAGTGAATATTCAATTAGCATAATGAGCGGCGGTCGGCAGCAAGTGACAGCAGCGGCAGAGACAGGAGGTCTGGAGAAGGTAAGTAATGTTTTGGCTTTTTTTCTTGCAGACACATGTCTTTTCTTCGGTGCGTGTCACACGGAACACATCTGTGTGGTCCATGTGTGTTGCGTGCGACCCGATTGCGTTCCGTGTGACACCCGTGATGCTGGAGATAAAACAGACATGTCGGCGTGAAAAACACACAGACACACGTAAGTACGGAACGGACACAAGTTCCGTGCGAAAATACTTACATGTGTCCAAAACCATAGGAATACATAGGTCTACGTGTCTACGTGTCTCCGGTACGTGAGAAAACGGAAAACACGTACCGGAGGCACGTACGTGTGAAAGAGGCCTAAGACAGTTTTATACATGACTAGATAAGACTTACTAATACTATGAGACTGTAGCCCCCTTTCTCTGTATGCAGTCAGGCTGTCTCCTCTCCATCCACATGTTTCAAATTCTCCCTTTATTCTAGAAAAATAGTACTGAGCTATGTACACAAGGAAAATCATACGCACAACTATACTTCAGCAGAACAGCACTCAAGTACCCGTAGATCACAGTCCCTGGTTCATTAAGGTCCTAATAAACTGAAAACAGAGAAAGAGCCCATCTGGGCATAAATGTGCCATCATGCAGTGAGGTGAATATAAGCTTACCATTACAAACCTAACACTCCCCTAAATATGTACACTACACCAAGAGAAAGAATGGAAGACACCATGTGAGAATACAATCATATGGGTAAGGACAAGCCTACCTTTTCTTTTTCAGTCAGGAACAAGTGTACACTGCCACTATACAAGCACTACTTATACCACCAAACAGTGACCAAATAGTGGTCATATTCCAGCTCTACAGGGTAAAGAGTAGTTACACTGCATAGTATACAACAAAATACAATACTTATCAGACCCAGTCATAGGCAGAATACACCAAAGACCCAACATTTCTGCTATAGTAAATGGGTGTAATGGCCATGTATTTGTGGCGCCCCTGAGGCTATCATCGCCACAGAGGTACTGCACCTCAGCCAGAGGTATGGTGCCCCATCCTGTATAGGAAAGAGGCCATCTACCGATTCACTCACCAAAAATCTGTAGACAACCAATTGTTAGCTCACACATTAGATCAGGGCCTCTGGAACCAGCCTGGGGGTGGAGCTTGTTGGTGAAGTATCTGAGGTAAAATGGGCGTAGCTAAGTTTGAAAGTTGACAGTCAGTCAGGAGCGGGGAGGAGACCGACTAGGGGTCCGGACCCTGGGGGTCTTCCTCGACCCTGGTGACGCTGAGGAGAGAATCCCAGAGACTTGGGGAAGAGGTCTCAGACTCCCCTATAGTCTGGTTTCAAAGGCATCATCCCAAAGTGGAGGGATTTGGTCTCAATCGGGGTCCCGTTCCCTAGGTTAGTAAGAGACTTCAGAACTTCCTAGTAACACCGGAGGCCAGGGTGGCTGTACGCACCTTCGGGCCATAAGCAGCACAGGAAGGGGGCCACAGAGGACCAGGGAGCCAGGCAGGCAGAAATCCCTTTGAAGGTCCCCAGAGGGAACCAGGCAGGCAGAAGTCCCTTTGCAGGTCTGCGGCCCCTGGCTCAGGGCACTATGTGTGGAGGCACAGGACAGGAGGGTGAAAGTCAGTGCAGAGAGTCGGCCAGGAAAGGCTTAACAAAAGGAGAGCCGGTACTGGCCTTGGACTTACTCGGGATTGGCGGATGCCCATCACTGGGGATCCCAGCATACTGTGGATGGACTAAAATGGCTGTCAAGCTTGAATCAGTACAGTGAGTAAAAGACTGTTGTTGCATAGCCTTCTTGTCGTCTCCCTTCCACCTGCGTCACAGCCTGCCCTTATAGACTTTTCATATTATCAACGGTTATCTCGGGGCCTCACTCCACCTGTGGGGAGTAAGAACACCTCAGCTGTGCCCTCATCACCTGCCCCGGGAAACCTACAGTGCAGCGGTGGCTCACATAGCCGCAAAACCACAGGTGGCGTCACAACTTTATTCCACTGTAATATTATCATCATCCCCCTTTATTTAAAAGACACCACCAGGGTCTCGGAGCCAGACCTCACCACCACTGATGTCCTTGGACTAGTCCGGCCTGGTTCCCAGTACCCCCGGCCCTGGGGCGGGCGTGTCATATTCACTATTCTTCTGACTCTGCATTGTGCAGCTCTATTTGATGCGCCCTGTCCATGTAGAAATAAATTGACAACTGGGTGTTCCAATTCCCCTCATCAATACAGTCTTCAGTGTTGAATTGTCATTGCCAGTATCAGGCACTGAAAATACTCTCCACATTAATAAGAGAAATGATGCCACTCAGCTAGGCTTCGGAATTATGGGAAGTAGCACTACTGATGAAGTCTATTCAACACCTCTAGTCTACAAGTTTGCACAAAACTCATGTGTTGCTTTGCAATACAGGTGTTAAAAAAGGTGTTCTCTACTTTACATTGACAGTCTATCTTTAGGATAAGCCAATGTGACGCCCCTGAACTACTCAGGTCATCATAGGGTACTGCACGCTCTTTATCTCCCAGTGCAGGACTCAATCCCTCTTGGTTCTGGGTTCCCAACTTGCGACACTGCCTCCATCAGCATCCAAAAATCCCAATCACACTTCGCACCACACCCTGTCAGGCACACCAGTGGCCTGCAAAGATGGAATAGGGCCGCCCACCTAGGGGTCAGGCAGGGAGGTGGGAGGTGACAAGTCAGTCTAGAGTAGCCCTCGAGCAGTGAGGAGCTAGGAGGGAGAGTGTGGCTCCCAGGGATGAGAAGATTGGGTTGCAGATGGTGGTCTGGACCCGGAGGAGTCAGAGACCCGGTTGCGGGGTATTGCGATTGGGTACCTGGACTTAGTCTTGGAGGACAGTCAGTAGCTCGAGTACAATAGCCGGTTCGGGACCGAAAGCACGTCGGGGTACTGGACCTTAGGTCAGGGAGAGGCTTCAAGCAATCCGGCAATTAACCATGGGAGGATAGGGCCTTTATGGACTGTCCCCACGAAGCTCAGAGATCGGGGGCACTAGCGCAACGAGGGGGATAGGGCATTCCAACCAAAGCAGCCCACTGAAATCCCAAGCGTGAGTCCCTGAGAGCACAGCTCCTTCACACCAAAAAGTGGAGAGTAGGGCTCGGACAGCTTCAAGCTTACGGGCCACTTGGACACTACTAAAACTTGTGCACGGAGGCAGGCTCCGGACCAGCAGGCAGTGCTGCAGGGGACGGACACCCGGACAAGCTTCCTCAAGAGGGCAGCGGCACCCAGAGACTTGGTTTACTACGTTGTCAGCGTCTGCTTTCCTTCTGAGCGAGTACTTGATCACCCCTTTCTCCAGCTCCCCTGCGCTCCCCTTCAATCCATTCCACCATCAATAGTCCTAGCGCCTTTCCTACCCGTGGAGGGTAACGTCATCTGGCTGCCCCCGTTCCATCACCCCGGGTACTCCCAACGGCAGCGGCGGTACTCCCTGTTACTGCACACCACAGGTGGCGTCACAAACTATCAAATCCCCTGTAAATAACACCCCCCATCACATTTTAGTGTGACCCTGAGCTCCCGGGTCCGGAGACCTTCGAGCCACGAGTAGCGACACCCGGATCCGAGCGGTACACCATCAATGTCTGATCGGTCAAAATCCGACACCCTATCAAAATCCTTCACCTATCAGCTGTTCTAATTTCTTGGGGCGGCAGCAGGCAGCCGTAAATGCTCAGCTCCGTAGATGCCCTGTCAACTGGTAGTGGCTGTAGCTGTATATCCACCTCCTGTTCAAACCAATAGGAGGCAAATGTGCAGTACCTGGCCGCAGCCACTATCAGTTCACGGGGCAGCTCCAGAACTGAACTTTTACGGCTGTCTGCTGCCACTGCCGTCACCGAGAACAGCTAATCGGCGGTGGTGCAGGGTGTCGGACACCGGCTGATCAGACATTGATGACTTATCCTAAGGTTAGGCTATCAATGAAAAAGTAGTGGACAACCTCTTTTGTTACAATCAGTAAGTTACACCGGAAAAATGCTACATGCTATAATTTATTCACATATTTCCACGAGAAATAATAGAAAAACATCAAATCCCAAACTTCAAAATAAAGACACTCCAGGAATGATATCTCACAAGAAGTGCAAATATTAAGAGTCAAGTGAGTTTAGAGGTCAGTGACTTATAGGTGACATCTTGTCTAATAGTACACATTCTTTCTTTTCTTCAGCATACAGCTCAGACCATCATGACACATTCTCCTAAGCACTGAAATCAATTCAGGCCCCATACATGATCCCTAATGACCTCAAGAAAGAATAAAAGATATGGTGCACCTTGAATATAGGGAGATATGGTAACACATTCAATTATATCTCATATACAGTATAAATGTACTTTTGCCAAGTAAAAAAATATATTTTCCAATTCATAAAAAATGAATTAACAAAGCACATCAGGAAAAGGACATCGAAGTCAAGGTCAGGGATGTACATAGAAATGAAGGGGACCTATAGTAGAAGTCCTAATTGCCCTCCCACTCCCCTACCCCCGCCAAAAATATTCAGTAAAGTCACTATATCTCACAACTTTGCCCCTATTAAAGCCCCTAAGTGTTTACTTTCCATGCACTAAGAAACCCCTTTCATAGCCCTCATAAAGTATGCTGCCAACAAAAGTGCCCACCAAACACAGTATGATGCTCCCATAGTGAATTTCTCCACATTACCCTCCCCATGCACAATATAATGACCCTACAGTACACCTTCCTTCAAAGTATAGTACCCCCAACACAATATGATGGCCCCGACACAACACGCCATACAATATAATAGCCCTCCATACAGTATAGTGGACTTTTATATCGTATAGTGGCCCCTACAACACTGCCCACAGTATGATGGCTCCTTCACAAGCCTCCACACGGTATCATGAGCATAACACAACCTTCCACAATGAACAATGGACTACATAAAGTATAATTGCCCCCACTAGCCCTCCAAACAGTATAATTGCCCCAATACAGCCCACCACATTGTATAGTGGCCAGCATATAGTTTAATGGCCCCCACACAGCCATCCAAACACAATAATGGCACATCCACAGCCTTCCAAACATTATAACGACTCACACACAACCCTACAAACAGGATAATAGACCCCACATAACTCTATAAATAGTATAATGGCTCCCAAGACTCATAAATATCAAAGCTTAATATTTTTGGAAGTTGGAGTGGTTTTTTATTAGATTTGGCTATCTTAGGAGGATATCTGTTTTTGAAGGTAACTATTACTGTGTAGATTTATTCGGCAACTTTAATAAAAACCAAATATATAACCATCTCACTTGTTTATTTTTACCAAGTGAGATGTAAACCAATTTTACCAAGTAAACCAATATAACTGCAAAAAAATTAGAAATAAATATTTCTGACAGGCAAGAGCAAAACAAAAAAAATAATGACCAATATAGCCTCCTTTCCTTATGATGACAATCAACAGCCTACCATCCATAAATTCTGTCAGTTACTTGATCTGTTTACGATCAACATTGTGTGCAGCAGCCACCCCAGCCTCCCAGACACTGTTCCGAGAGGTGTACTGTTTTCCCTCCCTGTAGATCTCAGATTTTATGAGGGACCACAGGTTCTCTATGGGGTTCAGATAAGGTGAACAAGGGGGCCATGTCATTATTTTTTCATCTTTTAGTCCTTTACTTGCCAGCCACGCTGTGGAGTAGTTGGATGCATGTGATGGAGCATTGTCCTGCATGAAAATCATGTTTTTCTTGAATGATACTGACTTCTTCCTGTACCACTGCTTGAAGAAGTTGTCTTCCAGAAACTGGCAGTAGGTCTGGGAGTTGAGCTTCACTCCATCCTCAACCCAAAAAGGTCCTACAAGTTCATCTTTGATGATACCAGCCCATACCAGTACCCCACCTCCACCTTGCTGGCGTCTGAGTTGGAGTGGAGCTCTCTGCCCATTACTGATCCAGCCTCTGGCCCATCCATCTGGCCCATCAAGAGTCACTCTCATTTCATCAGTCCATAAAACCTTTGAAAAATCAGTCTCAAGATATTTCTTGGCCCAGTCTTGACGTTTTATCTTATGTTTCTTGTTCAAAGGTGGCCATTTTCAGCGTTCTTTACCTTGGTCATGTCCCTGAGTATGGCACACCTTGTGCTTTTTGATACTCCATTAAGGTTGCAGCACTGAAATATGGCCAAACTGGTGGCAAATGGCATCTTGGCAGCTTCACCCTTGATTTTCCTCAATTCATGGGCAGTTATTTTGCGCCTTTTTTGCCCAACTTGCTTCTTGCGACCCTATTGGCTATTTGCCATGAAACGCTTGATTATTCGGTGATCACGCTTCAAAAGTTTGGCAATTTCAAGACTACTGCATCCCTCTGCGAGACATCCCACAATTTTGGACTTTTCAGAGCCCATCAAATCTCTCTTTTGACCCATTTTGACAAAGGAAAGGAAGTTGCCTCATAATTAAGCACACCTTATATAGGGTGGTGATGTCATTACACCCCACCCCTCCTCATTACAGAGATGCACATCACCTGATTTACTGAATTGGTAGTTGGCTCTCAAGCCTATACAGCTTGGAGTAGGACAACATGTATAAAAAGTATCATGTGATCAAAATACTCATTTGCCTAATAATTCTGCACACAGTGTATAATGGCCCCCACACAAGCATCAAAATAGTATAATGGCCCCCACATAACCTTCCAGATTGTATAATGCCCCCTAAATAGCCTTACAAATTGTATGATGGCCCCTTAAGAAGCCCTCCAAATATTATGATGGACCCCTACTTAGGCCTCCATAAAGCATGATGGCCCCCAAACTAGTCCTCCAAATAATATACTAGCCCCTATATAACCGTACAAATATTATAATAGCCCCACATAGCCCTGCATATAGTGAAATTGACCTCTTCATAGCTCTCCAGTGTGATGTCCCCAATATAGCTTGCTAAAAAGTTTGATTGCACCCCACATAGCTCTCCAAACAGTGTGTTCCCCACCCTGCATAGCTCTAAACAGTGTAATGCCAAACACAAAGTGCTGATTGATTTAAATAAATATATATATATATATATATATATATATATATATATATATATATCGTATTTTTCGGACTATACGACGCTCCAGACCATAATACGCACCCTGGTTTCAGAGGAGGAAAATAGGAAAATAAATTTTTAAGCAAAAAATGTGGTGATGACACACTTATGGGGCGAGGATCTGCTGCTGCCACTGTTATGGGGTAATGTCCTGCTCATATACTCCCCAGCCTGCTCAAAACTCCCCAGCCTGCTCATATACTCCCCATCCTGCTCATATACTCCCCAGCCTGCTCATATACTCCCCATGCTGCTCATATACTCCGCATGCTGCTCATATACTCCCCATGCTGCTCATATACTCCCCATGCTGTTCATATACTCCTCATGCTGCTCATAATATACCCCTATCCTGCTCATATACTCCCCATGCTGCTCATATACCCCCATCCTGCTATATACCCTCATCCTGCTCATATACTCCCCATGCTGCTCATATACTCCCCATGCTGCTCATATACCCCCATCCTGCTCATATACTCCCCATGCTGCTCATAATATACCCCTATCCTGCTCATATACTCCCATCATCCTGATGTATGGCCGCATCCTGTGGCACATAAAAAAAAAAAAACGTTCATACTCACCTTACCTCACCTCACTCCCTGCAGCACCCCTCCTCTTACCGTCTATGTCAGCGGCAGCGCCGCTGAGTGGAGCCGTCCCCGTTCCTCTGCAGCATCGCGATGTCCTCCAGTTTGTGCCCGCGGCTGCGTGTGGACACGTGCGCACAGCGATGACGTCATCGCTGTGCGCGCCGCTAGTCTCCACGCAAGTCAGCTGACTGGCACAGACAGGAGGAGATCGTGGTGCTACAGGGGAACGGTGAGTAATGTGTACTGATTCACTGCCCCCCCCACTGATGATGATGTGCGAGGGGCAGTGAATACAGCCGCACATGATCACTCCAGGCTGCAGTTGCCAGGGGTGATCATGTGGGCCGGCTGTTTATCCCTCGCCCATCACCCCGCCTACCTGTCAGTGCCGGCTTCAGCACTGAGAGATGATGGGCGGGAGGATGGGCGTGCATATTAAATGAGCGGGTCCACGTGGTCACGGCAGGCTGCTACAGCCTGCTCGTGCCCCCGATGACCCGCTCCACCACAGCACCCTCATTCCCGGCGGGCCTATATTCAGACCAAAAGACGCACCCCCCACTTTCCCCCAACATTTGGGGGGAAAAAAGTACGTCTTATAGTCCGAAAAATACAGTGTGAAAAATACGGTACATATATATATATACAATGGAACCTTGGTTTACGAGAGCAATCTGTTCTGGGAGTGTGCTTGTAAACCAAGTTACTCGTCTAGCAAAGCAAAATTTCCCATAGGAAATAATGGAAGTTCAGACAATTCGTTCCTCAACTTGTGCAATGTCCCCTATTGGGCCATTTCATACATGCAGAGACACGCACACACTATGCTCACCTTACCCTCCGTTCCGTCGTCCGCCTCCTGGTTCTTGTAGTCCGCAGGTACAGTATGTGTATCGGGTAACCATCTCCACGATGCAGGAGCCGTTTGCCTCTAATTGGTCAGCCCGCTGCCTTTGAAAAGCGCCGACAGCAAAAGCTCCTCCATCGTCGCGATTGCTCGTAAACTGAGTTACAAATTTACAGCAAGCTTAACTCGTACAGTGAAATACGCGCACACAAAGTCACTCGTAAACCGAGGTTCCACTATTTATATATATATATATATATATATATATACACACACACACATACTCCCCTTTCCTCATTCCCCCACTGCTCTGGTTTCTGCATTGTGTAATCTGAAGCGCTGCACCTCTTGATACATAGAGTGTGATGCAGTGATGTCATCGCACCCGCTGCACTGGAACATCAGATGGACAAGGAGAATGATGGAGGAGGGAGCATCCTCTTCCACCATTACTTCCAACTGTAAGGATGTGCATGATGCTGTTGCAGTTTAAAGTGAGATGCGGTGCTGCCCTGTGCTCTAAATGAGTGTTGCTGGTGTTGAAGAGCTACATTTCCTTGATTGATCATAAATTCAGATATGTACTGCTCTATATTGAAAGAGAAGATGCCACCATCACTCTGTGCTCTTGGTAGATGGGCAGTTTTCCAACATGACACTAATCCAAACACACATCTGTTGCACTTTTCAAGAAGAAGATGAAAGAAATTTAGTGGCCAAGTAAGTCTCCTGATGTGAACTGAAACAAAACATCTATGGGGAATTCTGAAGAGACAAATTGAACATCACTCTACATCCAGAATCCAGGCTCTAAAAGAGGTTGTTCTTAAAGAATGGAAAACAATAGCTGCAATATGTAGCCAACATGTTCATTACATGCCTAGAACACTTGGTGCTGTCCTTAAAAATCACAGAGGTCATACAAAACATAAGATGTAGTAGTTTTTGATGTGGGTTATGTTCATTTTTGCATCAACTAATTTGAATAAATCTGAAGATTTTGTAATATAATATATTATTATCCTTACTTTCATGTTATGGGTTAAGCAATTGTTCTATTGTCCTATAAAACTCAGAAAAGAAAAATAATCAAAACTATTGCGGGCGGAGCTGAAAACATTGGTGCACCTTTAGGCTATGTGCGCACTTACCGGATTTTGCCGCGGATTTTTCGCGGATTTGCTGCATGTTTCGCTGCAGAAAATGTTCATAACATCTCTGCAGTGAATCACCAGCAAATCCTATGGAGAAAAAAAATCCTGTGCGCACTGGGCGGAATTTGACAGCTGCATGTTTTGCTGCGGGAATCCCGCAGCAAAAACAAGTGCATGTCAATTCTTTTCCGCACATCGCTGTGGGATTTCACTCCATTGACTCCAATGTAATCGTGAAATCCCGCAGGGAATAACGCAGGCAGCAAATTCTGTGCGGTTCACTGCGTTTTGCTGCGTTATTCCCTGCGGTATTTTGCGGTTTACCTCCGGTAATGTACATCACTTGCTTGCGGTTTTGCAGGGAAGTGATGTCATTACAGGAAGAGGAAGCGGAGCAGAGAGTAAACACAAACACATCACAGACACAGACACATCACAGACATAGAACACAGACAAACACATAGAACACACATAGAAAGAAAACGGAAATATAGAAAAAAAAGAACGTGGGCTCCGCTGCATATTCACCTTCCAGCCGAGGTAAGCACACAGCGGCGGCCCGGTATTCTCAGGCTGGGGAGGGAGAGGGGCAGGGTTAATGTCCCCCGCCTCACTCCCCCTCCGGCAGCCGAGAATATCAGCCGCAGCTGCCCCGGCACTGTTGCATGCATTATGCGGCAGCACCGGGAGTGTCCTCGGCTCTTCCTGCCGCCGTGTAGCAGTGGCGGTCAGGGTAATATAACAAGGGGTTAATCGTGGTGGATCACCGCCATTAACCCCAGGCTTGATCATGGCAGCGTCTATGTGACAGCTGACATGATCAACCCGTAAGTAAAGTGAAAAAAAACACAGACACCGAAAAATCCTTTATTTTAAATAAAACCATCAAGCCTCGTTCACCATTTTATTAACCCCTCCCGCAACAAAACTCCGGCGTAATCCACACAGCTCCGGCATAATCCACAGCTCCGGCTCCGACGTCCTGCACTGCTGACATCCAGCCGCGACTGTCACAGACACAGGGTGAATGCAGCAGACAGCAGAGGTAATTACCGGTCATTTCCCACGGCCGGTAATGTGAACTCACTGCCGACCGTGGGAAATGCAGCGATCTGTCCTCTATCTATCCCTCTATCTATCCCTCTATCTATTCTTCTGTCTCTTTATCTATCTATCAATCTATCTATCTACTATCTCAGAATTAAATGACTTTTTTTTTTTTTTTCAATGTGCTTTATTGCATTGAATGCAATAAAGCACATCCCAACCCGCACGCGGCAAAACCGCGGCAATACCGCGAATAATACCGCGGTAAAACCGCAGCAAACCGCATGCGGTTTTTGGGTGCGGTTTCCCGCGGTTTTTTACCGCGGGTGCGGTAATCTTTGAGAGCATGCGGAATTTTCTCAAGAAAATTCCATTTCCCAGTGCGCACAGAGCCTTATAGTATGCAGCATAAGGTGCTACTTTTGGTTTAGAATGCAACAATCTGGTGACCAGTTCCATTTGAGAAGATGGTAAATCAAACTTGCCTATTGTCCCTGAATCTTTTACACTACTAATTCTGTCCAGTCTATGAAGTCAAGTTGAGAAGTGGGCTGACAAAACAAGAACTGTCCACAAATTGTAGCTGTTCTGCCTTTCCTGTGGAGCTCACTTCTCACCAGTCACCCCATCATTATCCCAGGCACGATTACTATTTAAAGCTTGATGTAGAACACAAGATTGACAATCAGCGATAGACAGAACTTCTCACTTGTCCTCCACTATAACTTGCACAGTCCGTTGGGGATGCTCAGTCAGACCATTTTCCATAAGAGATGATTATTTTTCTTTTCTGATTGAGGTATTCTACGTCCATACTTCTGCTGTAGAACATATCTCCAAACCCTAACCCAGTGGCCTGTCAGTCTATGTTAGGCCTAAAACACACGTCCTTGATAACCACGCACGTGTAATACGAGCCGTTTTTCATGTCCGTAATCCGTTTTTTGGTCCGTAAATAACGCACGTGTGGTGGCTGTGTGTCCGGCGTATGGTAACCACGTGTGCGTGTGGAATGGCCTTGTGTGCGTGTGAAACTTAACTGACGTGTGTGTGTGTGTGTGTGTGTTGTCCGTGTGAAATGTCTGTGTGTGATGTTAAATGTCGTTGATACATGCCGGCTGACAGCAGAGTCGCGCGCTGAGAATGAACTTGGGTGAACTTCACCCGACTTCATCCTCATATCGCGGCTCTGTCTGTGTCGCGTCCTGATTAGCGGTCACCCGTGAAGGACTCACCGGTGACCGCTAATCACCAGAGTGACTGAATGGAGTACCCCTCTCTCATACTCACCGTTATATTTGTTCTAGTCAAAGAACCTCTTTTTTAACATATTCAAATAAAGCTAATATTTTTAAATAAAAATTTTTTTTTTTTCTGTATTTAAAGCGAGCAGGTAAATTTCTGACATAAAACTGATTTGAGATACCTCCAAATTATTAATTCCTGAGATTTTTTTGAACCAGGGAATGTGTTTGTGTTTTTTATTTCTAATAAAGGATTTTTCAGGTGTGTGTGTTTATTTACTGTAATTTACAGATCAATCATGGAAGGAATCTCGGGGAGACGCCTGACATGATTAATCTAGGATTTAGTGGCAGCTATGGGCTGCCATTAATTCCTTATTACTCTGATTTGCCAACGCACCAGGGCAAATCGGGAAGAGCCGGGTACTGTCCCAGAACAGTCGCATCTAATGTATGCGGCCATTCTGGGCGGCTGCTGACTGATATTGTTAGGCTGGGGGGCTCCCCATAACGGGGGGCTCCCCATCCTGAGAATACCAGCCTTCAGCCGTATGGCTTTATCTGGCTGGTATTAAAATTGGGGGGACCGCACGCCGTTTTTTTCAATTATTTATTTATTTCTATACTCCATAGTGACACGCCCACCGGCTGCTGTGATTGGGTGCAGTGAGACATCTGTCACTCAGCGTGGGGGCGTGTCTCACTACAACCAATCATAGGCGCCGGTGGGCGGGGAAAGCAGGGAATACGAGATTGTTTAATGAGCGGCCGGCTTTTTCAAATTAGAAAAAGCCGCCGGAGCTGTGTGAACGCCGTGCAGCACCGCGCCGGGGATCGGGGATCGGTGAGTATGAGAGAGGGGGGGGAACTTCAGTCACTCGGGGGATTAGCGGTCACTGGTGAATCCTTCACAGGTGACCGCTAATCAGTATACGGCACACAGACAGAGCCGTGGCATGACAATGAAGTCGGGTGAAGTTCACCCGAGTTCATTCTCATCCCGCTACTCTGTCTTCCGACATGTAGTAACGACATATTGCATCACACACGGACATTTCTCACGGACAACATAATCACACATCCGTGCAGGGAACGTTTTATTTGGACTCCCATAGGCTAACATTATGTCCGTGTGTGCGTGCTCTGTCCCAAAAACGAACATGCTTTTGTGCCAAACGGAGCAAAAAACGTGGGACGCACACGAACACACGGAAGATCAAATAACACGCACGTGTGTCTTTAAACATAAAAAACCATATGTGCACGTTTGGTCGTATCTCCGGTATGTACGGAAACGGACCAAACACGCACGTTTTCAACGGATGTGTGTTGCGGGCCTTACTCATTTCAATCATCTCATTATTCTCACAAGCAGGATTACAATAAAAGGTAACATCTTTATTATAAGGCTGGAAATATATATTACGTTATTGACAGCTCAGCAAGATGCCTGCCCTTATAATTATTTACATTAATCAGAAAAAATATATATATTATATACTACCCTAAAGGGGTATCCCACGAAGAAAGTTCATTTTAATAAATAGATCTTGGAATAATAATAATTTATACAATTGTATGTGTTTTCAAAAACGTTCCAGTGCTGAGATAATCTTATAAAAGTGTCCCTTCTATGTACTGTGTAATAGCCGTGTCTGACCATACAGGGACATGGTCTCATCATACCACATCTCCTGAGCAGGGGAGGTTGTGAAAGAGTTATACAGACATTACAGCACGGAATAATAGCCGATTCTTTTTGTGAGGTAAAACTTTTTAAAAAATGTTTTGCCACAAAGAAAGAATTACTTGCAATCCCAAGCTGTAATGTTTTTACACTGACAAGCAAAAGGCTAACAATGTTTTGAATTTTTGACTTTCAAGTTCCATTTCTCCCTATTTATGATTATGGAAAAAAAAATCCTTAAACACTTTCCATTAAACGTTTAAGCGCATGAATATAATGTCATTTTTTCTGCCTTTCTATATACAGTACATCTATGACTAAGGTATTATTTTAGGATTACAGATTTGTATTATTTTAGTTCTCTATATAAATAGCAATTTTGTTTATTATATGTCTTATTTACGTAAACCCTGTGGTGGCACCAGTATGAGGTCTAACGGTGTGTGAGCATGTTCAGTATTTGCAGCAGAAAAATGCATCAAAAACACAATGTGTGCACATATCCTAAATATAGATACAGTGGGTACGGAAAGTATTCAGACCTCTTTAAATTTTTCACTCTTTGTTTCATTGCAGCCATTTGGTAAATTAAAAAAAGTTCATTTTTTTCTCATTAATGTACACTATGCACCCCATCTTGACAGAAAAAAACGACAATATAGAAATTTTTGCAAATGTATTAAACAAGAAAAACTGAGATATCACATGGTCATAAATTTTCAGACCCTTTGCTCAGACACTTATATTTAAGTCACATGCAGTCCATTTCCTTGTGATCCCCCTGAAGATGGTTCTACTCCTTCATTGGAGTCCAGCTGTGTTTAATTAAACTGATAGGACTTGATTTGGAAAGGCGCACACCTGTCTAAATAAGACCTCACAGCTCACAGTGCATGTCAGACCAAACGAGAATCATGAAGTCAAAGGAACTGCCCAAGGAGCTCAGAGACAGAATTGTGGCAAGGCACAGATCTGGCCAAGGTTACAATAGAATTTCTGCAGTACTCAATGTTCCTAAGAGCACAGTGGCCTCCATAATCCTTAAATGGAAGAAGTTTGGGATCACCAAAACTCTTCCTTGACCTGGCCGTCCAAGCCAAACTGAGCAATTGTGATAGAAGAGCCTTGGTGAGAGAGGTAAAGAAGAACCCCAAGATCACCGTGGCTGGGCTCCAGAGAAGCAGTAGGAAGATGGGAGAAAGTTCCACAGAGTTAATTAGCACTGCAGCCCTCCACCAGTTGGGCCTTTATGGCAGAGTGGCCTGACAGAAGCCTCTCCTCAGTGCAAGGCATATGAAAGCCTGCATAGAGTTTGAAGAAAAAAACACTCCTAGACTATGAGAAATAAGATTAACTGGTCTGATGAGACGAAGATAGAACTTTTTCGTGATAATCCTAAGCGGTATGTGTGGAGAACACCAGGCACTGCTCATCACCTGCCCAATACAATCCCAACCGTGAAACATGGTGGTGGCAGCATCATGCTATGGGGGGGGGGTTTCAGCTGCAGGGACACGAGCACTGGTTGCAATTGAGGGAAAGATGTATGTGGCCAAGTACACAGATGTCCTGGAAGAAAACCTCTTCCAGAGTGCTCTGGACCTCAGACTTGGCCAAAGGTTCACCTTCCAACAAGACAATGACCCTAAACACACAGCTAAAATAACAAAGGAGTGGCTTCAGAAAAACTCTGTGACCATTCTTGTTACGGGGGGCTGTCTGATAATAACCGAAAGGAGTATCAGACAGTCAGGGTCCACCGTGCAAAGACTTTGCTGCAGACTATGGCAGAGTGCGATACCTCTGTTAACTCACAGAAGGATATAATAAGAAAGTAAAGCAATTCCTCCCTTACTTGGAGGGTATGTGGAATGATCTCTGTTAATAATCACAGAGACAAAGGCAATGTGTGCGAAATGGCACCTACCTAGGTCCGCTCTTCTAGTGGTGCAAAAGAGACGAACAGCAGCGTAAGCCGCACAAAGCTCCTACCTCTGTTCGCTCCCCTAGTGTGCGAGGATACGAACAACTGCCAGACGCAGTATAAGGAACGTTACCCTAGCGGCAACGTCCACCTACGAGTACAATCACAAGGCCCAGCCAGACCATGTGCCTCAGGCACCTGCCTATGTCCGCTCCCCTAAGAGGTAAGGATACGGACAGCAGCCGAAGCTGTAAGGTATAAGAACGCTACCCTGCCGGTAGCGCTCACCTAGCATAGACAGAGGAATGCCTAGAGGAACGCGCACAGAGCGTCTACTCATATGCATGAACCAAGAGGACTGAGCACCATGCGGCGTGTGTCAGGGTCTTATATAGACTCTGTGCCTCATCCAAGATGGAGGACACCAGAGCCAATCCGCTTCCAGAACGACAGGAGTGACGTCATGCTGGCCTATCACCGAGCAAGACGTCACAAGCACATGACCAGCGACCAATCGGCATAGAAGGTGTCAGAGACATGTGACCTCGTGTCAGCGATGATGTCACCCGCACATGTGCAATGGCTCCAAGATTGGACTTAGCCTCCGGCGCTCGCACATGTGCAGTAGCAAGAAATCTGGACTTAGTCTCCAGCGCTCGCACATGTGCAGTAGCAAGAAATCTGGACTTAGTCTCCAGCGCTCGCACATGTGCAGTAGCAAGAAATCTTGACTTAGTCTCCAGCGCTCGCACATGTGCAGTAGCAAGAAATCTGGACATAGTCTCCAGTGCTCGCAGCAACCGTAACAGTACCTCCCCCTCAAGGGCCCCCCTCCCGGCGACGCAGATAATCGGCAACTAAGTCGGGAGCATGGACAGCCTCCTCAGGCTCCCAAGAGCGATGTTCCGGGCCATAGCCCTCCCAATCTATCAAGAAGAACCTGCGCCCTCTAACCATCTTAGAACCAACTATGGCTCGTACCTCATAGCTAGAGCGAGAGGAATCAGAGGCAGGAGAGTGCACTTCACGAGCGTGAGGTAAAATAGCCGGCTTTAGCAGTGAGACATGGAATTTGTCATGAATCCTAAGATGGACAGGTAACTTCAATTGATAGACTACAGGATTTACCTGTCGAAGAACCTCAACTAATAATGCTGTCAGACTCCCAGTCAATGTGAGGAGCATGAGTCCGAAGCCATGGAAGACC
Source organism: Anomaloglossus baeobatrachus (assembly GCF_048569485.1). NCBI lineage: Eukaryota > Metazoa > Chordata > Amphibia > Anura > Aromobatidae > Anomaloglossus > Anomaloglossus baeobatrachus. The sequence continues at coordinate 276,642,672 of NC_134354.1, read as the reverse complement.
CAGAAGGACGTCGTCTATACCCTCAGGCAAAACAAGAAAAGAAATCTCCTCTATGTGACCCTGAGACAGGGAAAGGCGCAAGGGAACTGTCCTCAATGTAATGGAGTCAGACAACATAGTTCCATTAACAACACGGACAGGAATAGGCGCCTCTAACATGATAGAGGGAATATTGTGTCCCTTTACAAATCCTGAGGACACAAAAATCCCGTCAGCTCCGGAATCCACAAAAGCCATAATAGGCCATGTATTCTCAGATAACGAGAGCTGACCTGGGATACAACACTTAGAGGGTGCAGAAGACGTCTCTAGTAACCCCCCTCTAATGGTTACTAGGCCCGGGAGTTTCCCTGACGACTAGGACACTTGTTGGCATAGTGCCCAGCCTGACGACATACATAACATATAGGAGGACCAGACTTGCGTAGTCTGGAGAATGTATGACCTAACTCCATAGGAGTGGGAGATGTTTCAGATGCTGAGGAAGATGGTAGTGGACCCTCAACAACTGGAATAGCCCGATGCTTAGGGCGTGAGGAAGAGACCTCGAGTCTACGTTCCTTATGGCGTACATCGATCCTCGTTGCTACTGTGATCAAGTCCTCCAGAGAAGCAGGGACTTCACGAGTAGCAAGGGCATCCTTGACATAGCCAGCCAACCCTCTCCAGAAGATAGGAATCAACACCTTCTCTGGCCAATCTAGTTCTGCCACCAGAGTTCTAAAAGCAATGGCATAAGAACTAGTGGATAACGAACCCTGAGATAGATCTAACAGTCTCAGGGCCGCATCATGGGTAACCTGCGGACCCATGAATACCGCCTTAAGAGCATCAAGAAAGTCTTGATGTCTCAGAGTAACCACATCAGAGCGCTCCCATAGGGGAGTCGCCCATTCTAAGGCTTTGTCCTGAAGTAAGGAGATGATAAAGCCTACTCTGGACCTCTCCGTAGAGAAGCGAGAAGAGTTAACCTCTAGGTGTATCTGACACTGACTAATGAAACCACGACATGATCTGGCATCGCCAGAATATCTGTTTGGTAGAGCAAGTCGAGGATCATGTGCAGATGTCACCATGGTCTGAGGTTTATCCTCTATACTCTTGAGCCGTGACTCAAGTACTTGTATGTAACGGTGTAACTGCTGATATTCTGCCATAACTGCCAGACCCTTGGCTCAGTCCTAATGTTACGGGGGGCTGTCTGATAATAACCGAAAGGAGTATCAGACAGTCAGGGTCCACCGTGCAAAGACTTTGCTGCAGACTATGGCAGAGTGCGATACCTCTGTTAACTCACAGAAGGATATAATAAGAAAGTAAAGCAATTCCTCCCTTACTTGGAGGGTGTGTGGAATGATCTCTGTTAATAATCACAGAGACAAAGGCAATGTGTGCGAAATGGCACCTACCTAGGTCCGCTCTTCTAGTGGTGCAAAAGAGACGAACAGCAGCGTAAGCCGCACAAAGCTCCTACCTCTGTTCGCTCCCCTAGTGTGCGAGGATACGAACAACTGCCAGACGCAGTATAAGGAACGTTACCCTAGCGGCAACGTCCACCTACGAGTACAATCACAAGGCCCAGCCAGACCATGTGCCTCAGGCACCTGCCTATGTCCGCTCCCCTAAGAGGTAAGGATACGGACAGCAGCCGAAGCTGTAAGGTATAAGAACGCTACCCTGCCGGTAGCGCTCACCTAGCATAGACAGAGGAATGCCTAGAGGAACGCGCACAGAGCGTCTACTCATATGCATGAACCAAGAGGACTGAGCACCATGCGGCGTGTGTCAGGGTCTTATATAGACTCTGTGCCTCATCCAAGATGGAGGACACCAGAGCCAATCCGCTTCCAGAACGACAGGAGTGACGTCATGCTGGCCTATCACCGAGCAAGACGTCACAAGCACATGACCAGCGACCAATCGGCATAGAAGGTGTCAGAGACATGTGACCTCGTGTCAGCGATGATGTCACCCGCACATGTGCAATGGCTCCAAGATTGGACTTAGCCTCCGGCGCTCGCACATGTGCAGTAGCAAGAAATCTGGACTTAGTCTCCAGCGCTCGCACATGTGCAGTAGCAAGAAATCTGGACTTAGTCTCCAGCGCTCGCACATGTGCAGTAGCAAGAAATCTTGACTTAGTCTCCAGCGCTCGCACATGTGCAGTAGCAAGAAATCTGGACATAGTCTCCAGTGCTCGCAGCAACCGTAACAATTCTTGACTGGCCCAACCAGAGCCCTGACCTACACCCAATTGAGAATCTCTGCATCCTCCTCCCTCCCTCACAGCACAGAGCATCGGTCTCTTGCTTGCAGCGTTCTGCTGTGAGGGGAGGAGGGAGGAGGGAGGGGGAGCAGATGGGCTGTGACAGCGGTGAAACACCGCCCACAGCTCAGTAAGTCTGGAAGAATGCAGCCGGCTGCACGGATGTGACGTGTGCAGCACTTGATGTGACGTCACCGGAGCGGGAACAGCGGTCTGCAATAGCGCCTCTCACAGGGACTATTACCAACACAAGGTATTTGAGAGAAACATTGTTCTCAATATAATATCGAACTAGACAATAAAAAATATGAGTGAACCACCCCTTTAACTACTTAAATAAATTAACTTGATATGCACCTGTATATATCAGTAATAACTGCTCTGTAAGGTTGGGTTTACATGGCCATACTTAAACAGATTACTAAGACAGATGCTGTTCAGTGGTATCCATCACCCAATGACTTCCTCATATGAAAAAATGCTATATGTAATGTACAATTCCCTTGTACTGAATTCTTTAGCATAGAATATTTTATTTTTTTGGTTTTCTTATCTACTGTATACTGGTTAAGTATTCTCTTTCCAATAACACAGAAGTTTGAAACCGACTCTGGTTTTAGACTTGGTTCGCTTGTTAGTCACCATCAATAGTAGTCATTTTTACATTTATTTTGCAACAGAAATATTTTACACAATGATTACATAATAGATATTTTAAAAAATGTCTCCAAGTAAAGAGAAAAAGCTGGCTGCAGTATTACTAAAACACTACATTTATTTCATTCACTTGTAAAGCCCCATTAACTCCACAGCGCTTTACAGCAGTCATCATTACTGCTCCCATTGGGGCTCACAATATAAATTTCCTATCAGTATGTATTTGGAGTGTGGGAAGAAACTTGAAAAAGCCCTCACAAACACAGGAGAACATACAGACTCTTTGTCGATGTTGTCCTTGGTGGGATTTAAACCCAGGACAATAGCATTACAAAGCCAAGGTGCTAACCACTGAGCCACCCTCCAGTCCGATGCGGTTTCTTTGATATTGCCCACTACTTCAGCCATAACAGCCCATAAAAAGAGTTTTACTGAATAAATTAAAACATTAAGATATTCAAATATTTGGAATTTCTATAATCATAATATCCCGTACAGCAAGTAAGGCCCTGTAAACATTAAATTATGGCCCCTCCCTTAGTTCCATGATGGCATAAGCTCCCATTGTATAAACCAAGTGTATCTTTATGTCTCGATTTAGATTGTCCTATTGGCACAGTATTTTTTGTGGTATAGAATAATGCTGAAATATATACTATTCCATAAAAAGGGAATCTGTAAAGAATGAATACTGTTTGGTATATTTGTTTTTTATGGGTGCCATATCACACGTTATGCCTATACATCGCTTACCTGTATGCCTCAGAGCAGATGCCTTGTTGTTGAAATATCATGTTTTCTATCTTTATATTAATGAGTTCTTCCAGGCTATGGGGCGTATACTGCCTGGAAGATAGCCCTGCTGTTGCAATTCATTAGCATCGTTTTCACTGCCTAGTAGCGTCACAGTCTGCCTGTGACGTGTAGTTACTGCTCTGAAATCCTGCAGCTGCGCAGTAAATGTGCCGACATTAGCCTAAATTGTTCCACCCTCTGAAGGAAGTAGGGAGAGCACCTTTCCACAGGTCGCCAGGGATCACTGGACCGGAAGTGACAGTGACTCCTTAGCCCCTGCGCAGAACAGTTAATGAAGCCAATGCCCTTCGGCGGGCGTAACAAAACAAGCTAACATCAGGACATTTACTGCGCAGGAGCGGGATTTCAGAGTAGGAAGTACACGTCACAGGCAGACTGTGATGTCACTAGGCGGTGAAAGCGATGCTACGGAGGCAGGGCTACCTTCCGGGCAGCATACACCCCATAGCCTGGAAGAACTTATTAACATAAAGATATAAAAGATGATTTTTCAACAATTAGGCATCTGCTATGATGCATACAGGTAAGACTATTGTCAGCATGCGATTACCTATATGCCCATGTGGTCAAAGTGGTGACAAATTCCCTTTAACATTTTTAACATTTTGCCTCCTTGCCATTTTGTGTGTCACCTATTAGGGTATTTTTACAAGTGGCATTTTTGCAGCATTTCTTGGTGCATTTTTTTCTATACAAAAACACTGTGTTTTACAGTACCAGCAAAGCCACGCTGTATTTTTCTTTGCAAATTTTTTTTTTTTTTTTTTTTAAATCAGCAGCATAACAATTTTTTCAGCCTTCTTGCACCATTTTTTTACCCAGTCAAATGAATGGGGAAAAACACAAAAACGCTACAAAAATGCATGGAAAAAAACCGCTTATTGTATGCACTCTGGTTTTTAGTGCACTTAACGTGAACATACCTTAGACTTATCTTATGTGCTATATATTTAAAAATGTACATATTTTATGAAGGCTATTCACTTTATGGGACACTAGAACTTCATGGTGTTTTCAGTGGGTATAAAATACATAATCCGATAGTAAAAACAGATTAGACTAAAAGAATGTGTCTAATTTAGTAAGTGATACATTCCCTTTAAGCTGACCATCTGATAAAATCTATTGAACAAAGGCCAATGTGTGCACTAAATACCTTCATTTTATATTTATTCTATACAGCAGAAAAGCAGTCTGATCTTCATATATTAAATGTTCGCGTATCTCATTGCAAAGGAGTTGGTTTGTGTATAATGCAGTCACAGCAGCTTACTTCACACTTCGTTGTTTTAGGAATTGCTGTTCAATAAATTGCATCGGTTAGTTAGAAAACATGAAAATAAGCAACTCTGCAATTGACTTGCTTTTTCTATTTGCTGTTATTTTCCTAAAATGAGAGATTTAACTTTCATAGTATACAGATGGTTTCCATAAAATGTCGCCATGGTGCCTGCTCAGGCCCTGCTACATACTGTAGCACTTACATCACAGGAGAGGGGTGAATTCCTAAAAAAATCAATCATCCCATTGATTTTTATACAGCAGTTCCTCCTCCTGCTCTGCTCCTGACAAGCTACTGTTATAAATCTTGCAAAATCACCATGACCTACTTACTATTGGCTGCTCCAAGGGGAGGCCTGCTAATCAGGGCTCTCTGAGCTTTCTACATGTTCAAAGGCTGTTATCTCTTTATGTAAATACCGTGATAATAGTGTAGGCTCAGAATATCAGTGATGTGTGAATGTGGTATAGCAGAACTTATGCTGTGCTTTATCGTTCCCCTAATTCTACAGTTCTACTATTCACCAGAAGTGTCACTCAAGGAGAAGTACCCGCCCACCAGAAACAAGGAAGTAAGGAGACTGTAAGTAGCCTGCACAGCTCTGAGCTGCTCAGAGACAACTGAAGAATGCCCCTTTCAAGTCTGCTTAACAATCTGTAGTAGGGCCCTACTGACCCTTTCCTGATAGCACATGCAGATGTTGTCATTTCTAATATTACACACATACCCTGATACAGTAAGATATCTTAATACAAAAAGGTGTAACTTTCATGACATGATGTAATAAGTTCTTTGTGTTTTAAGATAAAAAATGCTGCATCTTTATTTTATGATTGGGCATTTGCCCAATCCATTGTTCTTTAGATAGATATGCTACATGGGCTATTTCAGCAGCTTATTTTCCTCTTCACATTGAAATATACAGGCAATTAAGCATGTTCTATTGGTAAGTATTATTATATGGTCTATTTATGGTTTTGTGATACCTGCGCGCATAAGTACAGACACACAAACACACACACACGCTCACGCACACACACACACACACGCACACACACACACACACACACACACTCTTTTACCTTAGTGGTATCACTGTTTACTTATACTTTCCATGTGTAAGTAACAAAATTTAAAGGATATCAATAGCAAATTCTTGCTCAGGCAATAAAATGACTAGAATTGCCTTAGTTCCACCCATACTCATCAAAATATTGCAAGCAAAGGAACACTGAATGCAACTATGAGCAGGAGCATAATGGTCGCAGACAGTGAGAGGAGAGGAGCCGCCGACGCCAGTGCTTATTTCAGCTGCATCAGAGTCCAAAGTCGCCCATTCAGCTGAGATGCATTGAGGTGTAGAGATCCTCCATGCAAATAGCAAGCACACCGATGTCAGCTGCCATCCTCTGCAGCTGCTACAGAAGAGGAGTGGGAGTCATGGGAGTGGGGGGGAGAAGAATGTTTTTATTTCATGGATTAGAGAACAGTGGCAGAAAGGGGGACATGTATATACCATGATGGGGGACATATATACCAGGAAGGGGACATATATACCAGGAAGGAGTCCAGGATGCAAGATATATATACCAGGAAGGGGCCCAGGATGGGGGACATAGTACAAGCATGGCGGACATATATACCAGGAAGGAGCCCTCTATGATGGACATATATACTATGAAGGAGCCAGGATGAGGGTTATATATACCAGCATGGGGACATATATACCAGGAAGGGGTCCAGGATGCGAGACATATATACCAGGAAAGGGCCCAGGATGGGAGACATAAATAAGGAGCCCTGTATGGGGAGCATATATACCAGGAAGGGGCCCAGGATGGGGACATATATACCAGGATGAGGGACATATATACCAGGAAGGGGCCCAAGATGTAGGAGATATTTAACAGGAAAGGGCCCAGGATGGGGGACATATATACTAAGCAGGGCTCAGGATAAGGCACATAGATACATGATGGGGAACATATATACCAGAAAGGGGTCAAGGGTCAAGGATGGGGGACATATATACCTGGAAGGGGCCCAGGATGGTGGACATATATACCAGGATGGAGCTAATGATGTGGGAAAAATATTCATGGAAGGAACCCAAGAAGAGGTAGATATATACCGCAAAGTGGCTCAGGATGGGGGATATTATACCAGGAAGGGGCCCAGAAAGGGGGGGCATATACACCTGGAAAGCTGCCCAGGATAGTGGACATATATACTGTGAAGGAGAAAAGGATGGGGGGTGTATATACCTGGAAGGAGCTCAGAATGGGATGCATTTATACCGTAAAGTGTCCCAGGATGGGGTATGTTAGTGCCGGATGCGAGACATTACAACATAATGAGCGGGGCAACAAGTATTTCTTTATAGAATTTAGAAGGCTGCAAGGGGCCATACATCTGACCAATATGTAGGGGGAGAGCAGTTCCAAATCTAGCACCAGGCCCATCATACTATAGTTACGCCACTGACCATAGGGCAGTGTTTCCATTTACAGTTTCTGATGTTCCTAATAATCTGTTCAGGGTCTCAGTGAAATCATTTTACAGCATAATTTAGATTCCAAACTTTGTTCATATGCTAATAAATATTTGAAACAGTCTAAAATAGATTCAAGTGCTTTCAAACACAAATGACAACAATAATGCTGGCCTGACCGCTACACTAAGATTCTTTGATGTAGCAATAAATGGAAAGGTTCGCAAAGAGTTGGAAAATGGTCCAAGGGCTCCTCATGGTGGAAAAGGGAAATGGCAGAGAAGTCAGTGTGTTTCAGGGATGGTAACATTATAGATAAGCATTAGCTGTAGACGTGAACTTCATCTATTGTTTCCAAAAATCTTCAGCACTGTCACCCAATCACTGGTCATCAGCTTGTACCTGGTGGCTAGGATGAATCCAACACTCAAAGGGCCATCCTCGTCAGTAACACCTACTGGAAACCCTGCTCTCACCCCTGAACAAGTGCACATTTCAGCTTTAAGAAGCATTTTAACTTTTTTCACATATGCATCATGGCTTCCATTTACAGATTTGTGATCTGACATCGGAGGGACCCACTTCTACCTTGAAAGCAGGAAGAATTGTGCATTACAGGGGTGGACATATCATTGGTGCAACCTCTGTGACCATACAGAGACCCAAGAGGAAAGGGGGCCCATTGCCACCTCCAAAGTAGGACGAATTGGGCATCACAGAGGAGGACATATCATTAGTGCAACCTGTGCAGCCGCACAGGTGCCCAAAAGTCAAGGGGCCCATTGCCACCTCCAAAGTAGGAGGAATTGTGCATTAAAGAGGAGGACATATCATTGGAGCAACCTGTGAGGCCACACAGGTGCCCAAAAGGTAGGGGGTCCATTACCACCTACAAAGCAGGAAGAATTGTGCATTACAGTGAAGGACATATCATTGGTGCAACTGGGCCAAGAGGTAAGGGGGCCCATTGCCTCCTCCAAAGTAAGAAAAATTGAGCATTACAGGAGTAGACATATCATTGGTGCAACCTGTGGGGCCACACAAGGGCCCAAAAGGTAGGTGGCCCATTACCACCTCAAAAGCAGGAGAAATTGAGCATTGTAGCGGTGGACATATCATTGGTGCAACCTGTGAGGCTGCACAAGGGCCCAAAAAGTCACGGGGCCCATTACTTTGTCCAAAGCAGGAAGCATTGTTCATATGACTAGCTACAGAAGTACAGAGGGCCTATATACACAGGGGCCCTCTTCTCTTGGTGTCTGCCCCTGATATGACAGATTTCAACAGGGCTGGAAGACTTTCATCAGAGATTAAAATCAAATTATGGAAAATCATTTTACATCTTCGATAAATTAGAATAAAAATGGGGTGTGGAAGTGGTAAAAAAAAATCTGCTGAGACAGCGTCCATCATCTAAGAGCTTGCCATGGATGTGTGGGGCAAGGCCGTTAAGTTGCAGTTACGCATCAGGTTTAGATTTTCTGTATTTCTTATACAATCTGCGGATCAGAGCGCAGCACAGCAGGTGTCTGGGCCATTTATCATATGAGATAAGACATCACCTTTCACAGAGTTTTATAGTGTGAACGTGCACCAAAACCTAACGATCAGTGTGCTCTATTCTACTAATCAAACATCAGTCATATATGGAGAGATCTACACCCTCAGAAATAAGGAATACCTGCAGTGTGATTATTACAAACGATCGTCTGCACCAATTGCAGAGTGCACTGGTCGTCCCCCGGCTGCTGCAGTGTTCCCACCTATGCTGAGCGATGCATCTCCTATAGACTTGTACAGAGCCCTGCAGCCAATCAGGCAAGTTACTGCTGATCAGCAAAGTCACCCCTAGACTTGGAAGTGAGGGCGGCAGCGGCCACATGCAGCAGCCTCAGGGACCCTCCTAACAAGGGGTGACACAATCCTCTGCTTTTAGCCTGCAGAGACAAGCAGCCAGAAAAGCCATGTGTGCACATTGCCAGCACCATGGACAGCTCCTCACCCCATGCCAGGACATTGACAGCACTATGGACAGCTCCTCACCCCATGCCAGGACATTGACAGCACTATGGACAGCTCCTCACCCCATGCCAGGACATTGACAGCACTATGGACAGCTCCTCACCCCATGCCAAAACGCTGGTAACACCATGGACAGCTCCTCACCCCATGCCAAGACATTGGTAACACCATGGACAGCTCATCATTCCATGCCAAGACATTGGTAACACCATGGACAGCTCCTCACCCCATGCCAAGACATTGGTAACACCATGGACAGGTCCTTAGCCGATACCAGGACACTGACAGCACCATGGACAGCTCCTCAGCTGATGCCAGGACACTGGTAGCACCATGGACAGCTCCTCAGCTGATGCCAGGACACTGGTAGCACCATGGACAGCTCCCCATCCCATGCCAAAACATTGGTAGCACCATGGACAGTTCCCCATCCCATGCCAAAACATTGGTAGCACCATGGACAGCTCCCCATCCCATGCCAAAACATTGGTAGCACCATGGACAGCTCCCCATCCCATGCCAAAACATTGGTAGCACCATGGACAGTTCCCCATCCCATGCCAAGACATTGGTAGCACCATGGACAGCTCCTCAGCTGATGCCAGGACATTGGCAGCACCAAGCACCATGGACAGTTCCCCAGCCCATGCCAGGACATTGGCAGCACCATAGACAGCTTCCCAGCCGATGCCACGACATTGGCAGCAGCATGGACAGCTCCCCAGCCGATGCCAGGACATCGGCAGCACCATAGACAACTCCCCAGCCAATGCCAGGACATTGGCTGCACCATGGACAGCTCTCCTGCCCATGTCAGGACATTGGCAGCACCATGGATACATCCGCAGCCCATGCCAGGACATTGGCAGCACCATGGACAGCACCCCAGCCCATGCCAGGACATTGGTAGCACCATGGACAGCTTCTCAGCACATTGGCAGCACCATAGACAGCCCCCCAGCCCATGCCAGCACATTGGCAGCACCATAGACAGCCCCCCAGCCCATGCCAGCACATTGGCAGCACCATAGACAGCTCCCCAGCCCATGCCAGGAGACGCCGCAGCAAACCTCTTTCTCCACACGTCGCATACCGCATAAGTTTGTCGCGCTGCGGCTCTTTCTTCCCCGGGGGCTGCAGTGCCCACTAGGCGGGGGCATCCCCTGCATGAAGTTCCCGGTGACGCGGGCACCCTGCGTCCTCACCAGCTGTATTCTGCACTAGTGGAGGAGCGTTCATTGGACGGATGGGGGAAGGGCAGGTGGAGCGCTGATGCTGCAGAATCCGTGCACAGCAAAAACTACGAGTCTAGTAGATCTGTCAGGGGAGGGCTGGCCGCAGAGCCCACACACCCAGCTCTGCAGCATAGAGCCACTGGCCAGGGGCTACCCACACAGCATGCCCTCTGCTGACTGGCACAGTCCCGGGTTACCTGCTCGTGGAGGTGCCGCTCCTGCTGCCCTGCGCTCGCCCGGGTATCTGCAACTCTGTCTGCAGTAGTACAGAGACACGCGTGCTCCTTCCCTGTCCCCTCCCTCTCTTTTCTTCTCCTAATTCTTATTCCTGCCACGTCCTCCTGCATCCGAGTCCGGATTGGTCAGTCTCGGCCCCCCAATATGCAAAACTCATGGTCCCATTGGGACCATCAATGACCCAGATGGCAACAGCAGAAAATCATTCAGACTGAGGCTTTTTCTCTCCAGTACTGATTGCTCAGAGGAGATCCCTGCAATAAAAGCAGCATATTGAGTTACATGATCCAGAGCGGTGTAGTCCTAATATCCCAGGACGGCGCCAACATGGGCCGACTAAATCCCATATATACAATGCCAACGTTCTGCGACTCCACTGGCCACTAGTTCTAATGCCACGGATCCCACCGAGGGCCAACACCAGCACTGGATAGATAGCACCGAAAGAAGTGCCAGCACCAGCAGTGGATTTAAAGGGAATCTGTCACCAGGTTTTTGCTACCTGATCTGAGCTCAGCATACTGTAGAGACAGAGACCCTGATTCCAGCAATGGGTCACATACTGGGCTGCTTGCTGTAGTCTTTATAAAGTCATTGTTTTATCAACAAGCGATTATGACTAAAGAACAAAAAAACTGCCGCCATGTAGTCCTCCATATTCATGACTCGTCCTTCGCCTATAAAAAAAGTGATTTTCACAAAACTGCAGCAAGCAGCTCATAAGTGATATATTGCTGGAATCAGGGTCTCTGTTTCTACAGTATGGTACCCTCAGATGAAGTAGAAAAGAAGGGCGATTAGTGATGAGCAAAAATAGTCAGCACGTTTTGTTATTCACATGAATATTAAGTTATTAGTGATATGCATTACTCGTCGAGTATTTTGGTATTCGACTCGAGATTCGAGACCCCTCCCAGCATGTTTGGTGCCGATTTTCAGCCACTTAAGATGCTGGGATTGTCATCTTATTACAGTAATGCCTAGCCATCTATGCTACCGGCAATTCTATGATTGGGAGGCACAGTGAAAAAAAAATAAAAATGCCTAAGATTCCCCACAGCTGTCACACTACTTCCGGGTCAGCTCATTAGATCTCATACATATGCACTGCTTCCCCCGCCCACTCTCTATGCCAGCATCTGTGATGGACTGCAGTCAGACTGTCTGGGTCCCCTAAAGGAGAGTAAAAATAAAAACATTGTTGCAGGGACCCCATATATTGATACTCAGCACAGATAAAGTAGTTGGCTACAGGTTGCAGCCCCCAGCTGTATGTGATATGCTGACTGTGTATCAAAATATGTGTGACCTCATGCGGCTTTTTTTAAAATTATTTCAATAAATAATTTTTTTAAAAAGTGTGTGGTCCCCCCCAATTTTGATACCCAGCCAAGATAAAGCCGACAGCTGGGGGCTGGTATTCTCAGGCTGGGGAGGCCCATGGTTATTTGTCCCCCCCCTCAGCCAAAAAATAGCAGCCCGCAGCAGCCCACAATTGTCGCATCCATTAGATGTGACAATTCTGGCGCTTTACCAGCTCATCATGATTGCTCTGGTAAAGTTGCAATCGGGGTAATATAAGGGGTTAATTACAGCTGCGATTTGTCAAAAATCACAGCTGCTACTAAACAGTTGATTAGTAATTGAGAGGGATCTATGAGACCTCTCATTACTAACCCTTTAAGTAAAAAAATTCAAACACCCTTTTTCACCAATTTATTAATCCCATAAACACCCCCACAGGTCCGACGTAATCCATGCAAGGTAGCACGACGATGCTAGCTCTGCTGTATTCAGAGTCTGCAGTGACCAATAATATGACTGATCACTGCAGACTCCGGGAAACACTGACGGTAGTGGGGGGACCCAGCGGTGAGAAGTGGTGATGTCAGTCAGGTCACCGGAGGTCACACTCGAGGCTCCTGCTGCTCTCAGTGAAAGGGATACCCACTGCTGGATTGCTGTGTGACTGTGTCCCGCAATCCGGCAGTGGGTTCCACTTTCACTGAGAGCAGCAGAAAGCCCCAGTGTGACCTCCGCTGACCTGACTGCCGGATTGTCGGATTGCTGTGGCGACATGACCCGCAATCCGGCAGTTCAGCAGTCCGGCAGCTGTGGGGCCTGGAAACCTTAAAGGAGCCTTTAAGAGAGACTTTAAGATTTCAGGAGTTCCCAGCTGTTGTAACATTTTGAGGCTGTGAACGCTGGTAACAGATCATAGCCTCCAGATGTCCCAGCATGTGGGAACTCAAGGAATGTTCTCTTAAATGCTCTCTTAAAGGCTCCTTTAAGGTTTCCGGACCTCACAGCTGCCGGTAGACCTGGTGGCTGTGAGCTCTGGTAACCTTACGACAGCTGTCAACCCGATAACTTTAAGGGAATCTTTAAGAGAGCCTTTTAATGTTTCTTGAGTTTCTAGCCCCTGGGACATCTGGAGACTGTGAACTAGTACCAGAGTTCACAGCTTCGAGATGTCCCAAGTGCTGGGACTCCAAGAAACTTAAAGGCTTTATTAAAGGCTATTATAAGATTTCCAGGCCTCACAGCTGCTGGGAGACCAGGTGGCTGTGAGCTCTGGTAACCTTAAGATTACCAGAGCTCGTAGCCACTAGGTCTTGAGGTAGCTGTCAACCCAGTAACTTTAAGAAAGCCTTTAAGAAAGCCTTTAAGAGAGGCTTTAATGTTCCTTGACTTCCAAGGCTGTGAACTGTTACCAGAGTTCACAGCTTCCAGGTGTCCCAACAAATGGGAACACCAAGAAATTTAAAGGCTCTGTTAAAGGCTCTCTTAAAGCCTCCATTACGGTGTCTGAACCCCACAGCTGCCGGTAGACCTGGTGGCTGTGAGCTCTGGTAACTTTTAGGTTACTAGAGCTCACAGCCACCGGTTCTCGCGGCAGCTGTCAAACCAGTAACTTTAATGGAGCCTTTAAGGAGCCTTTAAGAGAGCCTTTAATGTTCCTTGAGTTCCCAACTGCTGGGACATCTAGAGACTGTGAACTGTTACCATGTTCAAAGCCTCCATGTGTCCCAACAGCTGGGAACTCCAAGAAACTTAAAGGCTCTCTTAAAGGCTCTCTTAAAGGCTCCTTTAAGGCTTCTGGTCCTCACAGCTAATAGTCGGTTGGACTGCTGTGCTGCTGCGTCCCGCAATCCAACAGTCTGGCAATCTGGCAGTCAGGTCACTGGAGTTCACACTCGTAGGCTCGCCCGCTGCTGTCAGTGAACTCAGTTGAATCTGCTGCCAGATTGCCGGATTAGGCGATATGTGCACATTGAATATTTAGCTGCATACATTTCTTCGCCAAAGCTGCATCTCCTGGCAAAAAATGCAACAAAACTGCACCAAAAATGCATGCAGTTACAGTGCTGTTTTTTTGCCAGTAGGTGCTGATTTCGTGCAGAAATGTCTGTAACCAAATACTCAATGTGAGAGCATCGCCTAATCCAGTACTCTGGCATTGAGTTCAATTAATTCACCTGAGGGGAAGTCAGTGAGTTCAGTGAGTCCACCTCACAACTGGAGATATCATCTGTGACCCTAGGTTAGTGATGGCGAACCTATGGCACGCGTGCCAGACTGGGCACGCAGAGCCCTTTCTGTCGGCACGCGCGCTGTTGCCTCATTCAGCCACTTTGAACTGCTGGCGAATCGCGCCAGCAGTTCAAAGTTGTGTTGGAGCAGAGGAGGCATTTCTCCTCGCTCTGACACTCCTCCTCTCCTAGGCCGCAGGCCTGTTACCTAGGAGACATCGGGGGTGTCAGAAAGCGGCAGCGGTGGGACGGGTGCTGGAAGGTAAGTTTTTTGTTTTTTTTTTAAACTATGTGCGGCTGTGCCAAGGGGGGACTGTGGCAGTATGGGGGCAACTTGGCAGTATGGGGAAACATGGCAGCATGGGGAGACTTGGCAGCATGGGGAAACATGGCAGGATCGGGAAGCATGGCAGCATGGGGAAACATGCAAGGATGGTAGGAAACATGCAACAATTGGGGAAACATGCAAGGATGTAGGAAACATGCAAGGATGGGGAAACATGCAAGGATGTAGGAAACATGCAAGGATGGGGGGAAACATGCAAGGATGTAGGAAACATGCAAGGATGGGGGAAAACATGCAAGGATGGGGGGAAACATGCAAGGATGTAGGAAAAATGCAAGGATGGGGAAACATGCAAGGATGTAGGAAACATGCAAGGATGGGGGGAAACATGCAAGGATGTAGGAAACATGCAAGGATGGGGAAACATGCAAGGATGTAGGAAACATGCAAGGATGGGGGAAAACATGCAAAGATGGGGGAAACATGCAATGATAGGGGAAACATGCCAGCATGGGGGAAAACATGGCAGCATGGGGGAAACATGGCTGCATGGGGGAAACTTGCAAGGATGGAGGAGACATACAAGGATGGGGGAAACATGCAAGGATGGGGGAAACATGCAAGGATGGGGGTACATAAACATAGCAGGATGGGGATACATGCCAGGCTGAGGTACATTTACCAGGATGGGGTACATTTACCAGGATGGTGTAAGATGCCAGGATGGGGGACATTTACCAGTATGGGGGACATTTACCAGGATGGGGCCATGATGGGGACAAATATACCAGAAGTTGAAAATAATATCAGGATGGGGGACATGTTTACCAGGAAGTGGGGCATAACTATGGGTGAAAACATGGCAGCATGGGGGATAACATGGAAGCATGGAGGAAACATAGCAGCATTTGAGAAACATGCCAGCAATGGGGGAAACATGGAAGCATGGGGTAAAACATGCAAGGATGGGGGAAAACATGGCAGCATGGGGGAAACATGCAAAGATGGGGGAAACATGGCAGCATGGGGGAAACATGGCTGCATGGGGGAAACTTGCAAGGATGGGGAAAACAAACAAGGATGGGGGAAACATGCAAGGATGGGGGAAACATGGCAGCATGGGGTAAACATGGCAGCATGGGGGAAACATGGCAGGATGGGGGAATCATGGCAGGATGCGGGAATCACGGCAGGATGGGGGAGACATGGCAGGATGGGGGAAACATGCCAGCATGGGAGAAACATGCAAGGATGGGGGTACATAAACATAGCAGGATGGGGATACATGCCAGGTTGAGGTACATTTACCAGGATGGGGTACATTTACCAGGATGGGGTAAGATGCCAGGATGGGGGACATTTACCAGTATGGGGGACATTTACCAGGATGGGGCCATGATGGGGACAAATATACCAGAAGTTGAAAATAATATCAGGATGGGGGACATGTTTACCAGGAAGTGGGGCATAACTATACAATGAAAGGGGGAGGGGAGCAACTCGTACGTCTTTATGGGATTTGAAGATGTTCAGACTTTGAAATGTAGATGTGGATTACAAAGTGAAATCTGATTGCACTTCATGCTAAAATATCTGTTTGTCTAATATAATGCAATTTTTTCCAGAAAGATCAATCCAACTATTGTGTCTGGAAAGGGGAGTGGGAGTGGCTGAGCTTCAATGTGTGGTAAGCATGCATGAGCGTGATGGCCCCTGCTGAGGAGAAGAGAAGACTGCAAAGGTAAGGTTAAAATCAATTATTTACATAATAAAATTGGTTGGCATTTCGGAAAAACAAGTGGGTTTAGGGCTACAGTTTGGGCACTCGACCTGTGAAAGGTTCACCATGACTGCCCTTGGTGAACTGACCTGAGGTAAGCCGATTGAACTCAGTGACCTCACTTCAGGTGAACTAATTGAACTCAATGCCGAATTTCTTATAAGGCGATGTGCACACATTAGTATTTGTTTGCAGACATGGACATGTCTGCATCAACTCTTTCTTGGCAAAAAAACACATCAAAACCACATGGGTTTTGATGCAGTTGTGGTGCATTTTTCTGCTAGAAGATGCAGAGTTAGTGCAGAAATCTGTGCATCCAAATACTCAATATGCACACATTGCCTAATTCGGAAATCTGGCATTGAGTTCAATGACTTTACCTGAGGTCAATGTTGGGTTTCCCACAGTACCCCAAGGTGAACTCAATGAACTCAGTGACCTCACCTCAGGTGAACTCATTGAACTCAGTGACCTCACCTCAGGAGAACACATTGATTTCCATGACACCTGCATCTCCTTTGCAGAAAACCATGGTTATTTGCTAAGAGATGCAGATTTGGTGCTGGAATTTATACACCAAATTCCTGCACCAAATCTGTATCTCCTGACAAAAGCGCATCAAAGCCGCATCAAGGTTTTGATGTGGTTTTGATGCTGTTTTTTGCCAGAAGATGCAGATTTGATGTAGGAATTAGATATATAAATTTCAGCACCAAATCTGCATCACTTGGCAAAAAATTCACATCAAAACCGCATGGCATTTTGATGCATTTGTTTTTGCCAGAAAATACAGTATTGGTGCAGGAACTTGGTGTACAAATTCCAGCACCAGATATGCATCTCCTGGAAAAAAAATGTGGTCTTCTGCCATGAGATGCAGGTGTCATTGAATTCAATGAATTCACCTGAGGTGAGATCACTGAGTTCAATGAGTTCCCCTGAGGTGAGTTTACCTGAGGTCACAGGTGTGGGTACCTCCAGTTGTGACCGCAGGTAAAAGCAAAGCAAATGTGAGTCAGAAATGCATCCAGGCATCTTACTAACGCTGTTCCCATTCAGTTTCAGCACTTTTCCATTCATTTCAGCATTTTTACAAGCCTCCCAGACCAAATTCCAAGGTCCTATTGAAAATTATTCAAAGTTTCCCATTGACTTGCACTAGATTTGTTATACATGATGAATATACAAATAATATACAGTCATATGAAAAAGTTTGGGCACCCCTATTAATGTTAACCTTTTTTCTTTATAACAATTTGGGTTTTTGCAACAACTATTACAGTTTCATATATCTAATAACTGATGGACTGAGTAATATTTCTGGATTGAAATGAGGTTTATTGTACTCACAGAAAATGTGCAATCCGCAATTAAACAAAATTTGACTGGTGCAAAAGTATGGGCACCCTTATCAATTTCTTGTTTTGAACACTCCTAACTACTTTTTACTAACTTACTAAAGCACGAAATTGGTTTTGTAACCTCATTGAGCTTTGAACTTCATAGGCAGGTGTATCCAATCATGAGAAAAGGTATTTAAGGTGGCCACTTGCATGTTGTTCTCCTATTTGAATCTCCTATGAAGAGTGGCATCATGGGCTCCTCAAAACAACTCTCAAATGATCTGAAAACAAAGATTATTCAACATAGTTGTTCAGGGGAAGGATACAAAAAGTTGTCTCAGAGATTTAAACTGTCAGTTTCCACTGTGAGGAACATAGTAAGGAAATGGAAGAACACAGGTACAGTTCTTGTTAAGCCCAGAAGTGGCAGGCCAAGAAAAATATCAGAAAGGCAGAGTAGAAGAATGGTGAGAACAGTCAAGGACAATCCACAGACCACCTCCAAAGACCTGCAGCTTCATCTTGCTGCAGATGGTGTCAATGTGCATCGGTCAACAATACAGCGCACTTTGCACAAGAAGAATCTGTATGGGAGAGTGATGCGAAAGAAGACGTTTCTGCAAGCACGCCACAAACAGAGTCGCCTGAGGTATGCAAAAGCACATTTGGACAAGCCAGTTACATTTTGGAAGAAGGTCCTGTGGACTGATGAAACAAAGATTGAGTTGTTTGGTCATACAAAAAGGCGTTATGCATGGAGGCAAAAAAACACGGCATTCCAAGAAAAGCACTTGCTACCCACAGTAAAATTTGGTGGAGGTTCCATCATGCTTTGGGGCTGTGTGGCCAATGCCGGCACCGTTAATCTTGTAAGTTGAAGGTCGCATGGATTCAACTCAGTATCAGCAGATTCTTGGCAATAATGTGCAAGAATCAGTGACGAAGTTGAAGTTACGCAGGGGATGGATATTTCAGCAAGACAATGATCCAAAACACCGCTCCAAATCTACTCAGGCATTCATGCAGAGGAACAATTACAATGTTCTGGAATGGCCATCCCAGTCCCCAGACCTGAATATCATTGAACATCTTTGGGATGATTTGAAGCGTGCTGTCCATGCTCGGCGGCCATCAAACTTAACTGAACTGGAATTGTTTTGTAAACAGGAATGGTCAAATATACCTTCATCCAGGAACTCATTAAAAGCTACAGGAAGCGACTAGAGGCTGTGATTTTTGCAAAAGGAGGATCTACAAAATATTAATATCACTTTTATGTTGAGGTGCCCATACTTTTGCACCGGTCAAATTTTGTTTAAATGCGGATTGCACATTTTCTGTTAGTACAATAAACCTAATTTCAATCCAGAAATATTACTCAGTCCATCAGTTATTAGATATATGAAACTGAAATAGCTGTTTCAAAAACCCAAATGGTTATGAAGAAAATAGGTTAACATTAATAGGGGTGCCCAAACTTTTTCATATGACTGTAAAGGAAAAAAATATATATTTGGTATTGCCGCATCCATAAAAGTCTGATCTGTCCAAAATAAAGAATTAATTAACTCTTACAATAAATACTGCATAGGGAAAAAATCTAAAAATGCCAGAATTGCCTTTTTATCAGCTCATCTTCCTAAAAAAATGCAATAAAAAGGGAAAAAAAATCTTATGTACCCTCAAACAGGTATAAAACAAAATGTCATCTCATCATGCAAAAAACAAGCCCTCACACAACTCCATCAACAGAAAAAAAAATAAAGCCCTTAACAAATAGCAAGAAAAAACAACAACATTGCACAAGGTAGGCTCTCCAGTGCCAGTGGCCAGACCGAGCAGTCATGTGTATGCACATCGTCCAAGTTATCTGGATAAAACTCAGATGATTTCTAATATACTCGTCTGCAGCACACCAAAACATGTGAGTTAAGGCCCTGTTACACGCAACAACATCGCTAACGAGGTGCCGTAGGGGTCACGGAATTCGTGACACACATCCGGCCTCGTTAGCGACGTCGTTGCGTGGGACACGTACGAGCGACCACTAACGATGCAAAATACTTACCAAATCTTTTATTGTTGACATGTCGTCCATTTCCCAAATGTCGTTGCTGCTTTTAGATGCAGGTTGTTCATCGTTCCTGAGGCAGCACAAATTGCTACGTGTGACACCCCAGGAACGACAAATAACACCGTATGTTGATATATATGTATGTTGTATATCCTCCAGCAACGAGGTGGGCGTGTCTTTCATGCGGCTGCTTTCCTCCCCTCTGCTTCTATTGGATGCCTGCCGTGTGACGTCGCTGTGACGCCACACGAACCGCCCCCTTAAGGCCTCGTTACACGCAACGACGTATCTAACGATATATCGCCAGGGTCATGGATTCCGTGATGCACATCCGGCATCGTTAGCGACGTCGTTGCGTGTGACACCAACGAGTGGCTGTTAACGATGGAAAATACTCACCAAATTGTCCATCGTTGACATGTCGTTCATTTTCAAAAAATCGTTGATTGTTGAGGACGCAGGTTGTTTGTCATTCCCGAGGCAGCACACATCGCTATGTGTGACACCTCGGGAACGACGAACTACAGCTTACCTGCGGCCGCCGGCAACGAGGAGGGAAGGAGGTGGGCAGGATTTTACGGCCGCTCATCTCCGCCCCTCTACTTCTATTGGGCGGCTGTTGTGATGCCGCACGAACCGCCCCCTTAGAAAAGAGGCGGTACGCCGGCCACAGTGACGTAGCTAGGCAGGTAAGTCCGTGTGACGGTTCCCAACGATATTGTGCGCCACGGGCAGCGATTTGCCCGTGACGCACAAGCGACGGGGGCGGGTACGCTTGCTAGCGATATTGCTAGCGATATCGCTGCGTGTAAAGCCCCCTTTAGAAAAGAGGCTGTTCGCCGGCCACAGCGAGGTCGCTTGGAAGGTAAGTACATGTGATGGGTATTAGCGATATTGTGCGCCATGGGCAGCAATTTGCCCATGACGCACAAACGACGGGGGCGGGTGCTTTCACGAGCGACATCGCTAAAGATTCCGCTGCGTGTAAAGCGCCCTTTAGACTAAACAGGCAATACAATCATCAGCAAGCTTTGTTAAAATGCTCATTTTACAATTATGTTGCAACGCATACAGGCTACCAATCGCCCAATGAATGAGGAAAACGTCCCTTCATGGAGTGAAATGATCTTGTGTATAGGCAGCACAAAAGACCATCATTCTTGGCTGTGCATCATCCTGTATAAACAGGACTCACTCTGCTGAGAACTATGGCCGCCTATATCTAAGGAGCGATATAGTATAGTATACTCAGTGCACACCGTTAACCTTCTTCTGCCTGTGTAAACAGGACTCACACTGCAAAAAACTATGACTGCCTATATCCACTGAGTGATATCTTTGTTATCTTAGTACCTTCAGTGTGCACCATTTACTTTGGTTAGCCTGTGTAAACAGGACTCACAATGCCGAGAACTATGGCAGCCTATATCCACTGAGCGATATATTATAGTACCCTCAGTGCGTATTGTTTACTTTCATCTGCCTGTGTAAACAGGACTCACAATGTCAAGAACTATGGCTGCCTATATCCACTGAGTGATATATTAGTACCTTCAGTTTGCACCGTTTATTTTGTTCTCCCTGTGAAATAGGACTCTCACTGCCGAGAACTATGGCCACCTATGTCCACTTAGCAATATATTATAATACCCTCAATGAGCACCATTTGCCTTTTTCATTCTTAAGTGATATGTACACTATGTGCATCTTCTCCATCCTCAATGCATGTGTTTTATACATCAACACATTAAAAAATAGTAAAAGGTCAAATACAACTTTCTATGTTAATAATTGAATAGTTTACTAAAAAGCAGTTTCAATTCAGATGGTGTTGCTATAGCACACAATGGCTTCATTAGTTAATACACTCATTGATTTACAGAAAAGGTTCAGATGAAGATATGTAAAATCATCCTTTTTCATCAGATAAAAGGTGAAAATTTTCATCAGTATGTTGTTATGTATGTTATTCGTATGTCTGTGCTTTACACCTGTATGACATCTGTTTTATACATCAACAATTGAAAAGGGACATTTCACTAAATTATTCATGTGTAACTGAACACACAATGTGATGTATAATATCAAGTGTAATGTGTTATGTAAACTGCATTGTGTTGTAATGTTGTTAGGTAGGAATTTGTTCTGCCCATAGATGGAGGGGTTAAGGTCTAGGGTCAGAGACAATGTCCTTCTGGAAGCTTAGATAGGGCCTAGCTGCAGATAGAACAGATCTCTGTGTAGATAGTGTGGAGCAGGGGTGGGATTCAAATTTTTAACAACAGGTTATCTGTAAACCCCGCCCATTTGAAAACCACACCAGTTCTGTAACCACACCCATTTTGTTAGCCACACCCATTTTCACGCACTTTCCGCAACCAAATAATCCAAGTAATTTAAAGTAAAATCTCTTTCCCCTTCTTCCCTCCTATACCTTCACTCTCCTGTCCAGCACCAGTTGTTCCAGTCACTGTCACTCTTATTGTATTAAATGGTTTTTCTACAATTTGTAAAAGTTATTACTAAAGGTGCCCTGCTAAAATTGAAACGGACGATCTTCCCCATACAGATCTCATCCCATGTGGTCTCTTTCCCCTGCAGATCCCATCCCGTTATGGCCTCTTTCCCCCCTACAGATACCATCCCATTATGGCCTCTTTCCCCTGCAGATCCCATCCCATTATGGCCTCTTTCCCCCTGCAGATCCCATCCCATTATGGCCTTTTTCCCCCTGCAGATCCCATCCCATTATGGCCTTTTTCCCCCTGCAGATCCCATCCCATTATGGCCTCTTTCCCCCTGCAGATCCCATCCCATTTTGACCTCTTTCCCCCTGCAGATCCCATCTCTCCATGTGCTCCTTTTCCCCTGCAGATCCTGTCCCATATGGCTCCTTTCCCCATATAGCTTCCATCTTATTTTGCCTGCTCTCCCCATATAGCTGCCATCTTATGTGGTCTCCTTTCCACATATAGCTCCCATCTTATGTGGCCCCTCTCCCTATATAGCTGCCATCTTATGTGCTCTCCTTTCCACATATAGCTCCCATCTTAAGCGGCCCCTCTCCCTGCATCTTCGGCTCACTGAGCGCTAACCTGCTCCAAGCACCGGCGGCCTCTCCTGCATCTTCCGTCCTCCGCGGCACTCTGCACACTGAAGTTGACAGACGGCAGTAGGAGGAGCTACCTCCTCACACTGCCGTGACCTCTCTGCAGCGTCAGCACGTCGCTGCACGCCGGGTCAGGGAGCTGACAGGCTCCACTGAACCTGGAAGTGTGGCGCGGAGGTACGGGGATTAATTTCTGTTAGAGTCTTAAAGAGACACTAACACAAATGAATACAGGGAACCGGATTGCCAGAGCTGATTCTTGCCGGTTCGGGGAACTGGCAGCTATTTTAACAACCGATTCTCCCGAACCGGACAGAACCAGCTGAATCCCACCCCTGGTGTGGAGACACGAGGGTCAGTGAGTTCTCCCTGTCCACTGGCCTGGCTGTCTTTAGAAAGAATGCATGGACCTGGACTCATCCCACTGAATGCCCGCACTCCTTCCCCGTGGGCAAAACACTGCTCAGAAAACGCATGGTGAGGAAACCACACATTGGTAAGAATTTATTGGTTCATCAACAGGCAAAAACATATCAAACATTCCCAGCAAGAACACAAGATGGTACAAGTAACAGAGCCTCAGTCTTCTACTGGCCCACTAGTGTTTAGAATCGTTTGGACTTCGGGGATTCTAGGGCTAATTATCCCAGCCAGCAGTACCCTAGTTTTGGTGGACAGCCACTGAGAGTAGATAGCGACAAGCTTAGGAAGCTGACCGAGCATGGCAAGGTATATAGCCAGGCGACCAAATTGTTCCAACCTGGGTTCTCTAAGCAAATTCATGTGCTTAGCATTGAGCAATGAACCCGTTCTGTGATCCTTCAGCTGTAACCGTGAACTTAGTCTGAAATCCTGTAAAACTAGTTTTAAAGCAGCTTTGTCATCATCCAACTGGAATCATAGATTCTAAGCTGAGGTCATGTAGAATATTGAAAGTGAAGCAGTTCTGTGACCTCCCAGCTGAAACCAAAACTCCTTAGCTGAGGTCATGTAGAATAACTCTCTGGTGACAGAAGCATTTCCTTTTACACCCTTCAGTTCTCTTCCAGGATTGGTGGTGATGGCTACTGTCTCATTTGTCATTAGTTAAATCTGACTGCATAATTTTCTTCTGAATTATCTAGTCAGAAAAGCTGATGCAATCCAGATTTACAGTCAATAGGGTTCCATTGAGTCTGACATGAGACAATAGCTAGCTTTTCTTGCTTTATCAAATAAAGGAAACATATGTCTGGCCTAATTATAAACAGTTCATTCCCCACACAAGTGGCCAGATGCTGAGTAGTCACAGATAGAGTTAGTTGGGTGTTCTGTTGCAAGAAAGAGACAAACATGGCGTTATCCTGAGGAACAAATCGAGACACAAGGGGAGTGTTAGAGACTCAGCGTGAAAGGCAACATCAGGTTCAAGGACTGACCATAGAATGGCATGACCAAATCAAAAAGCTTCGGAGAAGGGATGTTGAGCAGAAAGGCATTAAGTAGGTTACAGATTCTAGAGATAACAGGCCAAAACAGACTAGAACGTGAGATGAAGCAGTGCCCTCGGCGATAGTTCACTAGAGTCAGAAAGCTTGGAAGCTTGGCTCTGGCCATATTGGCGAACTGTCTCCTCCATGAGGAGAATCAAACACGAAACCACGGGAAGACAAAATGACTTTCACAAACTATTTTGGGGTGTTAGACTGGGTAATGGTGAAACAAACCAAAACAGTGGGGACAGGAACAACTGAGCTAGGATGGAAGAGTATGTGTCTAAAGTTGCTCTGTGTAATGTTCAGTGCAAGGAAGATCCACGGGACCGTGCACCGGACTCCCCCAGGGAGACTACCAGGAGAAAACCCCTATACAGGGGCTGTCTGGCAGCCACCCCAGAGGGCCTAGATGCACAGCAGCCAGGACACGACAGGAATACCGGTTAGCGTCCTTAAGAAGTCCGTGCAGGATAGGGAGGCTGGTCCAAGGGTAGATGTAACATTCAAATATCCCAACAACAACCATAATCAATTAAAAAGTTTGTTTTTATTGATGGTATTAAAAATACACAAAAAGAAGCATGACATTGTAGACATAGACACTAGTAAAATAATTAAAAAGAACCTGAAGGTAGGGAGAGCAGGTCAAAACACCATAGAAAATGGAAATGTGCCATAAAACATCAAATTAAATTGTTATATTCTGGCACTTGTGAAAAAGGCTGCAGGTATCAGTGTTACTTAATCAAACAGTACAGACATACAGCCATAATATAAATTACAATACCTCTATAATAGTACAATACCTAATATAATCACATCAAGGGCTGCCCATACAGATAAATGCTGACATAATTATACCAGACCTGCTGCCATTATAATGGTGTGACACTTCGCTCCCACCAACAACTCCAACGCGCGTTTCACACCGCTTCCTCAGGGCAAGGGTAGAGGTAGGCTGAAAGAAATCAGGACGGATGAGCGGAACCGGGTACAGGTGCCGACTGGTGGTAACAGACAGAGTCCGAGATCAGCGAGGGTGCAGACTGATGATACCGGGTGGAGTCCAGAACCGGCGACGGGTACAGGCTGGCGGAAGATGATGGGATCCACAGCAGATCGTCACCGCGGAGTCTACTGGAAAACCGGAGGACTGGACACACACAGGCTGGCAGTCGGGATCTGTGGGCAGAGACAGGGTTAACCTGGGAATGTGACACAGAAGGACCTGAACACCTAGCAAAAGAGACAAAGCTACTAGTACACGTTGAACAGGCACGGCCAACATGGAAAAGGAAGTCTTATATACCCTGTACCTGTTATCAGCCATATCCTTATTCAGAGACGCTGGCCCTTTAAGAGAAGGTGAGAGAGCGTGTCCGCGCCCTAGTGCGCATGTGCGAGGCCCGGGAGCCGGAGATCAGTGCAGGAGGAGGAGACGCAGGAGAGCTGGAGGCAGAGTCCCGGGCTGCAGCGAGACGGCGGGGACGAGGAGCAGGAAGCACGGAGGACGCTGGGGAGGGGGAGCGGGAGCAGCAGCCGCCGTAAGAGCACACTGGGACCGGGTCAGTGAGTGTGGAGCGGCGCCGAGATAAGCGCCGTGGCCCCGGGACTGTGACACTCTGGGACAATGAAGTGCATAAGAAGTTGTTTCAGGGGCAGACACAGACTACTGAGGTCCCCTGTGGAAGGAATTTGTTTGGGCCCCCCATCTATACCTCAACAAAGTATGGTCTATGTGAAAAAAAATGAGTCATGCAGCAATGTAGTTCATTTTACAGACTATATCAAGCACAAGAAAAGCGCTTGACCAAAGGCACTCACTCCAGATTTAGAGTAATATAATACGATTTTTATTTGTATATCAAAAAGTTTAAAAACACACATACAAAATACAACACAGTGCAGACATATTAAAAAAAACCAAGGTAATGAGACCCAATACAGAATAAATCCTGTCAAAAATATATTGTACCAGAATCCCCATAAATAGTTCAAAATGTATAACAATACAGATAATGAATCAGAGGTATAACCATCTTATAAATAGGTATACGTTGAGACAGACATTCTATCTCTCAAGCAGCACGACCAAATGGTCAAAACAGCAGCTGCAATACCTCATAGGCAGAAAAATCCTATCATGGTGATTCCCTAACTGAAAATAGAAATGGAGAACCTGGTCCAACGCGTGTCGCTACATTAGCTTCATCACCCACTGCCCCTGATGAAGCTAACATAGCGACACGCGTTGATTCATTATCTGTATATTGGGTCTCATTATCATTGTCCTTGGTGTTTTTTAATATGTCTGCACTGTGTTGTATTTTGTATGTGTGTTTTTAAACTTTTTGATACACAAATAAAAATCGTATTATATTACTCTAAATCTGGAGTGAGTGCCTTTGGTCAAGCGCTTTTCTTGTGATTGATATGGTTGGCTTTGCTTGACAGGTGCACCCCCCTATTCCTGATAAATCTGCCGTATAAACTATGGCTGTCCACTTCTAATTGGATTTCTCATTTTACAGACTAGGCAAGAGCATGAGGATAGCATGCCGCTGTCACACTCATATGCTAAGCACACAGAGCCAGTCAGATATGTGATTTGTGAACATGACTGGCACTTTTCTCAGGTGACAACTATTGCTGCCCACATATTAAAGGGGTTGTCCGATACATATAATGCCCTTTATAAATACTGTGTTTTTCCAAAAATAATACCTCCCCCAAAAATAACCTAGCAGGGATTTTCAACATTTTTGGAGCAAGGCTTAAATATAAGCCCTACTCCAAAAATAAGCCCTAGTCAAATGAAGTGTCCACGCAGCTAAACCAGTTAAAGATACTGCAGAACACTTCATTATAGATATATATATATATATATATATATATATATATATATATATATATATATATATAGACAGCGGACACCCCGCAATCACACTCACCAGACAACGAGCAGAGGACCTGCAGTGATCGCATCCCCACACACATTCGATCTCACACACACAAACATCGGATCCCACACACATCAGATCACACACACAATACATCCAGTGACACCAATTTCTTCTGACCTGCAGAATTCTGAGAGGCTGTGCGGTGAAGTGCAAGGACCTGCCGCAATGCTTGCTTACAGGACCTGTGACACGTGACTTCCTCTCCTTGTTCCCTGGGGCCGGAAGCATTCTGTAATGCTGGATGTGATGAGTAAGTGAATGAGTGAGTCTATGTGTGTGTGATCTGCTGTGTGTAAGTGGGTTTGCCAGAAGTAAGGGAGGGCGGCGTGCAGCATAGCTGCTGGGAGCGCCCACCAGAGGTCACAGGAGGACCTGGGAGCCATGCAGATGTCCGGGTCTGGTAAGTATGAGTCTCCTGGGAAGTGGGGGTGTCTGCTTTTTTGGGGGGGTAAACCCCCAACCATGTTACTCTAAAGGTCCCAATATGTGAAATCATGGACATATTGTTCCATTTGTACATAGCCACAAACCTGGCACTGCTTGTCCACAATTTCACTGCAACCACAGATCTGCTGCAGATTTATCTCTGCGTGTGACAGGGCCTTAAGAATAAGACCATCTCCAAAAATAAGTCCTAGTGCTTTTTTTTGAGGGGGGGGGGCAAAAAAAAGTATAAGACAGTGTCTTATTTTTGCCCTAACCACTTTTATAACTTTATTGTAAAATCTCCTACCATTCTCAGTATACAGCTAATCTCTCTCTATATATATTTTTTTAGTTCCTGTGATGTTTCATCTGAGGGGATTCTCAGAAGGGACGTCATCAACATCTTGGCCCCGCAGTCACTTCACTGCATCTTTTATCACTACCCTTGAAACAGTACGTTATCAGGGGCTGCGCTGCGGTCACTCCCAATAGCTTCTATCATCACTGTCCTCAATGATGTCCGGAATCAGTTACGGTGATGGAGATAGTGAGAAGTGACCACAGCGCCGCAGCTTCTGTTACTCATACCACATAGCTTCTTTTACAGAAACGAGACGTCATCAGGGGGCAGTGATAGAATCAGGGTAAGTGATAGCAGCAATGCAGCGTATGTTACTGCTTTAAAATGGATTTTCATTGGGGAGAAGGTGTAGAGGGGCTGCTGCTGTTGCGTCTATGACCTCCTTCACATGTATGTTTTTTTCCCACAGACCATACTTACCCATTATAACCTATGGGGCTGTTCGTATGTCCATGAGTTTACATGGACCGTCAGTCCATACAACACATATGGCAAAATGACCTGCCCCTGCAGAAGCAACACCACAAACACATGAAACGTACGTTGGGGCATCTCTTTTTTGACTACTGGGTCAGGTGCACTTTATGGGTAAGGATAATCTTTACTATATTATTTATATTACCTTTTGGAATGACATCCTAATGTCCCCATAGCAGTCTTTAATCTTGATATTTGAGTGTTTTTACTTATTATTACAACAGCTATCTACCTTGCTATATCCATTTACTTGGTTGTGGTATATGTTACCCAGAGTTTCTTATGCTGTTTTTGTTCATCTTGTACATTTTATATTTTGATTTAATGAAATAATACTGTTTAGTCATATACTCCAGTGTTCTCCTTTATCATACATACACATCTGGTCAAAATTGTTGGTACCCTCGTTTAATGAAAGAAAAACCCACAATGCTCACAGATATAACTTGAATATGATAAAAATAATAATACATTAAAAATGTATCATCAGGGGGCTACAAGGTTCTGCATCCTAACCAGGATGCAGCGCCTACCCCCTAGGGCCCCGGGAGACCAGTGCTGGTAACACACAAAAACCCTAGGTAATCCCAGTTTTCCCCAACAATCCCCCATACAATGGTACAAAGCTAGGGTCGAACCAATGGATGGCCGCCTAGAGGTGGAGCCACTCCAGTCCACTAGTTGACCAGGTGGGAGGGGCAGATGGTGGAGAGGAGTAATCAGAGATGGAGAGGAGTAAAGGTGGACGTGAGGAGATGTTCTGACGGAGGGTTAACGGTAACCTGGTACCCAGGAGAGTAGTTGCCAGTGCAGTACTCCCGGAACTACGCACCGACAGGTTACAGGACACTAGGACAGGAAAGAGCTCCAAGCCGACCTGTTAACACCTGCACAGCAAGAGGACCATCAAGGACCTTGCTGACCCTAAGAATTCGAAGACTCAGTAGCAAAGGGAGAATCGGGGACAAGACCAGAGACTCCAACCCCTCAGGGTTCACACTACCGTCAGGCGGACAGAAGTGGACTGTACTTTATTACTTGAAAAATCGCCGACATTTTGCTGTGAAAAATAACTGCGCCACAGCAGACCAAAAGGCGCGAAAAGAAAGCCCTACCCCCTGTGAGTATCCGGTATGTGAAACGAAACCGGAAGCAGGGAGCTCAGAGGCCCTGCCACAGAATGCCTTCAGGACTGTATCCAGCAACATGTCTGCTCCAGGGGATCGTGCCAGCGCACCAGGTCAACCAGGGACCTGGACCGCGGAGAGCCTAGGGGCAGAGGTCCAGCGGCTGTGCTGGACTCTGCAAGCAGAACACCTACAGTGAGTCAAGGAGTGGAAGGCGGAGATGATGGAGGTGGTGGCAGCCATGCGGGCTCAAGAGAGAGGAACGCCGCTTGACCAGGCTGCACCGACTCAGCTACCGGGATCCATCCTTGACCAGGCCGCATCACTGCCAGAGCCATAGAGACCAGAAGCGGTCGCATTACCTTCTCCGCTGGAGATGGGCAAAGTGGCACCAGCTTCCCCTGCCAGACCAGAAGCGGTCGCATCACCTTCTCCGCTGGAGAAGGAGCAAGCACTCTGATCCAGCCCAGGCGATAACGTCATTGAGAACCGCGGAGGAGGCCGCCGTCAGCGCTGATGATCTTCCCCAGGTACTGTGCCCATTCGCTGCAAGGCATGCTACAGATCCGCTTCCGAAGTCGGAGTGGATACCATGTGCAGAGGGCGAGTTCCTCCGTGTTGTGCTGACGAGGTACACGGTATCCGACATCTGTGCGCCCAAGCCAGAGGAGCCTGCGTACAAGCCTGCTGTTGTCCCGTTCCCGGCCTGGCGTTAGGTTGGTTCTCAGATGCCACCCTATGTGTCAGCAGAGCCACCAGGAGCCAGTGCAGGTGCACGGGACCAGTGCACCCAAACGCTAAGTGCTGATCCCAGGATGCCAAGTAAACCAAATGGCCCCTTTCCCACACTCCGGTAACTACCTCCTGCAAAAAGTTACCTGTTTGCTTGTTTGAACTGCTCCAGTAAATGCTGTATGCTGAAAAAGTTTAAAATGTTGCCTTAACCAGTTACGTGTTGATAAAAATGGACCCCAGGCTACAGGACTGGCAGCAGCTAAAAACTCTTAACCTGTAAAAAGTTGTAACAGGTGTGCATCACCAGAGTACACTCAACCAGTGGACCCTGTTTAGGCACCGCCTCCATGGAAAGGCCGGGTGTAGGAAAGGTCCAGGACAGAGATTTTCCGGACCTGGTCACTAATGGAACCGGTGAACTGCCTCCTTAGAGGTTTCTGGGACCAGGATCTTTGGGTGGTGGGTGCATGGACGGGGGGTACTCCAGTTGAAACGTTAAAGCGATGAACCTCCCCTGCATGGGAAGACCTGTTAATGTTTTACATGTTGAAAATAAAAGTGTAACCAGTTTCACTTGCAGCCCGAGGACGTGCTGGAATTAACCAAGGGGGAATGTAGAGCCCTTGAAGCCATCAGGGTGCTACAAGGTTCCGCATCCCCATCAGAATTCAGGGCCTACCCCCTAGGGCCCCGGGAGACCAGTGCCAGTAGCACACAAAAACCCCAGGTAATCCCTGTTTTCCCCAACAATCCCCCATACAGTATAATGGTACAAAGCTAGGGTCAGACGAACGGATGGCCGCCTAGAGGTGGAGCCAGTCCAGTCCACTAGTTGACCAGGTGGAGAGGAGTAGTCAGAGTTGGAGAGGAGTAAAGGTGGACGTGAGGAGACATTCTGACGGAGGGTTAACAGTAACATGGTACCCAGGAGAGGAGTAAAGGTGGAGTACGGTGGAGTACTCCCGGAACTACGCACTGACAGGGTACAGGACCCTAGGACAGGAACAAGCTCCAAGCTGACTTGTTAACACCTGAACAGCAAGGGGACCATCAAGGACCTCGCTGACCCTAAGAATCCAAAGACTCAGTAGCAAAGTGAGTGTTACGTCACTGCCGGAGTCTGCTCCAGCGACTTCTGCTCCGATCGCCAGGTGACGCCGTGTTCCTGCCATGGATGGTGCTGGTGATGGGAGAGGAGTCGATGCCAGTGGCATCGGTGGGCGCAGGCTCCGATCATCCACTGGACTGGGTTATCTTGGGATCTGCAGTACCGCTGGCTGACTGTGGGTGGCATGTGTCTTCCAGCTGAAGTTGCCAGCGTTCAGCTACAGCCAATGGGAAGACACCACACCCTTCTTATTCCCCCTCCTGTCACATGACCACTGCCAGAGATAGTTCTGATTTTCCTGGCTCCTGTTACGTCCTATTCTGTTCGGTTATTCCTGTGTGCTGACTTCTGCATGTTTTCTGACTACCCTCCTGCCTACTGTTTCTGTACCTCGCTGCCCGATCCGGATTTGACCTCTGCTACATTTGCTGACTACGTCATTGCCTGCCGATTCTGTCCCTGTTCCGCAATACCTGGTTTGACCCTGCCTGACTACTACTCTCATCAGACTGCAGCCTTACACAGGTAGTGATCACCAAGGCCCTGTGTAATTCTAAATCCCTGTATAGGG
This sequence comes from Anomaloglossus baeobatrachus, assembly GCF_048569485.1. NCBI lineage: Eukaryota > Metazoa > Chordata > Amphibia > Anura > Aromobatidae > Anomaloglossus > Anomaloglossus baeobatrachus. The sequence goes on along the minus strand of NC_134354.1, from coordinate 276,610,295 downwards.
GTTAAAGGGTTTCAGGCTTCTGGGGGTCCTGCTTGGTGAGTGGCTTCCCTCTAGCCTCCCCATTACAGCCCATCTGAGTCTGTGGATCCAGGCAGGCGTTACATTATCTCTGGCCCATCTAACAAGGAGGGAAGGAAAAAAAAAATGGATTCTCTCCATGCTGTGCTAAATCAGGTGCACACCCCTTCTGGTCTTGTACATGGACTTACACAGCAAGTGCAGGATCTCAGGTCTGCTCAGGTTCAAGCACCTACCTCATCGTGTCCAGAGTCCTGTCGACTGCAAGGGTGCAGATCACGTTGTGGAGCCAAACATGGAGTGCCTGGATCAGAGAGGCAATCGTTTCCAAGGCAGCAGCACCACCTGAGCGGGCCCCAGGATAACCACTCAGGTGCCCAGGTACTTCCTGCAGACCCTATAAGGTTATTGATACCTGTCTCATTGTCTCACCAGGGAAAATCTGTACGACTGCAGGCCTTTGTTGATTGTGGATCTGCTGCTAATTTTATAGATACTATTGTAGCAAAAGAGCTGGGTTTACCTTTGCTAAGATTGAATGTGCCTATTAGCATATCTGCTATCGATAGTACACCTCTCACGCAGGGTGTTGTTACTTTTGTAACTCCAGAGATCTCCATGCTTGTTTGTGCTCTGCATGTAGAATGTGTGTCATTTTTTGTTCTTGAGAATCTGTTGTCAGCAGTGGTATTGGGCATGCCATGGCTGCGCAACACAACCCAGTCATAGACTGGCACCAGGGTGAGATTGTGCGCTGGAGCCCTGAGTGTCAGGAGACGTGTATGTCGTTATCTGTGAACCTGACCAGAGCTGAACCTATCTTCATACCTTATGCATTCAGGGATTTTGCTGATGTCTTTTCTGTATCTGAAAAATCACCTCCACACAGAGATTATGACTGCCCCATAGATTTGGTCCCCAATTCCCGACTCCCCAAGGGTAAAATGTATAATCTTTCTGGTCCAGAGCATCAGGCCATGAAAGATTATATAGCAGACAGTCTGCAGAGAGGGTTTATCAGACCATCCAGGTCACCAGTCGGCGCTGGATTCTTTTTCGTTGATAAGAAAGATGGTGGCCTCAGACCTTGTATTGACTACTGTGAACTTAATGCTATTACTATAAAGAATCAGTACCCTCTGCCACTCATCCCCGATCTGTTTAACCAGCTCATAGGAGCCCGCTGGTTCACCAAGCTGGATCTCAGGGGAGCATATAACCTAATCCGCATCAGAGAAGGAGATGAGTGGAAAACAGCATTTAACACTCCAGAGGGACACTATGAGTACCTAGTAAAGCCTTTTGGATTAAGTAATGCGCCGGCTGTTTTTCAGAACTTTGTTAATGACATTTTCAGAGATATTTGTGGTCAATATGTGGTGGTCTATCTGGATGACATCCTAATTTATTCTCCTGATGCTATGTCACATGTCCAACATGTCCGCACTGTACTCCAGAGACTCAGGGAGAACTATTTGCTAAATATGAGAAAGGTGTTTTTTTTGAGGCAGAGGTTAATCTCCTGGGTTATATATTGTCTGCAGAAGGCTTCCGCATGGATCCCTCTAAGCTTCAGCTGATTAAGGAGTGGGTACAACCCAAGTCTCTGAAAGCCTTGCAGCGTTTCCTTGGGTTTGCTAATTATTACCGCAAATTTATTAGAGATTTTTCCAAAATTGCCAAACCCCTCACAGATTTGAGTAAAAAGGGGGCTGATGTGGTTAATTGCAAACCAGAGGCGATCCATTCCTTCTCAAAATTAAAAGAATGTTTCTCCTCAGACCCGATTCTGGTTCAGCCTGACCTTATGCGTCCATTTATTGTGGAAGTCGATGCATCCGACGTTGGAGTGGGAGCGGTGCTATCACAAGGTACTCCGTCTCTCACTCAGCTTCGTCCTTGTGCCTTCTTTTCCCGCAAGTTTTCTCCCACAGAGAGAAATTATGACATTGGTAATCGTGAGCTGTTGGCAATTAAATGGGCCTTCGAGGAATGGTGCCACTTCCTCGAAGGTGCCAAACGTAAAGTCACAGTCATCACAGACCAAAAGAACCTCACTTATCTGGAATCTGCTAAGAGACTCAATCCTAGGCAAGCTAGGTGGGCATTGTTCTTCTCCAGATTTGATTTTGTGGTAACATTCCGGCCCGGTACCAAGAACACAAAAGCTGATGCACTTTCCCGTAGCTTGTGTCCCTCTCAGTTTGAAAACTCTGAACCAGTGCATATTTTAGCTAAAGGCATTATTATGTCATCTGTTTCCTTACATTTGATAGAAGAGGTCCATAATACCCAAGACCAAGCTCCTGACACCACTCCTGTCCATAAACTGTTTGTCGCCCCCTCATTTCGCCTACGGGTACTCCAGGAATCCCACAATTCTGTGCTGACAGGTCACCCTGGTATCGGCAATACCCTCCGATTAGTAACCAGGAATTTTTGGTGGCCAACCGTAGCGAAAGATTGTAAGGAATATGTACTGGCTTGTGAAACTTGTGCGCGAGCCAAGGCACCCCATACCCGCCCTGCCGGATTTCTCCAGTCCCTACCTACTCCAGTAAGCCCTTGGACACATCTCTCCATGGACTTCATCACTGACCTTCCACCCTCAGAAGGGAAGACCTGTATCTGGGTAGTAGTGGATAGATTCAGCAAACAGTGTCATTTTGTTCCTCTGTCCGGATTACCCAATTCTGAAACTCTTAGCAAGTAGTTTATTAGGCGTAATGTGCGGTTACACGGGGTTCCGGAAAATATTGTTTCTGACAGTTCGTCTCGAAATTCTGGAGGGCATTTTGTAAAAAGATCAATATAAAGCTAACTTTTTAATCTGCCTACCACCCAGAGACCAATGGTCAGACCGAACGTTCCAATCAAACCCTTGAACAATATCTCCGGTGTTATGTGTCTGACCGTCAGTCTGACTGGGTGGAATATCTGCCGCTAGCTGAGTTCGCTATAAATAATCAATATCAGGAATCCATCAAGACTACCCCCTTTTTCTGCAATTTAGGGTTGCATCCACATTTTGGTTCTTTTTCATCCGCTGTGGTGGATACTCCTGAGGCTGAATCAACTGTGGACAAATTAAAGGCTATCTGGTCTGAGGTGAAAGAGAACCTGAAGAAGGCAAAGGTTGGTCAAGCCTCCTCTGCTAATAAGAGATGTTCCAAGGTCCCTAGCCTTGGAGTTGGGGACAAGGTATGGTTATCCACACGGAATATTAAACTCAAGGTCCCTTCTGCTAACCTGGGTCCGAGATTTATTGGACCTTACGAGATAATCGAGGTAATTAATCCCACAGTTTTCCGCTTGCAACTCCCCCCGTCCTTTAAGATATCGAATGTGTTCCATAAGTCCCTCCTCAAGTTATATCGTGTCCCCGTTCACCCGATCAGTGCTCCCCCTCCTCCTGTTTTGGTTGAAGGTAACTTGGAGTATGAGGTACAGAGAATACTTGATTCCCGTATTGTCAGAGGCGCGGTACATTATTTGGTGCATTGGAGGGGTTACGGCCCTGAGGAGAGGTCATGGGTCCCTGTGAGCGATATTCATGCTAAGGGTCTGGTCCGGCGGTTTCACCTCCAATTTCCTGGGAAGCCGGGTTTTGAGGGTCCGGATGCCCCTCGTGGAGGGCGGGTACTGTTACGTCACTGCCGGAGTCTGCTCCAGCGACTTCTGCTCCAATCTCCAGGCGACGCCGTGTTCCTGCCATGGATGGTGCTGGTGATGGGAGAGGAGTCGATGCCAGCGGCACCGGTGGGCGCAGGCTCCGATCATCCACTGGGCTGGGTTATCTTGGGATCTGCAGTACCGCTGGCTGACTGTGGGTGGCATGTGTCTTCCAGCTGAAGTTGCCAGCGTTCAGCTACAGCCAATGGGAAGACACCACACCCTTCTTATTCCCCCTCCTGTCACATGACCACTGCCAGAGATAGTTCTGATTTTCCTGGCTCCTGTTACGTTCTATTCTGTTTGGTTATTCCTGTGTGCTGACTTCTGCGTGTTTTCTGACTACCCTCTTGCCTACTGTTTCTGTACCTAGCTGCCCGATCCGGATTTGACCTCTGCTACGTTTCCTGACTACGTCATTGCCTGCCGATTCTGTCCCTGTTCCGCAATTCCTGGTTTGACACTGCCTGACTACTACTCTCATCGGACTGCAGCCTTACACATGTAGTGATCACCAAGACCTGTGTAATTCCAAATCCCTGTATAGGGGTTAAAGGGTTTCAGGGTTCTGGGGGTCCTGTTTGGTGAGTGGCTTCCCTCTAGCCTCCCCATTACAGCCCATCTGAGTCTGTGGATCCAGGCAGGCGTTACAGGGAGAACCGGGGACAGGACCAAAGACTCCAACCCCACAGGGTTCATGGTACCGTCAGGCGGACAGAAGTGGAAAAACCACCGGACGGGGACCCCCAGTTGCTCTACGCCACGGGGACCCATTTACCAGAGACAGGTGCAGAGGAAGAAATTACCAGATTACTACACTGGCACTGGGACGAAGGGGACCTGGAGGCGAAACCAGCCGGCCTTGGGCAACCAGTTACCACCAACCTGCAGTGAGTAAAAACCAGTTGCACTAAACCTCTGTGTGGACTACCTTCTTCTGACTTCCGTCACAGGGTCCGAGCCTTCTTGCAGAGGGCCTACCATCCAGGCTGCAATTAGCACCAGCACCAGTAGTGACATTATGCAGCGGCGGCCGTATCTATATAGCCGCAACACTGCAAGTGGCGTCCCGTATGAACACTAACCTAAATCCCCTATAAATACACTCCCATTACAAAAAGGGCCCAGGGAACGGAACTGGGCAACGGGAACCACAGTGGGATTCCCAAGATACATACTGCCCGGGACCGAGTACCCCATATCCCTGGGCGCAAAAGAAACAGGCTAGACGGAGTAAAGTCTCTGCCGTAACAGGATAAGGATAATCAGGAGGGTGGTGCCTGGCACAGGTACATACAGGTTAGGCAGGTACATGGGTTAAGGCAATTATATGGGTTCAAGAACAAGGGCAGAGACAGGAATACAGGAACTGATACAGGAACACAAGTGGGTACCGGGACATGGACATGGATTCAAGATACAGCAGCTCAGGCTGGTACAAGGACACATGCAAGGACTGGAACAGGTACACTGACAGGACACAGAAGACACTGGATTATGGATACACCGGATCCTGGTCTAAGGATACATCAGACCCTGAATACGCCAGTCTCTAGATACACCAGTCCCTGCATATGTACCGCCCCCGTGTCAGCGGCTGAGCCGCTCGGATCCGAAACCGCGGTGGCTTGAGGGGTCTCCGGACCCGGGAGGGGGGTCGCGCGCACACTCAAAGTGAAAAGGGGGATATGTACAGGCGATTTGGAAGTTCGTGACGCTACCCACGGTGCGTGGTAAGATGGAGTACCACCGCTGCTGTTGGGGCGCCCGGTGGTGGTGATATGGCAGCAAGGTGTTTAACCCCTCCATGGGTAGGGGGTTGTGCCCCGGTGTCCAGTGACTGTAGCGAAGGGGTGCCGTTGGGGAGAAAAGGGTTTCTGCGTACTCACTCAGTCCAAGAATACTGACACCGACAGTTTGTAAACCAGAATTCTGAGCAGTGCTGCAGCAAGGAGGGAGCACGCTTGGATCCGTGCCCTTGGTGTTGCTTGTTAGCCTGTGACCCTTTCCATGGCACCTTCTTCACTGTTTGGACCCTGTAGTATGGAACTAGTCGGGTCCCGCTCACCTGTATGGCTAACGGAGTGAGCTTGCTCTCAGGGTTCACGGTTGGGATTTGATGGACTGTGTGTTGGGAAAAGTCCTATCCCCTCGTTGCGCTAGTACCCCGATTTTTGAGTGGGTGAGGGATGAATCTTGAAGACTTCACCTCCGTCGGGTAAATTACCAGGATGCTTGAAGCTACTTCCTGGCCTAGGGTCCGCGTACCCTGTCATGCCCTGGCCCCTGCCAGGAGATGGCCCATTGATCGCTCAAGGCCGCCGGTCACCCTCCTCGGCAGATCCATGCCCCTTGACACGATCCCCTGCAACCGGGGTTCCAGCTCCTACCAGGCCCAGACTAACGTCTGCCACCTAGTAGTCTAAAGGAGCCTTGCTCCAACACGGTGACCTCTCCCTCTGAGAGTCACCACTCCACACCTTCTCCTTCGACTCCTTTTTCACTTCTCTCTCTACACTTTTCACTTTCCCCTCCCCAACCCAACAAGTGGGCGGCCCTATTCCCTTCAGACCCCCCAATGGTGTGTCTGGGGCCGCCCACATGGGGGGTTGGTGAGGAGAGAGTGAGGAAAGTGACAGTTGAGCAGTTGAGTTTGGGGAGTTTAGCAGTGGAGAGTGAAAGGAGAGGAGGTGAAGTGACTCTCTGGGAGGGAGAGGTCACGGAGGAGAGCTCCTGTGTACTAGGTGGCAGACGTTGGTCTGGTCCTGGTAGGAGCTAAAACCCCGGTCGCAGAGGACAGTGTCAAGGGGCCAGGACTGCCAAGGAGGGTGGCCGGCGGCCTTGAGCGATCACTGGGCAAGGGGCCAGGGCACGACGGGGTACGTGGACCCCAGGTCGGAAAGTAGCTTCACGCGTTCTGGTAATTTACTCGAGGGGGGTGAAGACTTGAAGTGTCATCCCCAACCCACTCCAAAATCGGGGGTACTAGCGCACCGATGGGATAGGCCTTTCCCACTACATTCCAAAGAAATCCTACGCGTGAACCCTGAGAGCAAGCTCACTCTGTTAGCCATACGGGTGAGCGGAACCCGAAGAGTTTTATACCCACGGGTCCAACAGAGAGGAAGGTGCCAAGGACAGGGCTACAGGCTAACAGCAACACCAAGGGCACGGATCCAAGCATGCTCCCTACAAGCTGCAGTGGTGCTCAGAACTCTGGTTTACAAGCTGTTGGTGTAGTTATTCCAGGACTGAGTGAGTACATTGAAAACTCCTGTTCCTATCCCCAACAGCACCCAAATACCATCCCAAGCATCAACGGGCCCCGGGACACAAACCACCTACCCACGGAGGGGTAAAACATCAGGCTGCCACACCATCACCTGTCACCGGGCTCCCCAACGGCAGCGGTGGTCCCTCACATTACCACGCACCTAGGGTGGCATCTCGAACTTTCCAAAAAAAACTGTACATATCCCCCCCCTCTTTTAATCGAGTAGCCACGCGACCTCCGGGTCCGGGGACCCCTCGAGCCACCGCGGATCCAGATCCAAGCAGCAGCAGCCCGGCTGCTGGCACGAGGGCGGTACACATGGCCCTCCCACCAGGGGAAAATTTCTTAAATACCAATAGCCTGAGGACACAGCAGGAGTCACCTAGTATTTCCCAGCTATAGGCTGGGAACAAAATCAGGGATGTTCCTGGTATTTCCCAATATTTAGCAGGAAACACATCAGGTGTGCGAGTGCTGCCCCTTTAAGAAGAAGGGAATTTGCAGGCGTGACCTAAGTGGTGAGCATGGGTCCTGAATGCCAGGAGCTGTGGCAAGCAGAGAAACTGGTGACAAGGGGGCGGAGAGCAGTACAGTGAGTACATCGGCGTCCCTGCCGATTAGTGCAGAAAACACTGTTATTATATGTGGAGAGGACGTCGGCGTCCCTACCGATTAGTACAAGGAATGCGGGTGTTACACCCTCTCTGGAAGTGTCTGAGCCTACTGCTCCATTCCTGCCTTAGAGGTCCGACTCCCTGAAGCGCCTGTTATGTGAGGGAAGGAGACATAGACCCAATGAGTGGGAAGATAACCATCAGACACTGTGCTGTTGTATTTAGCTGGGTTGTGCTGGAGCTCAGAATGATTGGGAATGACCCAGCACCACCTAAAATTGAGTCTGATGCTGATCTGTGAAACTGGAACTGTGTTTAAGCTGTGTGCCCGCTATTTCACGTATAAAGCAAAAACTGTGAAAACTGTTTAGGGAAAGACTGATGTTTAATAGGAACTGTTGGTCTCCGTGTCAGTTTACACTGCTGTTTGGCCTTGCCCTTCCAAAGGCAATGGCAATGTGTAGATTGTTAAGAGGTATGACCTACACCACACAAGCCCATGAACTCATCCAGGACCACTATTTTCCTGTATCAAGCGCAATGGGGCATCTGGAATCAATCCCTCTCCCACGACTACTGCCCCTAGCAACCCTACACAGGCATGCGGAAGCTGTCTGTTACTGGAGGGAATAGTGAATTCAGGGGAGTTTTTGCCATCTGCATTCCAAGCTGTTTCTCAGAGGCAGCAAAATCCTGCATGAAGAGTACTGTGCCTCCTTCTGAGACATAGAACTCAGCATTGCCCTGCAGGCTGGTCAGGAGCAGTCCTGTATGGGTATCGCCCATACAAAACAATTAATAGTGCTATGACTTTAAGAGGTGGTGCTCCCCGTTTTCTGTGTGTTATGGATTGGCCAGTTCAGCCGACGCTCCGCCTCTAAATTGTAGACATGGACTAACCCGGCCCAAAAAGTGCGGGAAAGAGAGAAAGGGCAGAAGAAGAGTTTGGGCGGGAACAAGAGAAGTCAGGTCACCTGAGAGTGAGAGAGAGAGATGTGACACCCTGGCCTATCAGGTCATCAAAGGGTATTGTGCAATCTGCCCTTCTGTGCAATATGCATCTCCTCCTTGGTTACGGGTCCCTGACCTTTGGTGTTGCCAAGAACAAGATAATCAAAATCCTAGGAACACTCTGCACCACACACACCAGACACACCAGTGGACGGCCTGAGTGGGATAGGGTCGCCCACTTGGGGGGTTGGTTAAGGGGAGGTCAGGAGTGTTAGGAGTCAGTCAGTTGAGTGGTGACTCTCAACAGGAGAGGTCAGGAGCTGGGCTCCTTGAGACTACTAGGTGGCAGACGTTGGTCTGGGCCTGGTAGGAGCTGGACCCCGGTCGCAGGGGATCATGACAAGGGGCACGGACTGTCAAGGAGGACAGCCGGCGGCCTTGTGCCATCACCGGGCAGGGGCCAGGGCACGACTGGGTACGTGGACCCTAGGTCAGGAAGGAGCTTCAGGCGTCCTGACAATTTATCCGACGAGGACAGAGCATTCAAGATCCATTCTTCACCCGCTTCAGAATCGGGGTTCTAGCGCAACAAGGGGGATAGGACTTTCCCACTACACGGTCCAGAAAATCCCAAGCGTGAACCCTGAGATCAAGCTAACCCAATTAGCCATACTGGTGAGCGGGACCCGATCAGTTTTATACTTAAGGGACCAACCAGAAACTAGGTGCCAAGGCAAAGGTCACAGACTAACAGGCAACACCAACGGGCACGGGATCCAGGCGTGCTCCCTCCAAGCAGCAGCGGTGTCCAGAACTTTGGTTTACCACAGTTGTCGGTGTCAGCGCTATTGAACTGAGTGAGTACACAAGTGACCCTTACCGTCTCAACGGCACCTCTCCGTCGCCTTCATCGAGTCCTGGGGCATCCCCCCTACCCGTGGAGGGGTTAAACACCTGGCTGCCCACACCATCGCCACCGGGTACTCTCAACTGCAGCGGTGGTACTCCACCTTACCACACACCACAGGTGGTATCACGAACTTTCCACAACATCCCCTGTAAATACTCCCCCTTTTTATCCGAGTGTCCGCGCGACCCTGACCCCCGGGTCCAGAGATCCCTGCTAACACGGGGGCGGCACACCCTGGAAACTTTAGTGTCATGAGCAGGACCCACTTACCTGGGTGACGTGCGCCTTTGAGCCGAAAACCGCGAGTCAAGATTCTTTTTCCCGCCAATTCCGCCATCTTCCGCCATCTTTTCGCGCCAAAACGCTGTCTTCCCCATGAAAGCGCGCAAAGCAGAAGCCCCGCCCTTCATCCCGAGTGTGAGGCCGGAACCGGAAGTTCCCAGAGGGCCACAGCGCGCGAAGGAGTGCTGAATGAAAATCGAGGGGGCGCGCAAAGATGTCGGCACCAGAGAAAGGAAGTGTGGCGGCGCTGCCTCCACCCGACCAGGGCAACGCTGGTGCGGCAGATGCCACTCCGGCCGCAGGAGCGACGGCACCATGAAAGGAAAATATGTAATGTACTTGATATGTATAAGGCACTGGACCCGTGGAAGCTAAGTTCTAGCGAAACGGCATGCCGTCGTCCGGCGTTGTATGGCTTGTCTCACCCTCCCCACCGCTTGTACCCTCATGTTTCCCCTGCAATAAAGACGGAGTGATATGGTGATCATCTGGAGTGCGACTTTCTTTCTCCTTTGGATTTATCTTGGTCTTCACCGCAAGTCTGCACCATGATCCCCTCCATGGCTCAGCAGGGCTCAAGTAGCTGAACGTGTAGTAACACGCGGAGTAGGTGGTGCACCGGGACTCTTACCTCTTTCATTACTTGATATGTATGCTCTCACCTGACGGCAGCGGGCGTCTGTAGTGCTCGGGCAGCTAACCGGCGCTGCTGAATTGGAAGTGGAGACTTGGACTTAGGCGGATCGGATGTCAGTAACCGCCATTTTCAGAAGACTGGGAGCTGCCTTTGAGACCCGCACTGAAGCGGAGCTGAGGATGAGGTTCTACAGCTGCAAACAACGGCCCCAAGACAGCATTAGGGATTACGCCTTAAAGTTATAAGCAGTGCTGCGGACTCTGAGGCTGACCAACGATATAGGAGAGCCAGAGGGGAACAAGATGCTGGTGGAGCAGTTCCTGCAAGGCTAAAGGGGGCTTTACACGCTAGCGATATCAGTATTAATATTGCTAGTGTGCGTACCCGCCCCCATCGTTTGTGCGACACAGGCATATCGCTGACCATCGCGCACAAAATCGCGCTTCCACGTGACACGGCTTACATGCCCTGCGACGTCGCTCTGGCCGGCGATCCTTTCTAAGGGGGCTGTTCGTTCAGCATCACAGCGACGTCACACGGCAGGCGTCCAATAGAAGCGGAGGGGCGAAGATGAGTGGGACGTATCTTTACTTCCGCATAGCCGGTGGAGGCAGGTAAGGAGATGTTCCTCGCTCCTGCGGTGTCACACACAGCGATGTGTGCTGCCGCAGGAACGAGGAACAACATCGCTAATGAGAGGTAAACGATTTTTTGTTTTAGGACGACCTCTCCGTGGCATACAATTTTGCCCGCTTTTGCGATCATTTTAGGTCGCACATAAGTGTCACACGCTGCGATATCGTTAATGACGCCGGATGTGCGTCACTAACAACGTGACCCCGACGATAAAACATTAACAATACCGTAGCGTCTAAAGCCCCCTTTAGAGTCAGTGGAGGACCGCAAACAACTCCAGCTGTGGGCCCTGTAACATCCGACTTTGGACTTTGCTACCTTGAAAGAGCGGGCAATCAAAGCCCTGCAGCCCCCAGAGGCCCCTGACTCTCCACTCCCGTCCTAGCAAGCTGGAACATCCCCGATGCATATGAAGCCCCCTGCCTTGGCACTGCCAGAGCCAGCTCCTTTAACAACATCCGGGAGCGGAACAAGTGATTTGTCTGCCGAAGCACAGCAACTGAGTAATGACGTTGCAAGGATTCTGGAGGCCATGCAGCTCAAGTCAAAGACCATCCCGTCAAGGGAAATCCAGCTGGCTGACTGCCCGGAGGACATCCCCTGGATGAGGAAGCGGACCCCGGCATATAAAGGACGGAGCAGCGACCGGTATGGCCCACCTGTTTGTTATAAATGTAACAAGACCGGCCACTACGCGAGGAGCTGTCCTTTAAACGGGCAACCATTGGGGCTTAGGGCCAATCCCTAGGAATAAATTTCCAAGGCCCAGCAGACTGGAGAGAGCGGTATGTAGGAGGATGGCCCATTGTTTCCATCACACTGGATGGGATCCCGACCTCTGCACTCCTTGATACCGGCTCCCAGGTAACGACTATTCCTTATGCACTATATAAGAAGTTTTGGCTTGATGACGAACTTACCCCACCAGATGACAGCCTTACCATCTATGCTGTCAATGGGTTACCTGTGACTCAAATCGGGTTCAAGGAGGTGACCATTAATGTGGGCCGGGTAGAATTGACAAGGCAAGGCCTCATAGTGGTACAAAATGACCCTAGTAATCGGAACCCAAAGATCATTTTAGGCACAATTGTCATTGAGAATTGTATGGGAGAAGTACTGTTTTTGCTTCAACAGCTGTTTGAGACTGCAGGAGGAGGGCGGCAGAGAGTCCTGCAAAGTTAGATCCGAGCCCTCCTGCAGCGGCAACAGGTAAATCTCTTTGGAGGTGAGATAGGTGGTGTACGGGTGATGGATGTGGCCCCTCTTGTAGTGCCCCCACGAAGTGAAATGATGATATGGTGCAAGGCAGCTTTAGGCTCCCGGGGACAGGATTACCAGGCAGTGGTAGAGCCCCTGCCTTCAGAGCATTGGCCCACCGTGTTCACAGCCAGATGGGTAGTCGACGTCCAGAAGGGGAGAGTGCCCGTGCCAGTGTTGAATTGTGGGGAGGAGGAAGTCACCCTACCCAGATATGCCACCATAGCCAAGCTGTTTGTAGTTAATGCAGACGACATCCATGCAACAGGTTCCTCAAACCAGCCTAGTCAGTCTCCCAGTAACAGGCCCCAGACCCGGTAGAGAAGTGGTGTCAGGAATTACACGTGGGCAGCAACTCTACACCTGCACATCATAAACAAGGGGTTTACAGGGTTGTCAGGGAGTATGAGCAGGTCTTTAGCAAACACCCATTGGATTTTGGGCGGGTAAAAGGGGTACAACATCACATACCCACAGGCACTCACCCACCTATCAAGGAGAGGTATAGGCCCATACCACCTGCCCATTACCAATGTGCCAAAGACATGCTCAGAAGCATGAAGGAAGCAGGAGTGATACGCGACAGCTGCAGTCCCTGGGCCGCCCCACTGGTACTTGTGCGAAAAAAAAATGGTACCATGAAGATGTGTGTAGACTACCGACAGATTAACAAAATCACACACAAGGACGCCTACCCTTTGCCCCAAACTGAGGAATCATTAGCCGCCTTGAAGTCTGCTACTTACTTTTCTACCCTTGATCTCACTAGTGGGTACTGGCAGGTGGCAGTCACCGAGGAAGACCGGGAGAAGACAGCGTTCGCTACCCCAATGGGCCTAAGTGAGTTCAACAGCATGCCATTCGGGCTGTGCAACGCATAGGGGACATTTCAGAGGCTGATGGAGTGCTGTTTGGGTTACTGCAACTTCGAAACAGTCTTGCTGTATCTGGATGACGTCATTGACGCCCTGTCCAAATACAGGATGAAGCTCAAGCCATCCAAGTGTCACCTGCTGAAGCCGAAGGTACAGTACTTAGGGCATGTGGTGAGTGCTGAAGGTGTGGCACCGGACCCCGAGAAAATCATAGCTATACAGAACTGGCCAAGGCCCACTTTAGAGAAGTGCGGCAGTTCCTGGGCATGATGGGGTACTACCGGAGGTTCGTCAAGGGGTACACACAGATGGCGGCCCCCTTGCAAGACCTTCTGGTGGGTCAGTCTGTACATGGCAAATCCTCAGGGCCTCTGTTCCAGTGGGGCAAGGAGCAAGAAGATTTCTTTGAACGGATGAAGTCTGTCATGACCGGGGACAAAATCCTGGCCTATCCGAATTATGGTCTCCCGTTTGTACTGTATACGGATGCCAGTAATGTGGGGCTCGGGACCGTCCTGTCACAGGTGCAGAAGGGCAAGGGGAAGGTGATAGCCTACGCCAGTCAGAAGTTGAAGCCCACGGAGAGGAACCCGGAGAATTATAGCTCCTTCAAGCTGGAGTTCCTGGCACTCGTATGGGCCGTGACAGAAAGGTTCAAGCATTACCTTGCCGCTGCCAAGTTCACGGTGTACACAGACAATAATCTGTTGACTCATCTGGATACGGCGAAACTGGGAGCCTTGGAACAACGTTGGGTCGCAAGGTTATCAAATTATGATTTTGTAATAAAGTACAGGGCTGGTCGCAAGAACACCAATGCAGATGGACTGTCCAGGATGCCCCATCTGTTCGATGATGGGAGGGATGAAGATGACCTGGAAGAAGTAGAACTACCCACGTTCCATCGGCCCCCCGTCTGTGGAGCGGCCTCGACCATGTGCCGATCAGCAAGAAATGACCTGTGACCCATTGCCTCACCATGACTGGCAGGAAGTCCAGGACAGGGACCCTGCAATCAAATTAGTCAAAGCGTTGCTGGCCAGAGCTGATGCCCGTCTTCAACCAGGCACCCCCTAGGAGGCCAGAAAATTGTGGCAAGACCGGAGTCAGCTTTATCTTCACCAAGGCAAGCTATGCAGGAGCCTAACCAACCCCAAGACCCACGAGAGGATCTGCCAGATCGTGGTGCCCAGGGTGTATATGTCCCAGTGGTGCTGGAAGCGTACCATGATGGAGCTGGGCACTTTGAATGGAAGAAGCTGGAGATGTTGCTGAGAAGTCGCTTCTACTGTATAGGAATGAGAGACTCCTGACTCCTAGAAGCCTGGTGTAGAAATTGTGGCCCTTGCGCCTTGAGAAGGCAGGATGACACCAGCCAGCGAGCACCACTTCAGCCGATCGTCACCAAGCAGCCCCTAGAGATTGTGGCTCTGGACCATGTCAAGTTGACCCCCAGCAGAAGTGGGTACACCTACGCGCTCACAATGGTTGACCATTACTCGCGGATCCTGGTGGTGGTGCCCGTTAAAGATTTAACTGCCAGCACCGCGGTGAAGGCATTCCAGGTGCACTTCTGTAGGCTGCACGGGTATCCCGACCGAGTCCTTACGGACCAAGGCCCCGCATTTGAGGCTGAAATCTTCAAGGAATTTTGTAGTCTGTATGGGTGCAAGAAGTTACGCACCACACCCTATCATGCGCAGACGAATGGGATGTGTGAGAAGATGAACCCCCTGGTGATCAATCTGCTGAAAACCCTTCCTCTTGAGGAGTGGAACCAGTGGCCTTAAAGGCTACCAGACCTGGTAGACATCTACAACAACATTCCAGTGGAATCCACCAAGCTTACCTGATGAGAGCTCGGCTTTGAAGACTTCCAGTGGACTTGGAGATGGAGGTTGAATTGCCTGAAGCCTATGCACCCGGACAGGATTGGGACTCACGTCGCTAGATCAAGTACAAGCAGATTCCGAAGTGCGTTGAAGAGAGTTTGAATCAAACCCGGGAACGGCAAGAAAGAAACTTTAACAAGCAAGCAAAAGCAACCCCCTTCGACCCTGGCGAGATTGTGTTAAAAAGAAAGAGGAAGCTGCACAAGTTGGATGATCAGTGGGAGAAGGAGCCATATGTAGGACAGCCATCCAACTTTGATAACCAAAAGACCAGCTTAATCAGCAAGGATCAAGGAAGGACCACGGCTACGGTATCCCGATACCATCTGAAGAAGTGCCCAGAACCCTTAAAAGTGGCAGATGAACCTCAGCCACAGCCTCAAGTGGTGGAAGGAAAAAAAAGAATGATCCATACCATTCTAGGTGATTTTCCGGCAGATTGGCCTATGCAGAATGGAGCAGTAATAGCCCCTGTGTTAACATTCCCACAACCCGTGGAAGAACCAGAACAGGAAGGGCTTACTGACACTGCACTCACTCCAGCACCTAGAGTAGCGCCTATACCTTTGCCACGCACACGTAGGGTCCTACCAGCAACACCAAGCGCTGAGGGCGAGGAACCTGTAGAGCGTGTTGCCATGCCACCAGAAGGGGATGAGGGTCCAGAGTTAAGGAGGTCAACCCGTGCTAATTTTGGTCAGCCTCCACGGAGGTACAGAGAAGAGTGTTGAAAAATGTTGAAAATACCAGTGGTTTAACGATGCCATAGAACTGTTAGGTATCGGTGCTTTTGTTTGTTGTTTTTCATAGTTTGTTATTTTTCATATAGAAAATGTTAGCAAATAAGTGCTTAATACCAGTTTTAATGAAAAGAGTGAAAGTTACCAGATTTGCGAGAAGATTGCCAAAATGTGTACACCCGTTACAGGGACTTTGTCGAGTTATATATATTTAGTAAAAATGGACCAAGGTCACAGGACTGGCGTGACCAACACGAACTTGTGTATTGTATATAGTTGCACCTCCTGTGCCCACCAGAGTCGTCTAACACAACGCCCGGGACCTTAACCTGGTCACGGACCCACCATAGGTATGCAGCGGGTCAGGTTGTTTGAGTGGCGGGTTAATGGAATCCGGGACATTGGGACTGGACTGTCGTGGGTAGAGGCTGCAACGGAGCAGGTTGAGTCTCCGCTACCACTGAAATCGGTAGCGTCCCACCGTTGAAGAGATGAACTCTTAAAATTTTGGTAACGTTTAAGTGTCAAGCCTCCCTGATATGGGATGAACATGTGAATAAAATTGTTAACCTTTCCTACCTTTTTTCTACAGTTTGAAAAAAAAATAATAAACCTCTGATGTCCTGTAGCTCGGGGATGAGCTACGTTTAACCAAGGGGGAATGTGACGCCCTGGCCTATCAGGTCATCACAGGGTATTGTGCAATCTGCCCTTCTGTGCAATATCCATCTCCTCCTTGATTACGGGTCCCTGACCTTTGGTGTTGCCAACAACAAGATAATCAAAATCCTAGGAACACTCTGCACCACACACACCAGACACACCAGTGGACGGCCTTAGTGGAATAGGGTCACCCATTTGGGGGGTTGGTTAAGGGGAGGTCAGGAGTGTTAGGAGTTAGTCAGTTGAGTGGTGACTCTTGAGAGGAGAGGTCAGGAGCTGGGCTTCTTGAGACTACTAGGTGGCAGCCGTTGGTCTGGGCCTGGTAGGAGCTGGACCCCGGTCGCAGGGGATCGTGACAAAGGGCACGGACTGTCGAGGAGGACAGCTGGCAGCCTTGTGCCATCACCGGGCAGGGGCCAGGGCATGGCGGGGTACGTGGACCCTAGGTCAGGAAGGAGCTTCAGGCGTCCTGACAATTTACCCGACGAGGACGGAGCCTTCAAGATCTGTTCTCCACCCGCTCCAAAATCGGGGTACTAGCGCAACGAGGGGGATAGAACTTTCCCACTACATGGTCCAGAAAATCCCAAGCGTGAACCCTGAGAGCAAGCTCACCCAGTTAGCCATACTAGTGAGCGGGACCCGATCAGTATTATACTTAAGGGACCAACCAGAAACTAGGTGCCAAGGCAAAGGTCACAGACTAACAGGCAACACCAATGGGCACAGGATCCAGGCGTGCTCCCTCCAAGCAGCAGCGGCGTCCAGAACTTTGGTTTACCACAGTTGTCGGTGTCAGTGGTATTGAACTGAGTGAGTACACAAGTGACCCTTACCGTCCCAACGGCACCTCCCCGTCGCCTTCATCGAGTCCCGGGGAACCTCCCTACCCGTGGAGGGGTTAAACACCTGGCTGCCCACACCATCGCCACCGGGTACTCTCAACTGCAGCGGTGGTACTCCACCTTACCACACACCACAGGTGGCGTCACGAACTTTCCACAACATCCCCTGTAAATACTCCCCCTTTTTATCCGAGTGGCCGCTCGAACCCGATCCCCGGGTCCCGAGATCCCTCAAGCCACCGCGGACGCGGATCCGAGCAGCCCCGGCTGCTGATGCGGGAGCGGCATATAGACGCTGCATGCGGTCTGTCCGAGAATGAAGGTTTGGGAAAACGTATGGTGCCGGCTGCAAGAGATACAGTGAGCCAGACCATGAGAGAGCCCCGGTCACAATCGAGTGAGTACAGGACTGAAACGCTCCTAGGTTGGCAAATCTGAACAGAAGAAGAAGACGTCACCCAGAGCAGTTGGAACTGAGACCCCGGATCCTTGAGAGAAGAAGAGTTCCCCCCTGCCCTGCATGGAAAAGTGCTCACTGATGAACATCACAGCGCCGAGCTTCTGGGGGTGGACTAGTTCCCCCTCAACAGTACTGTGAGTCTTTACTGGTGTACACACTTGATACGGCATAGTGTAGGCTTTAGTAGTCAGAGCGCGGTAACCACGCTGCCAGAGTAGCAGAGACAAGGTAGGTTGTTAGTGCAGTTGTGAATATTTTGTGCTTGCCTGTTTGTACTGTGTGTTGAATTGATCTTTGTAATAGCTAGGGCGAAGTATAGTTGGAGCGCTCCACCTAGAATCTGCAGTGTGTTAAACTTGACTGTCACCAAACTACTTACCCCCATTTACTTGCATAAACGCTTATCTCCTGCCTGTAAATAAAGCTGTATCCGTGTTTCTGCCACCTCATCTTGCGTACCGTAATTGAACTCTGCACAACAGTTCTGACATACGGGAGAAATAATCAATAAAACCTGCAGTCAGCAACGGAGCCAGTAGGCAAGCAACTGATCCCTCCCTGTACCTCGCTATCCTCCTGACAGCAGCACTTGTCATGCCCTGCATTGACCTGGGCTGACCTATTGATGTTAGCTCAGGTCACTGCACTGCTCTCCCAGCCAATATGGAACACTCTGTTCTTCATTGACTGGGACATTGACTATGGTATGGATCGTCAATGGACCCCCTTGGATTACACCAGACCTGGATTTGTTTTTCTTTCATATATAGTGGGGAAAGAGGGAATGTTTTGGGGAGTGTTTTTTCAAATAAAAATGTGTTTGTCGACTATTTTTTTTTTATTACTGACTGGGTTGGTGATGTCGGATATCTGATAGACGCCTGACATCACGAACCCCAGGGCTTGATGCCAGGTGATATTACACATCTGGTATTAACCCCATATATTACCCCGTTTGCCACCGCACCAGGGCAATGGGATGAGCTGGAGCGAAGCACCAGGATTGGCGCATCTAATGGGTGTGCCACTTCTGGGGCAGCTGCGGCCTGCTATTTTAGGCTGGGGAGAGTCCCAATAACCATGGACCTCCCTAGTCTGAGAATATCAGACCCCAGCTGTTCGCCTTACCTTGGCTGGTGATCCAATTTTGGGGGGACCCCCATGTGTTTTTTTTTAATTATTTATTTAATTTAAAATAACAGCGTGGGATGCCCTCAGTTTTGGATTACCAGCCAAGGTGAAGCTGCCAGCTGTGGTCTGCAGGCTGCAGCCGTCTGCTTTACCCTAGCTGGCTATCAAAAATCCACGTAATTTTTTTTTAAATTTATTTAATTTTTTGGCTAAATACAAGGCTAAGCACCCCTTAGTGCCACATGAAAGGCACCAAAGGGTGCAAAGTTACAAAATGCAGTTGAGTGGGACATTATGTGTCTTTCTGCCATTATAATGACAGAAAAGACTGATATGAAGTGTACAAGCACAAGAAAATCACCAGAGCGCTCTACGCTGTGAAAAGCAGTAGAAAATGGCACTGGAGTGAACATGTGACCGCCTCATGTAGGTTGAAGCTATGCATCCTGGGTGAATTTATGTATTTTCCCTCCTACCGTTTTTTTGCAGTACGCAAAAAAAAACGGAAGGCACACGGATGACAAACGGATGACATACAGACCGAATGTAGCCTTATTCTGATCTGCCATTTATAAACAGCAGGCAGAAATAAATGAATAGCGCCTCCTAGCGTCAGAAAATCTCCGGGTTTTCAGGGGGTAGCAGAGACCCTGGAGATCATGATTCAGGCCGTTTTTTCCGGTCCCCGCTCACGTGATCACCGGTATACACCGTATACCGATGATCACGTTACAGTAAATGACAGCGCTGGTAAAAAATTATTTATCTCCCATCTGGCATGAACAAACATGTCAGATGGGAGATAAATCTCCTCCCCGATCCCCTCCGGTCCCCCGGTGTCGCCAAAGTGCCCCCCCTGACCCCATCCTGGAAATCCAAGATGGCCGCGCGCACAGCAGCGCGCCGGCCGCATTCACCCTACTCCTCTGATTTGTCGCATGTGCCATGACACATGCAGCAGAAAACTCCTCCCCAGGCCCTGCCAGTTCACCCCCTATAACCCCACCAGTGTTCCCCGGTGTCCCACGGTACCTGTGCAGCGTTGATTCCCCCGCTGCCCCCTCCTTCACAATAGACGCTGCCTCATGCACAGAGCGGCTGTCAGCTCAGCTTCCTGTGTTCAGACACAGTAAGTGGCGGTAACAATGCATCTGTAAGCTACTGCAATGCCCTGCTCATGAGGTAAGGAACATAGTTGATCAGGAGAGCTATACTACATTTCCAAATGGAGGTATTTGATTTTATAGTTGCCCTGCTGAACGACTACCAAACATGACAGTCCATTATACGCCACAAGAAAACATGTCTAAATAGCGAGCTCTGTTTAGTATTCATTCAGCTGGATAACTGGACTTAAAGGGGTATTCCATCTCCAAGATCCTATCCCCAATATATAGTAGGTGGAATAGCAATAATATCAGCAAATACCAATATTTGGAAATGTAGAATAGTTCTCCTGATTAGGCATGCCCTTACCTCATGAGCAGGGCATTGCAGCTTTGGTAGCAACAGTTACGACATGGACTCTGCTGCTGTGGACCCGGGGAGAGTGGGTGCATATTCATTACACCCACACTCCTCACATGGAGGGTCTGCACTCCTAGCAAATGGGGGACACGTTCCTTGAGGGTGTCCCCCCCATATTCTAGACGGTCCAGAGTCGTCGTAGGACCCCCTCATTTTTTTTTCCTTACAATAAATTGGTGAAAGAGGGAATGTTTTGGGGAGTGTTTTTTCATATACATTTTTTGTTGTCTTTTTTTTGTTAGTACTGACAGTTGGTGATGAAGGGTATCTGATAGATGCCATGACATCACAAACTGCTGGGCTTGATGTCAGGTGACCTTACAGCTAGTATCAACCCCATTTATTACCCCGTTTGCCACTGCACCTGGGCACGGGATGAGCTGGGGTGAAGCGCCAGGATTGGTGCATCTAGTGGCTGCGCCAATTCTGGGGCGCCTGTGGCCTGCTATTTTTAGGCTGTGAAGGGCCAATAATTATGGACCTTCCTTCCCTGAGAATACCAGACCACAGCTGTCCGCTTTACCTTGGCTGGTGATCCAATTTGGGGGGGACCCTACTTTTTTTGTAATTATTATTATTATTTAAAAAATAATTATAAAAAAAAGAGCCTGGGGTGACCTCCACATTGGATCACCAACCACAGTAAAGCCGACTGCTTTACCATAGCTGGCTATCAAAAATGGGGGACCCCACGTCCACGTCATTTTTTTTTTAAACTATTTTTTAAATAAAAAAAATTAATGGGCTTCCCTGTATTTTGATTGCCAGCCAAGGTAACGCCAGGCAGATGGGGGTGGCAACCCGTAGCTGTCTGCTTTATCTGCGCTGAGAATCAAAAATACCGCAGAGCGCTACGTCATTTTTTTTAATGATTTATTTTTACAGTACTGTGATGTCAGGCAATCAAAATACAGGGAAGCCCATTTTTTTTTTAGTTGTTTAAATAAATAATTAAAAAAAATATATATGGGCTCCCACTGCATTTTTTGTATTGCTAGCTAAGGATAATCCAAGCAGCTACTGGCTGCTAACCCCCACTGCTTGGTGTTACCTTCACTGGCAATGGAAAATCCAGGAAAGCATTTTTTATTTTTTTTGCCAAAAAAAATGACGTGAGCTTCGCCATATATTTGTATGCTAGCCAGGTACAGCAGGCAGGTACGGCTGCCCCCAACCCCCAGTTGCCTATTTGTACCCGACTGGGAACTAAAAAATATACAAAAGCCCCTTTTTTTAATTATTTCATGAATTTCATGAAATAATTAAAAAAAAAAACGACGTGGGCTTCGCCCCATTTTTGTGTCCAGCCAGGTAAAACTAGGCAGCTGGGGATTGGAATCCGCAGCACAGGTTAGCCAGAGCTTTCTGGGCCCCTCTGCTGCGAATTGCAGTACGCAGCCACCCCAGAAAATGGTGCTTTCATAGAAGCGCCTGTTGTGAATGTTAGTTATGTTTTGGCTGCTGGGAGGTTCCCTCTGGTGGCCAGGAATGGTTTGGACTTGGACCAGGTGTGTTGTGCAATGGGCGTTTCCTTTGCTAACTCTCTGCTTATTTAAATCCTGATCTGATAGCTGGCTATGCCGGATGTCAGTTGTTCTTTGTATCACCAGCCAGCTTCATTCTGCTCCACACCACATCTACCCCAGATAAGTGCTTGCTCTTTATTTATTGTTTGGTACTTTTGCTCTTATCTGGGTTTGTCATTTGCTGTGGTTGTTTTCAGTTTATTTGCTTGCATGGATTTTCCCCTCAGTTGCTTGGCTGGGGAACTCCCTGCAGTTCTGTTTGGAGTATAGCTCCTTTGGGTCCATGTGTTTGTGGCTTGTTGAATTTGTTATGATTCTTGTTTTCTGTTCATTGGTATGACAAAAGCACCTGGTATAGGACGGAGTTCAGATCGTGCGATCTGAGGGCCTTTTTGTACTATCAGGAATTTGGAATTTTGCAGGGTTTTACTCTGGCCACCATCAGTCCCTTTCCTGCCCTTTCCTATTTTAGTCAGTGGGGGCCTCACCTTTGCTAATCCTATCATCTATCTGTGTATTGTGTTTTTCCTATATCACCGCAGTCTTTGAATGTGGGGGGCTTGCTATTCTTGTCTATTTTCTGAGGCAGAGAGTTATTCATCTTTCCTTCCTTTAGGATAGTTAGTTCTCCGGCTGGGTTCGCGGTGCACAGGATGTTAGTTCACCCCTCGGCTACTTCTGGTTGTGATGGTTAGTAAGGGGATGGCTGAAGTGAGCACTAATATATATATTATATATATATATAGATATATATTATGAGTGCAAGCCAAAAAATAATACATACTATATAAGGATAAGGCTGCACATCAAACTTAGATAATGGTATAATGCCTCAAGCATATGGAAAAATATTGAAAAATACAATGAAAAATGCTACTTGCTAACTTGAACATGTGAATAATGAATTGCATACCTGCCATGAATATTAGGAAAAAGGAGATATTTAGCAATCGCATTGATCAATGTAACTGAGCCCCAAAACCTCGTCAAGGTATATCTCTATATTGGGGTCCCTAGCTCTGTGACCCTAACTGTGTGTCATCTCACTGCAATTAAAAACTGCTGTGGGTGGAGAGGGGTAACCAAGGACTGTCTTATATAGGAGATGGAAAAAACATGGCCGAAAGGGGCGGAGCTGTGTTCACATTCAGAAAAAAAAAAAAACTACATATAACTGAATAGGATAACTGAAGTGAGCACTAATATATATATTATGAGTGCAAGCCAAAAAAATACATACTATATAAGGATAAGGCTGCACATCAAACTTAGATAATGGTATAATGCCTCAAGCATATGGAAAAATATTGAAAAATACAATGAAAAATGCTACTTGCTAACTTGAACATGTGAATAATGAATTGCATACCTGCCATGAATATTAGGAGGTGCAGGGTCGCGGGGGCAGTGCTGTGCCGCACGGCACTGTGGTACTCACTCAGCCAATGATGAGGACACAGTTCTCGGTAAAACACACAGCTGGATGGACGGGTCCCACAGACGGCTGCGGTGTTTTTCCCCTGACCCCAGGTTGGTAATGTAAGTCCTTTCCTGCACCTTCCGTACGCTCCTCCTGCGCTCCGGTTTCCAGCTGGCTCCCCGGTTCGGTACCGGTGGGCCACCGCCCAGCCCCGGCTACCTACGGTTCCACCAGACTGTCTTCCCGGCTCTCGCAGACTGCCACTACCGTCTGTCTGACTGCTACACGAGGGCCCTAGGCTCCAACCTAGGCCCCAGTCTGCGTCTGCCTCTCTGCAGACCTCCTCTCTCTTCCTCTCCTGGACTTGTCTGGACCTGCTTCCTGCCTCAGGCCAGCTAGACTCTTCGGTGGGCGTGCTTATCTGCTTGACTCCGCCCACCTAGTGTGTCTGTCTGAACCCAAGGGAAGGAATCAGGTCTCACTGGGGATGTCTGCTGTGAACTGCTGGGGGTGGGGGTGTGTGTGTGTTGTTACCTGTGGCCCCTGGCTTGTCCAGAGCGCCACACTTGCGGCTCTTTTTCGGAAGGGTATTGCTGATGCTGTGAAGGATGTAATGGTAGGATTTCCCGTCCTTTCTGGTCTTGATGCCTCTATGACCTTGGCCATTCAGATTGATAGGCGGTTACGTGAGCGCAGGAAGATACCTGCTGTTTTTGTGCCTATGGAACAGCCTTTGGAGCCTATGGAGTGTGATAGGGTCCTTTCTAATGCTAGTCGGCAGGGGTTCAGACGGAAAAATAGACTGTGCTTCTATTGTGGAGACGCTTCTCATAACATTTCTGTCTGCCCTAAATGTGAAAGGAGATTGGCTACTTCTGTTACGGTGGGTTCTTTGCAACCAAAATTTCTTTTGTCTGTCACATTGATTTGCTCATTGTCCTCCTTTACTGCATTTGCCTTTGTGGACTCAGGGGCAGCGCTCAATTTGATGGATTTTGGATTTGCAAGGGATTGTGGTTTCCCCATGGTTCCTTTGCGAACTCCTATTCCTTTACGGGGCATTGATGCTACCCCTTTGGCAGAACATAAACCCCAATTTTGGACCCAGGTGCCTATGAGAGTTGCACCAGCGCATCAGGAAACTTGTACATTTTTAGTATTGCATAATCTACAGGATACCTTGGTACTGGGATTTCCTTGGTTGCAGACCCATAATCCAGTTCTTGACTGGAGATCCTTGTCGGTAGCTAGTTGGGGTTGTCAAGGTTTGCATCAGGACCTTTCTGTGTCGTCCACGTCTGCTCATGCAGTTGATGTTCCGGCCTTCCTGTCTGATTTCCGTGATGTATTTAATGACCAGGAATCTGATTCTCTGCCCCCATGCCGGGACTGTGACTGTGCCATTGAGTTGGTGCCGGGTTGTAAATTTCCCAAGGGGCGGATTTTCAACTTGTCTGTGCCCGAACATGATGCGATGCGGTCATACATCAGGGAATCATTGGAGAAGGGGCACATTCGGCCCTCATCTTCTCCTTTAGGTGCTGGCTTCTTCTTTGTTGCTAAGAAAGATGGGTCGTTGAGGCCTTGTATTGATTACCGTCTTCTTAATAAAATTACGGTCAAATATCAGTACTCTTTGCCTTTGATGTCTGATCTTTTCTCTAGAGTGAAGGGCGCCAAATGGTTTACGAAACTGGATCTCAAGGGTGCGTATAATCTCATCCGTATTAAGGAGGGTGATGAATGGAAGACGGCTTTTAATACTCCTGAGGGGCATTTTGAGTACCTAGTGATGCCTTTTGGGTTCATTAATACCCCCTCCGTCTTCCAGGCCTTCATGAATGATATTTTTCGGGACCTTATTGGTAAATTTTTGATTGTGTATTTGGATGACATCTTGATTTTTTCTGATGATTGCGACTCTCATGTTGGGCAAGTACAGGCTGTTTTTCAGATACTTAAGGATCATGCACTGTACGTTAAGGGGTCAAAGTGCCTCTTTGGCATGCAAAGGATTTCTTTTTTGGGCTTCATCTTGTCTCCCTCTGCTATCGAAATGGACCCGGTTAAGGTTCAGGCTATTTATGACTGGGTGCATCCGACTTCTCTAAAATCCCTGCAGAGGTTTTTGGGGTTTGCTAATTTTTACCGTAAATTTATAGCCAATTTTTCTGCCATTGTCAAACCTCTGACAGATTTGACAAAGAAGGGAGCTGATGCTGAGCATTGGACCCCAGAGGCAATTGTGGCCTTCCAGGAACTTAAAAGGCAGTTCACTTCTGCCCCAGTCCTGTAGCAACCTGATGTGTCTCGCCCATTTCAAGTTGAGATCAATGCCTCAGAGATCTGAGCAGGTGCTGTTCTGTCTCAACGAGACGCTACTTCAAGTAAACTTAAGCCCTGTGCCTTTTTCTCTCGGAAGTTTGCTCCTTCTGAACAGAATTATGATGTGGGGAACCGGGAATTATTGGCTATGAAGTGGGCATTTGAAGAGTGGAGGCATTGGTTGGAGGGGGCTAGGCATCAAGTTGTGGTGCTTACGGACCACAAGAATCTCATCTATCTGGAATCGGCCAAGAGGTTGAATCCTCAGCAGGCCAGGTGGGCTTTGTTTTTTACCCGGTTTAATTTTCTGGTCTCTTTTTTGCCGGGCACCAAGAATGTTAAGGCCGATGCCCTTTCCAGGAGTTTCTGCGCTGACTCTTTGGAGGTTGTCGAACCGTCTACTATCCTGAATGATGGTGTCGTTTTCTCGGCTATTTCGCCTGATCTGCGGTTGGCACTGGCGGAATTTCAGGGGGATAAACCTGAGAGATGTCCTACAGGGAAACTGTTTGTCCCGGACCAATGGAGAGATCGAGTTGTCTCTGAGGTTCATTGCTCTGTTTTGGCGGGTTATCCTGGCATTTTTGGTACTCGGGATCTTGTGAGACGCTCTTTTTGGTGGCCTTCCCTGTCCCGGGATGTTCGTCGTTTTGTGCAGTCGTGTGGAGTTTGTTCTAGGTCCAAGCCCTGTTGTTCACGTTCTAGTGGGCTATTATTGCCTTTGCCGGTACCTAAGAAACCTTGGACGCACATCTCTATGGATTTTATTTCAGAGCTTCCCGTCTCTCAAAAAATGACTGTGCTTTGGGTGATCTGTGACAGATTCTCCAAGATGGTCCATTTGGTTCCCCTATCTAAGTTGCCGTCTTCATTAGAGTTGAGCGCGGTTCGCGGTTCGAGGTTCTCCAGTTCGCGGCTCGAGTGATTTTGGGGGCTGTTCTAGATAGAACTAGAACTCGAGCTTTTTGCTAAAGCTCGATAGTTCTAGATACGTTCGAGAACGGTTCTAGCAGCAAAAAGACCAGCTAATTACTAGCTGGCTTTCCGCTGTAATAGTGTAAGTCACTCTGTGACTCACACTATTATGAAATTTCAGTGTATAGTGTGCGGGAACAGCGCATTCAGATCACTGCTGTTTGTATAATGGCGATCGCCATTTTTTTTTTTTTCCTTGTCTTCCTTCCCTAAGCGCGCGCGTGTAGTAGGGCGGGCCAGCATGTCAGCCAATCCCAGACACACACACAGCTAAGTGGACTTTTAGCCAGAGAAGCAACGGCATGTGTGATAGGATGTCCATGTCACATGTCCCTGCATTATAAAAACGGACATTTTCCTCCAGCACGCCATTATATGCCTTCTGCGTCCTTGGTGTCAGTCACCGCTGGCGCAGCGCCTATCTCCGATACTGCTGTGTACGCTCTATACACAGCGCTGTACAGAATAGGGATAGCACTTTCTATCAGTCCTTTTAAGGGCTAATACCGGCAGGGTCAGAGCCATAGGTGACAGGTCCGTGAAAACAGAGTTTAACAGCTACACAAGATGACAGCATCTGTGTAGCTAAGGTCAGGGATTTCCTCGCTGCATTTCCCCATTAGGAGGGATAGAAAGGCAGGCTTCCTTTCCTCTACCCAGAGACCCACAACCCTGCCACTGTACCCTCCTGCCCTTTGCACACTCAAACTCATTGTTACTAAGCCATTATACTAGCAAACACTGAGTGAACTTAGTGGCATCCTAAACGTGGCTGTTGGACTTCTGTATTGTCCCACTAGTGCAAAGATATTTGCAGCACGTCTGCCTGCATGCACACTCAAACTCATTATAACTAAGCCATTATACTAGCAAACACTGAGTGAACTTAATGGCATCATAAAAGTGGCTGTTGTAAACTGTGGAGGAAAGAAGCGCAATAGGGTCTTACCCAAGTAGCATTGGGAGGAAAGGAAGGAGATACTACTCACCTATAGGGGTTGTGACAGTCACAACTCCTATAACAGCATGTGTGTAGATAATCCAGAGTCACAGCAGCGGTCCCTCGGTTTTGGCAGATAACAGAGAGTAATAGAATGAGGGTTTCCAGGCCGCGCCAATGACAATCAACGTTGAGCTGTTAGATTAATGTTGCTTTTTATTCCAATTACAGGTCTACGCGTTTCGGAAGGCACCCCTTCCTTCTTCAGGACCAGATGGCAAGAAAACATCAAATCTGCTGTCCAGAAAAGCCTTACAGCACTATATACCCCACTGATGACGTCATGATCCACCCACTTTTAGAAAAAATCGGCGGGAATCTATACATTTAAAAATACAATGACGTAGTATCTTAGTTTTCTTCAATTTCATGAATAAATCACTTACAACCATTTCTTCCCTTTTCAGGAAAAACGGCGGCAGAATCATAAATAAAAATTTTTTTCAAATATATGAAAAATGCAATGTGTGTGTGAGGACTCTTTTTTTATTTCTGTCATATAAATGTATGTGAATAAAAATATCTCTGTATATATAGATATATACTTCTATATATCTATTTATATATATAAGGTGAGAATATGTGAAATACCACAACCTTGCCTAGAACACCACATCGTTATATGACACCCAGAACAAGGTTGCTGAAGTGCACTCCCTGAATATAACCGGAGCCACAGAGGAACTGTTATTAGTGGTGAAGAAAATGGTCGGATAAAAAAGGTGACTATTTGTGATGAAATACAAGATTTACCAAAAAACAGGAAAAGGGAAAAAAAGGGAGGAAAAAAAAGGGGGGGGAGAAATAAGAGAGCCCCTTATAGTGAAAAACCTCAATCAGTAAAGCAGAAGCACAAATGCCTCAGGTAAGATACACGGGAATTAAAAAGCACACATATGTGAACCCTGTGTGATATCTACTAGGGTGAATTGAACTCCGAACATTACAGCCCGGTTTGATTTATAAGTATTGTGACTACATTGCTATAAAGCTCTAAGGATGCATTTGGGTGCAGAAAAAGAGGACAGACACCTTCGTAATGTGAGGGTTTTAACTTAGGTCATGAGCGTGGGAAAAAAGACTACCGCGCATGCTCCCACTTCAGATATGTAGCGAGTGTAAAAAGAATCAATTGAAGAGGTGAGAAGAGTTCAGAAGCGTGGGAAAAAAGACAAGTGCGCATGTCCATAATCTGTATCTCAGAAAAAAATATAATTTAATAGTGTTATATTGTATAAAAATTAAAATATGTGTAAGAAATTGGGGCATAGAATAAGGGTTATATTAATAGAATAAAAATCGCGTATTTAATTTGTATAAAAAGTTAAAATATGTGTAAGAAATTGGGGCATAGAATAGGGGTTATATTGTTAGATTAAAATTCGCGTATTTAAGACCTGATCAAATAATTTCTATATAAATTATCACATAAAAACTGTATAAAACACATAAAATATAAATTTGAATTTAAAATCAAAGCTTGAGGACAATTATTACATGTATTAAAAATAAATAAATAAATAATTATAAGACATCACTGTCAATTTTTATCAATTCTTAGCTCATGTAATTAAATCAATAGGTACAAGGACCCGTCTATACTAGAACCGGTATCAGCTTGGGTACCGGTTCTAGTATAGACGGGTCCTTGTACCTATTGATTTAATTACATGAGCTAAGAATTGATAAAAATTGACAGTGATGTCTTATAATTATTTATTTATTTATTTTTAATACATGTAATAATTGTCCTCAAGCTTTGATTTTAAATTCAAATTTATATTTTATGTGTTTTATACAGTTTTTATGTGATAATTTATATAGAAATTATTTGATCAGGTCTTAAATACGCGAATTTTAATCTAACAATATAACCCCTATTCTATGCCCCAATTTCTTACACATATTTTAACTTTTTATACAAATTAAATACGCGATTTTTATTCTATTAATATAACCCTTATTCTATGCCCCAATTTCTTACACATATTTTAATTTTTATACAAGATAACACTATTAAATTATATTTTTTTCTGAGATACAGATTATGGACATGCGCACTTGTCTTTTTTCCCACGCTTCTGAACTCTTCTCACCTCTTCAATTGATTCTTTTTACACTCGCTACATATCTGAAGTGGGAGCATGCGCGGTAGTCTTTTTTCCCACGCTCATGACCTAAGTTAAAACCCTCACATTACGAAGGTGTCTGTCCTCTTTTTCTGCACCCAAATGCATCCTTAGAGCTTTATAGCAATGTAGTCACAATACTTATAAATCAAACCGGGCTGTAATGTTCGGAGTTCAATTCACCCTAGTAGATATCACACAGGGTTCACATATGTGTGCTTTTTAATTCCCGTGTATCTTACCTGAGGCATTTGTGCTTCTGCTTTACTGATTGAGGTTTTTCACTATAAGGGGCTCTCTTATTTCTCCCCCCCCCCTTTTTTTTCCTCCCTTTTTTTCCCTTTTCCTGTTTTTTGGTAAATCTTGTATTTCATCACAAATAGTCACCTTTTTTATCCGACCATTTTCTTCACCACTAATAACAGTTCCTCTGTGGCTCCGGTTATATTCAGGGAGTGCACTTCAGCAACCTTGATCTGGGTGTCATATAACGATGTGGTGTTCTAGGCAAGGTTGTGGTATTTCACATATTCTCACCTTATATATATAAAAAGATATATAGAAGTATATATCTATATATACAGAGATATTTTTATTCACATACATTTATATGACAGAAATAAAAAAAGAGTCCTCACACGCACATTGCATTTTTCATATATTTGAAAAAATGTTTTATTTATGATTCTGCCGCCGTTTTTCCTGAAAAGGGAAGAAATGGTTGTAAGTGATTTATTCATGAAATTGAAGAAAACTAAGATACTACGTCATTGTATTTTTAAATGTATAGATTCCCGCCGATTTTTTCTAAAAGTGGGTGGATCATGACGTCATCAGTGGGGTATATAGTGCTGTAAGGCTTTTCTGGACAGCAGATTTGATGTTTTCTTGCCATCTGGTCCTGAAGAAGGAAGGGGTGCCTTCCGAAACGCGTAGACCTGTAATTGGAATAAAAAGCAACATTAATCTAACAGCTCAACGTTGATTGTCATTGGCGCGGCCTGGAAACCCTCATTCTATTACTCTCTGTTAAAAGTGGCTGTTGGACTTCTGTATTGTCCCACTAGTGCAAAGATATTTGCAGCACGTCTACCTACATTGCACACTCAAACTCATTGTTACTAAGCTATTATACTAGCAAACACTGAGTGAACTTAGGCTGGGTTTACACACTGCAACATCTCAAACGACATCGCTGTAACGTCACCGGTTTTGTGACGCAATAGCGATGTTGTTTGCGATGTTGCAGTGTGTGAAACCTATCAGCGACCTGGCCCCTGCTGTGAAGTTGTAATCGTTACAAATCGTTCAGGACCATTCCTAGGTCCTTTGTTTCCCGCTGTGCAGCATGAAGTTTCAGTGTGTGAAGACTTTGCAGCGACTTTGTTAGCAACTTCCCTTTCAAAAGGCTGCTTATCAACGTCCCCAACAACCAGCTAGGTCGCTCTGCAGGTCCGGATCGCTGTTGCGTTGTTGGCCAGGTTTGCCTGTTTGAACGCTCACCAGAGACTTAGCAGAGACTTAGGGAGGTTGCTATTGCGTCACCAAACCGGTGACGTTACAGCGATGTCCTTTGCGATGTTGCAGTGTGTAAACCCAGCTTTAGTGGCATCCTAAACATGGCTGTTGGACTTCTGTATTGTCCCACTAGTGCAAAGATATTTGCAGCACGTCTGCCAGCATTGTACACTCAAACTCATTGTTACTAAGACATTATAATACCAAAAATTGAGTGAACTTAGTGGCATCCTAAACGTGGCTGTTGGACTTCTGTATTGTCCCACTAGTGCAAAGATATTTTCAGCACGTCTGCCTGCATTGCACACTCAAACTCATTGTTACTAAGACATTATAATACCAAAAATTGAGTAAACTTAGTGGCATACAAGAAGTGGCTGTTGTACTCCATTAGTGCCCCACTGGTGCAAATCTATGTGCAGCACCTCTGCATGACACCCTCCTGCTCTGTTTTTAATAAGATATAATGATAGAAAAAAATGCTGCCATTTAGAGGCATACAAGAACTGGCTGTTGTATTTCATTATTGTCCCACTGGTGCCAAGCTATTACTAGCACCTGTGCAGGACACCCTCCTGCTCTGTTTTTAATAATCTATAATGATAGCAAAATATGCTGCCATTTAGTGGCATACAAGAACTGGCTGTTGTATTTCATTATTGTCCCACTGGTACAAAAAAGAAACAAAACCGCTCACCACTGCAGAGACAAGCCTGAATATATCCTCCTGTTAGTCCCCTTTGGTCCGGCACGGATTACGGCAGCAAGCCGAGAAGATAATAGAAGAAAGTAGTGGAAAAATCCAGCTGGACTCCAAAGGGATAAATAAAAATGCTTCTTTATTTATATCAACTCGATTAAAAATATATATCCATTTCTCAAGTAAAGACACCGGCTTGTTCACACTGATGCATGGCAGATGTATACTACTACGCGTTTCGGCGGAACGCCTTCCTCAGGTCATAGTCAGTACAAGATTAAGAAGATATTTATAAATGTTTTTCCTGAGCAGCGAAGTAACTCACATGTTCTCAATAAATTAATTATATAGGGGAGTATACGCTGCTCAGGTAAAATCACAAATTCACAAGAGAAAAGTACAAAAAGACCATGAAGTATTTATCTAACCTTAAATTACATAGGTATCCATCCAGATAAAAATACAGAAAAAAATATATATATATCAATTAACATCTAGGTATGAAAATCTTATATATAGATACATATACATATCTTTTTTTCTTTCTTTTTTTTCCCCATAAATGGACATGAAAATCATTAGACACAATAAAACCCCACTTTATAGATGTAGATAATCACATTCGTTTGTCAAAACACATTATAGGAAGCAAGGATATATAAAAAGGACATTGTCCACAGGTATAAGAAGAGAGAGAGAGAGAGAAAAAAAAAAAAAAAAAAAAATTATAATGTCTCGCAGTTGTCAGCCGATGCCTACCCGTATATGTAAGGCTCAAACAGAACACATGTCAATATTAATGAGCTACAGAAATATCAGTGTTGAGATCTACAACAACAAATCAACCACGCTCATACAATGGAAGTGTAAAGTGCTGTTGTATTAGTCTCGCAGTTGTCAGCCAAAAAAAAAAGGAAAAAAAAGATTAAATTTCTCTCTTTTTTTCAAAAACCTCAATAGCATAAGATCAAATCATGTCTGCTATTTAATCCCTTTGGGAGGCGGGTATCCAACATAAAAATCCACCGACTTTCATGATTAAGTAGCTTTCTCCTATAGTCGCCTCCTCTCAATGGTTTAAAAACCTTCTCTATACCCTTGAATTTAAAAGCTGTCAAATTGCCCTTGTGGACTGTGGCAAAATGTCTAGATACCGCAGAGATACCAATGGTATTAGCGTTCACTGAATCGGACATGTGCTTGCGTATACGTTTTTTAAGTGGCCCCACTGTACAGCCTACGTACTGAATCTGGCATTGTTCACACTCTATCAGATATACCACATGATCACTATTACAGTTAATGAAAGTATTAATGTTAAAGCTATTACCATTGTGGAAAGATACAAAGGTATCACTCTTGCTAACAAAACTGCAGCATTT
Organism: Anomaloglossus baeobatrachus; assembly: GCF_048569485.1. Lineage (NCBI taxonomy): Eukaryota > Metazoa > Chordata > Amphibia > Anura > Aromobatidae > Anomaloglossus > Anomaloglossus baeobatrachus. The sequence goes on along the minus strand of NC_134354.1, from coordinate 276,576,933 downwards.
ACATTTAGCGGCACCGCACTTAAAAAAACCTTTGACTTCTAACCACGTGGTAGATCTGACCGGCCGTGCGGAGACAAATGTGCTAGGAGACAAAATACTCTGCAAAGTGGGAGCCTTTCTGGCAACAAATCTAACTGCATTCTTGCTCATGATTTCCTTCAATCTCAGATCTTGGTTCAACAGAGGTAAATATTTTTTTATGATATTTTTTATACTGTCAAATTGATCACTGAATTGCGTGGAGAAGGTAATAAAACAATTATCGTTGTCCCTCTGTTTAGATTTGTCGGCAAGGAGGTCTACTCTATTTACTCTATCAACTATATGCTCTGCTCTGTCTAATACCCACCCAGGATAATCTCGTGCTCTGAGTCTGTCTTTAACCCTTTGTGCCTCTTTTTTGTATGTAGCTGGGCTGGAACTATTTCTCTTAGTACGGATCAATTCTCCCACTGGAATATTTCTCAGAACATGTTTAGGATGGCAGGAAGATGCATTCAGTGTGTTATTAGTGGCCAGAGGTTTCCTAAATGGAGAAATACATACTCTGTTATCTTTGATGGAGAATTCAATGTCCAAAAAATTAATTTTTGTTTTATGTAGATTGTGTGTGAATTTCAGATTGAACTCATTATTATCCAAATATGAAAACAATTCCTCAGCTCTGGATTCTGTGCTCCTCCATACGAGTAACATGTCATCTATGTATCTCCCCAGCCACAAAATATCATTAAAAAAAGAGAGGTTTTTATACAGTACTAATTCACCTTTTTTTAATGATATTTTGTGGCTGGGGAGATACATAGATGACATGTTACTCGTATGGAGGAGCACAGAATCCAGAGCTGAGGAATTGTTTTCATATTTGGATAATAATGAGTTCAATCTGAAATTCACACACAATCTACATAAAACAAAAATTAATTTTTTGGACATTGAATTCTCCATCAAAGATAACAGAGTATGTATTTCTCCATTTAGGAAACCTCTGGCCACTAATAACACACTGAATGCATCTTCCTGCCATCCTAAACATGTTCTGAGAAATATTCCAGTGGGAGAATTGATCCGTACTAAGAGAAATAGTTCCAGCCCAGATACATACAAAAAAGAGGCACAAAGGGTTAAAGACAGACTCAGAGCACGAGATTATCCTGGGTGGGTACTAGACAGAGCAGAGCATATAGTTGATAGAGTAAATAGAGTAGACCTCCTTGCCGACAAATCTAAACAGAGGGACAACGATAATTGTTTTATTACCTTCTCCACGCAATTCAGTGATCAATTTGACAGTATAAAAAATATCATAAAAAAATATTTACCTCTGCTGAACCAAGATCTGAGATTGAAGGAAATCATGAGCAAGAATGCAGTTAGATTTGTTGCCAGAAAGGCTCCCACTTTGCAGAGTATTTTGTCTCCTAGCACATTTGTCTCCGCACGGCCGGTCAGATCTACCACGTGGTTAGAAGTCAAAGGGTTTTTTAAGTGCGGTGCCGCTAAATGTAAATGCTGCAGTTTTGTTAGCAAGAGTGATACCTTTGTATCTTTCCACAATGGTAATAGCTTTAACATTAATACTTTCATTAACTGTAATAGTGATCATGTGGTATATCTGATAGAGTGTGAACAATGCCAGATTCAGTACGTAGGCTGTACAGTGGGGCCACTTAAAAAACGTATACGCAAGCACATGTCCGATTCAGTGAACGCTAATACCATTGGTATCTCTGCGGTATCTAGACATTTTGCCACAGTCCACAAGGGCAATTTGACAGCTTTTAAATTCAAGGGTATAGAGAAGGTTTTTAAACCATTGAGAGGAGGCGACTATAGGAGAAAGCTACTTAATCATGAAAGTCGGTGGATTTTTATGTTGGATACCCGCCTCCCAAAGGGATTAAATAGCAGACATGATTTGATCTTATGCTATTGAGGTTTTTGAAAAAAAGAAAGAAATTTAATCTTTTTTTTTCCTTTTTTTTTTGGCTGACAACTGCGAGACTAATACAACAGCACTTTACACTTCCATTGTATGAGCGTGGTTGATTTGTTGTTATCTCAACACTGATATTTCTGTCGCTCATTAATATTGACATGTGTTCTGTTTGAGCCTTACATATACGGGTAGGCATCGGCTGACAACTGCGAGACATAATTTTTTTTTTTTTCTCTCTCTCTCTCTTCTTATACCTGTGGACAATGTCCTTTTTATATATCCTTGCTTCCTATAATGTGTTTTGACAAACGAATGTGATTATCTACATCTATAAAGTGGGGTTTTATTGTGTCTAATGATTTTCATGTCCATTTATGGGGAAAAAAAAGAAAGAAAAAAAGATATGTATATGTATCTATATATAAGATTTTCATACCTAGATGTTAATTGATATATATATATTTTTTTCTGTATTTTATCTGGATGGATACCTATGTAATTTAAGGTTAGATAAATACTTCATGGTCTTTTTGTACTTTTCTCTTGTGAATTTGTGATTTTACCTGAGCAGCATATACTCCTCTATATAATTAATTTATTGAGAACATGTGAGTTACTTCGCTGCTCAGGAAAAACATTTATAAATATCCTCTTAATCTTGTACTGACTATGACCTGAGGAAGGCGTTCCGCCGAAACGCGTAGTAGTATACATCTGCCATGCATCAGTGTGAACAAGCCGGTGTCTTTACTTGAGAAATGGATATATATTTTTAATCGAGTTGATATAAATAAAGAAGCATTTTTATTTATCCCTTTGGAGTCCAGCTGGATTTTTCCACTGCTTTCTTCTATTATTGTCCCACTGGTGCAAAGCTATTTCTAGCACCTGTGCAGGACACCCTCCTGCTCTGTTTTTAATAAGCTATAATGATAGCAAAAAATGCTGCCATTTAGTGGCATCATAGAACTGGCTGTTGGACTTCCATTAGTGCCCCACTGGTGCAAATCTATGTGCAGCACCTCTGCATGACACCCTCATGCACATTTTGCTACGCTAATTTTATAGCAAACTCAGGGAATACCTTGCTGCATTTGATCATTCGGAGGGATAGAAAGTGAGGCTTCCTTTATCTTTTCCTTCTGTTCATAGACAGCATCTCCAAGTCCACACCCGAAGAGCTATTTCTCCTCCAAGTCTAAGTGTGGAGAGGCAGCTAGTGCGCATGCGTGTGCCGATTTACCCCAGCCGCAGCCTAACTACAGTGTTTCGCCTAGTGAGTATGCTCAGCCTGACTGTGCCATTCCTGAGGCTAAGTCTTCATTTCGGGATACAGCGCATGCTCCCACACTTAGTGTGAAAAGCCTCTTTGCACAGGTACTTGCACTCCGTGCCGGGTCTAAGTCCTGTGTTGTGCCTAGACACCATGCTAAAGCGGATAGTCTTTTTTCGGAGACTGTATTTCATGCTACTGAGCATGCTCAGGCACTTACTGCATCAGAGACTAGGTCCGGTAATGAACTCTTTGGCACTGCCCCTGATGTGGGGGGCCCATATAGACCACAGGGCATCAGGTGCCCTGACGATGTGGCCAGGCCACTCCCAAATGACTTGCAGAGGCCCGCCCCTATGACTTGTCACCTCATTATTGATGGTCAGACGATGACTGGAGAGGTGTTTGTGTCGTGGCAGCCATGAGGTCATTATTGAAGTTGCGGTTCCAAATAGGACACTAGTTATGCCACTCATGACGTGTCACTCTGCTTTTGTCTCCAGGAGGTGCATTGTGGTCAACCCTGGTTTGGGGCGGACCCAGGTTATAAAACGGGCTGGAGCCAACAAGGAGACGCGCAGTCTTCTATTATGCTCCGAAAGAGCACACCTCCATGTGTTGAACCCATTGCGGCTTTAGGCCAGAGGTAGGCAGGGATAGGGCGTCGATGCAGGCCGCCACCACAGTTGGTAACGCAGAACGGTTAAGACCATCTCCTGTACTACAAGTCCTGCTTGTGCAGCCCAGTGGCATTAACAGGCCTGCTGCTGCTGATGCGCCTGCTGTCCACAGGTGTGGCCCCAATGCACACGGTCAGCGTACTCAATGGCCCCTGTGATGTTAACAGGGAGTTCCTGGGCTGGGTGGGCGTGTGGACCCTGTGACGCTAACAGGGCTCCCAGGCTCCAGATCCCAGTGGCGTCTAGCTTGGTTCAGGCAACTATTAGTTTCATAGCCGCACAGATCTGTATCCTCCACCTAACCTTCCAGTTGCCAACCTCTCCTTTTCCATCTGGGAGCACGGTGGACATTGACTGCTGATGGGGATATATACCTTTCTCTTTCTTTTCTTATTAATTTTCGTTATACAGCGGTAACATAGTATATACCACCTTATCCAAATCTGCCAGTCCCACCATAACAGATGGTGTTTCTTCATCAAATGTTACTTTTGCTTAACCACCAAACCCACGGACAAAAACTTTTTTCCCCTTTCCAACACAACTGTTCCCCTTTCCACCAGAATCTGTCCTTTTTCAACTCATTTGGTATATGACCAAAAGTGCAACTCTGCAGGGACACCGTACTCAATGCCATCTCAGCACAAGTAAAAGACCATTTCCTCCTATCCATGACAAAGCGTTGAGATTCACTCTGTGCAGCACTGGTGTTTACTGGAAAAGCAGATCTAAGAATCCGTACCACCTTCTGCAGATACTCCTGTATACGTGCGTCCCTTTCTATGGCAGGAATTATTTCGCCAAATTTTGTCTTGTACCAGGGATCTAACAGTGTGGCAACCCAGTAGTTAGCATTACTTCGAATTCGTACAATCCGAGGGTCATGTTGTAGGTAGTGCAGCAAGAAGGCGCTCATGTGTCTTATGCATCCAGGAGGACCAAGTCCTTGGTGTGTTGGTGGCAGAGAGGTGAGAATCGTGCCTCCTTCCTCTGCCCTCTCCCCCCAACCTCGCACAACCGAAATGTGAGCAAGCTCTCACTCATCTGCTGAGACTTCCATGCCCATCGCCAGTTCGTCCTCCATTTCTTCATGGGCTCCTGCACGTTCCTCAACAATTTTTGCTGATACTATGCACCCTTGTTAATCCCTCTCCCCCACCATGACTGCCGCCTAGGTGCCGCTCACCGTCTGGACCTTGTAGATCTTATTATCCCTTCTGCATATGACTCCTCCTGTACTTCCTCCCCTTCCTCTTGGACCAACACCTGACTCTGAATAATGCTTACAGTGTGCTCCATCTTGTAGATGACCAGAATTGTCACGCTGAGAATGGCATCGCCATTGCTAAACATCTTTGTCAACATTTGTAAACTGTGTAGAAGGGTGCATAGGATCTTGATCTGACACCACTCCAGCAGCGTGATCTGCACCACCTCTGGATCAAGTTAGCCCAGGGTATACGTCAGACCGTATTTCAGCAGGGCTCTGCGGTGCTGCCACAGACGCTGCAACATGTGCAGATTCCAATTCCTGCGTGTCGGAACATCGCATTTCCGGCGTTTAACCGCCAGACCATAAGACTTCAGGAGCGATGAAAGTTGTTGAGCTGCTGGGTGCGAAGGATGAAAGTGAGCACATAGCAGCGTGCCCGCTGCACAAGGCCATGTAGGCCAGGATGGTATTTTAAAAATTGCTGGAGAATCAGATTCAACACGTGAGCCATACAAGGCACGTGTGTCATTTTGCCCTGCCGAAGGGCCGCAGGTTTGCATCATTGCCGCACACGGCTGTTAAGTCACCAACATAGTCCACTCAATCAATTTGTACTCCGGTCGCCAGGTGACAACGTGTTCCTTTCGTGCATAGTGCTGATGATGGGAAAGGAGTCGATGCCAGCGGCGCAGGTGGACGCAGGTTATGGTCACCCACTGGGTTGCGTTACCTTGACAGATACAGAACCACAGGCTGAATGTAGGTGGTGGGTATCTCACAGATGAAGTACCATCATTCAGCTACAACCAATGGGAAGACACCACACCCTTTTTTAGGCACCTCCTGTCTGCAGACCACTGCCAGACAAAGCTATGAACCTCTTGTTACTGTTACCCTCAGTTCAGTTTTATGATTTTGTGTGCTTGTTACCTGACTACTTTTCCTGCTTGCTGTTTATGTACCTCGTTGGCCGATCCGCATTTCACCTCTGCTTGTTTTCTGATTAAGTCCTGGCCATCCCATTCTGTTTCTCTTCCTCAATTAATCTTTTTGACCCTGCATGACTACTATTCTCTGGAACTGCAGCCTTCCACAGGTATTGATCAACTTGGGCCCTGTGTAATTCCAAATCACTGTATAGGGGTTAAAGGGTTTCAGGGTTCTGGGTGTCCAGCTTGGCTTGCCTCTAGCCTATCGTTTACACCCCATCTGAGTGTGTCGATCCAGGCAGGCGTTACACCGTGCCCTCTGCAGAAGGCCATGTAGGCCGGGATAGTGTTTTAAAAATTGCTGGACAACCAGGTTCAACACGTGAGCCATACAAGGCACTTGTGTCACATTGCCCTGAAGAAGGGTCGCAGACTGGTTTGCATCATTGTCGCACCCGACCTTCCCTGGCTGCTGGTTGAGTGGAGACAACCATTGATTAAACTCTGTCTCACTCTCCAGAGCTTACCGTCCACAACTCCTCAGCGGTGTGACTCACATTTCCCAGACATTTCTAAGTAAAGAGTCGACCGCATCATGCTATTGAGCTGTGCTGCCAGCATAGTAAGGAGGTGTGTGGGATTCCTTGGGCGCAGTTACAAGGAAGGGTGGCCTGACCATACAGGATTTGGGCCGAGGTGGAGGACCCACACGAGGTTGAGGAGGCAGAAGCAGTGGAGGAACTTGTACATACAGAGGAAGGATTGACACACAAGTCGTGGGGACGGCAAGACTTGTACAGCAAACTCTTCTCCATCTCTCACCATAGTTACCCAGTGCCCAGTCAGCAACATGTAACTCCCCTGTCCATGCTTACTGGTCCAAGTATCTGTGGTGAAATGCACCCTGTCACACACAGAGTTTCTCAAGGAATCGGTGAGGTTGTGTGCGACCTGCTGTGGTAGCGCGGGCACGCCTCTCTTGGAGAAGGAGTGACGACTGGCCATCGGCTCTTGGGGCACTGCAATGGGCATAAGGTCTCGAAAATCCTCGGTCTCAAAAGGGTGTAAAGGCAGCCTTTCTGTTGCCAACAAGTTGCAGATGATGAAATTCAACCTCTTAGGCATGTTATGCCCTTCGAAAATCATGTAAAAAACAGCGAGGGGACTCCAACCACAGTCTCCCTCGTTTCCACTAATTGGGCCACACACACCCCACTTGACTGGCATCAGTTGACCCCCCTTTTGAAAAAGAAAAAGATGCTTTGCATGAAGCACTCTCAAAAATATGCGTGCCTTTCACCTCCCCTGGATGACCCAGGGGAAGAAAAGTGCTCTGAGAGCCATGACTTGTTCATCTTGGTTCTTTTACAAACACAGCGAGGGGACTCCAACCACAGTCTCCCTTGTTGCCACTAATTGGGCCACACACACCCCACTTGACTGGCATCAGTTGACCCCCCTTTTGAAAAAGAAAAAGATGCTTGGCATGAAGCACTCTCAAAAATACGCGTGCCTTTCACCTCCCCTGGATGACCCAGGGGAAGAAAAGTCCTCTGAGAGCCATGACTTGTTCATCTTGGTTCTTTTACAAACACAGCGAGGGGACTCCAACCAATGTCTCCCTCGTTGCCACTAACTGGGCCACACACACCCCACTTGACTGGCATCAGTTGACCCCCCTTTTGAAAAAGAAAAAGATGCTTGACATGAAGCACTCTCAAAAATACGCGTGCCTTTCACCTCCCCTGGATGACCCAGGGGAAGAAAAGTCCTCTGAGAGCCATGACTTGTTCATCTTGGTTCTTTTACAAACACAGCGAGGGGACTCCAACCACAGTCTCCCTTGTTGCCACTAATTGGGCCACACACACCCCACTTGACTGGCATCAGTTGACCCCCCTTTTGAAAAAGAAAAAGATGCTTTGCATGAAGCACTTTCAAAAATATGCGTGCCTTTCACCTCCCCTGGATGACCCAGGGGAAGAAAGGTCCTCTGAGAGCCATGACTTGTTCATCTTGGTTCTTTTACAAACACAGCGAGGGGACTCCAACCACAGTCTCCCTTGTTGCCACTAATTGGGCCACACACACCCCACTTGACTGGCATCAGTTGACCCCCCTTTTGAAAAAGAAAAAGATGCTTGGCATGAAGCACTCTCAAAAATACGCGTGCCTTTCACCTCCCCTGGATGACCCAGGGGAAGAAAAGTCCTCTGAGAGCCATGACTTGTTCATCTTGGTTCTTTTACAAACACAGCGAGGGGACTCCAACCACAGTCTCCCTCGTTTCCACTAATTGGGCCACACACACCCCACTTGACTGGCATCAGTTGACCCCCCTTTTGAAAAAGAAAAAGATGCTTGGCATGAAGCACTCTCAAAAATACCCGTGCCTTTCATCTCCCCTGGATGACCCAGGGGAAGAAAAGTCCTCTGAGAGCCATGACTTGTTCATCTTGGTTCTTTTACAAACACAGCGAGGGGACTCCAACCAAAGTCTCCCTCATTGCCACTAATTGGGCCACACACACCCCACTTTACTGGCATCAGTTGACCCCCCTTTTGAAAAAGAAAAAGATGCTTGGCATGAAGCACTCTCAAAAATACGCGTGCCTTTCACCTCCCCTGGATGACCCAGGGGAAGAAAAGTCCTCTGAGAGCCATGACTTGTTCATCTTGGTTCTTTTACAAACACAGCGAGGGGACTCCAACCACAGTCTCCCTCGTTGCCATTAACTGGGCCACACACACCCCACTTGAATGGCATCAGTTGACCCCCCTTTTGAAAAAGAAAAAGATGCTTGGCATGAAGCACTCTCAAAAATACGCGTGCCTTTCACCTCCCCTGGATGACCCAGAGGAAGAAAAGTCCTCTGAGAGCCATGACTTGTTCATCTTGGTTCTTTTACAAACACAGCGAGGGGACTCCAACCACAGTCTCCCTCGTTTCCACTAATTGGGCAACACACACCCCACTTGACTGGCATCAGTTGACCCCCCTTTTGAAAAAGAAAAAGATGCTTTGCATGAAGCATTCTCAAAAATACACGTGCCTTTCACCTCCCCTGGATGACCCAGGGGAAGAAAAGTCCTCTGAGAGCCATGACTTGTTCATCTTGGTTCTTTTACAAACACAGCGAGGGGACTCCAACCACAGTCTCCCTTGTTGCCACTAATTGGGCCACACACACCCCACTTGACTGGCATCAGTTGACCCCCCTTTTGAAAAAGAAAAAGATGCTTGGCATGAAGCACTCTCAAAAATACCCGTGCCTTTCATCTCCCCTGGATGACCCAGGGGAAGAAAAGTCCTCTGAGAGCCATGACTTGTTCATCTTGGTTCTTTTACAAACACAGCGAGGGGACTCCAACCAAAGTCTCCCTCATTGCCACTAATTGGGCCACACACACCCCACTTGACTGGCATCAGTTGACCCCCCTTTTGAAAAAGAAAAAGATGCTTGGCATGAAGCACTCTCAAAAATATGCGTGCCTTTCACCTCCCCTGGATGACCCAGGGGAAGAAAGGTCCTCTGAGAGCTATGACTTGTTCATCTTGGTTCTTTTACAAACACAGCGAGGGGACTCCAACCACAGTCTCCCTCGTTGCCATTAACTGGGCCACACACATCCCACTTGACTGGCATCAGTTGACCCCCCTTTTGAAAAAGAAAAAGATGCTTGGCATGAAGCACTCTCAAAAATACGCGTGCCTTTCACCTCCCCTGGATGACCCAGGGGAAGAAAAGTCCTCTGAGAGCCATGACTTGTTCATCTTGGTTCTTTTACAAACACAGCGAGGGGACTCCAACCACAGTCTCCCTCGTTGCCACTAATTGGGCCACACACACCCCACTTGACTGGCATCAGTTGACCCCCCTTTTGAAAAAGAAAAAGATGCTTGGCATGAAGCACTCTCAAAAATACGCGTGCCTTTCACCTACCCTGGATGACCCAGGGGAAGAAAAGTCCTCTGAGAGCCATGACTTGTTCATCTTGGTTCTTTTACAAACACAGCGAGGGGACTCCAACCACAGTCTCCCTCGTTGCCACTAACTGGGCCACACACACCCCACTTGACTGGCATCAGTTGACCCCCCTTTTGAAAAAGAAAAAGATGCTTGGCATGAAGCACTCTCAAAAATACGCGTGCCTTTCACCTCCCCTGGATGACCCAGGGAAAGAAAAGTCCTCTGAGAGCCATGACTTGTTTATCTTGGTTCTTTTACAAACACAGCGAGGGGACTCCAACCACAGTCTCCCTCGTTGCCACTAATTGGGCCACACACACCCCACTTGACTGGCATCAATTGACCCCCCTTTTGATAAAGAAAAAGATGCTTGGCATGAAGCACTCTCAAAAATACGCGTGCCTTTCACCTCCCCTGGATGACCCAGGGGAAGAAAAGTCCTCTGAGAGCCATGACTTGTTCATCTTGGTTCTTTTACAACACAGCGAGGGGACTCCAACCACAGTCTCCCTCGTTTCCACTAATTGGGCCACACACACTTCACTTGACTGGCATCAGTTGACCCCCTTTTGAAAAAGAAAAAGATGCATTGCATGAAGCACTCTCAAAAATACGCGTGCCTTTCACCTCCCCTGGATGACCCAGGGGAAGAAAAGTCCTCTGAGAGCCATGACTTGTTCATCTTGGTTCTTTTACAAACACAGCGAGGGGACTCCAACCACAGTCTCCCTTGTTGCCACTAATTGGGCCACACACACCCCACTTGACTGGCATCAGTTGACCCCCTTTTGAAAAAGAAAAAGATGCTTTGCATGAAGCACTCTCAAAAATACGCGTGCCTTTCACCTCCCCTGGATGACCCAGGGGAAGAAAAGTCCTCTGAGAGCCATGACTTGTTCATCTTGGTTCTTTTACAAACACAGCGAGGGGACTCCAACCACAGTCTCCCTCGTTCCACTAATTGGGCCACACACACCCCACTTGACTGGCATCAGTTGACCCCCCTTTTGAAAAAGAAAAAGATGCTTTGCATGAAGCACTCTCAAAAACTACACGTGCCTTTCACCTCCCCTGGATGACCCAGGGGAAGAAAAGTCCTCTGAGAGCCATGACTTGTTCATCTTGGTTCTTTTACAAACACAGCGAGGGGACTCCAACCACAGTCTCCCTCGTTTCCACTAATTGGGCCACACACACCCCACTTGACTGGCATCAGTTGACCCCCCGTTTGAAAAAGAAAAAGATGCTTGGCATGAAGCACTCTCAAAAATACGCGTGCCTTTCACCTCCCCTGGATGACCCCGGGGAAGAAAAGTCCTCTGAGAGCCATGACTTGTTCATCTTGGTTCTTTTACAAACACAGCGAGGGGACTCCAACCACAGTCTCCCTCGTTTCCACTAATTGGGCCACACACACCCCACTTGACTGGCATCAGTTGACCCCCCTTTTGAAAAAGAAAAAGATGCTTGGCATGAAGCACTCTCAAAAATACGCGTGCCTTTCACCTCCCCTGGATGACCCAGGGGAAGAAAGGTCCTCTGAGAGCCATGACTTGTTCATCTTGGTTCTTTTACAAACACAGCGAGGGGACTCCAACCACAGTCTCCCTCGTTGCCACTAACTGGGCCACACACATCCCACTTGACTGGCATCAGTTGACCCCCCTTTTGAAAAAGAAAAAGATGCTTGGCATGAAGCACTCTCAATAATACGCGTGCCTTTCACCTCCCCTGGATGACCCAGGGGAAGAAAAGTCCTCTGAGAGCCATGACTTGTTCATCTTGGTTCTTTTACAAACACAGCGAGGGGACTCCAACCACAGTCTCCCTCGTTGCCACTAATTGGGCCACACACACCTCACTTGACTGGCATCAGTTGACCCCCCTTTTGAAAAAGAAAAAGATGCTTGGCATGAAGCACTCTCAAAAATACGCGTGCCTTTCACCTCCCCTGGATGACCCAGGGGAAGAAAAGTCCTCTGAGAGCCATGACTTGTTCATCTTGGTTCTTTTACAAACACAGCGAGGGGACTCCAACCACAGTCTCCCTCGTTTCCACTAATTGGGCCACAAACACCCCACTTGACTGGCATCAGTTGACCCCCCTTTTGAAAAAGAAAAAGATGCTTGGCATGAAGCACTCTCAAAAATACGTGTGCCTTTCACCTCCCCTGGATGACCCAGGGGAAGAAAAGTCCTCTGAGAGCCATGACTTGTTCATCTTGGTTCTTTTACAAACACAGCGAGGGGACTCCAACCACAGTCTCCCTTGTTGCCACTAATTGGGCCACACACACCCTACTTGACTGGCATCAGTTGACCCCCCTTTTGAAAAAGAAAAAGATGCTTTGCATGAAGCACTCTCAAAAACTACACGTGCCTTTCACCTCCCCTGGATGACCCAGGGGAAGAAAAGTCCTCTGAGAGCCATGACTTGTTCATCTTGGTTCTTTTACAAACACAGCGAGGGGACTCCAACCATAGTCTCCCTCGTTGCCACTAATTGGGCCACACACACCGTACTTGACTGGCATCAGTTGACCCCCCGTTTGAAAAAGAAAAAGATGCTTGGCATGAAGCACTCTCAAAAATACGCGTGCCTTTCACCTCCTCTGGATGACCCCGGGGAAGAAAAGTCCTCTGAGAGCCATGACTTGTTCATCTTGGTTCTTTTACAAACACAGCGAGGGGACTCCAACCACAGTCTCCCTCGTTTCCACTAATTGGGCCACACACACCCCACTTGACTGGCATCAGTTGACCCCCCTTTTGAAAAAGAAAAAGATGCTTGGCATAAAGCACTCTCAAAAATACGTGTGCCTTTCACCTCCCCTGGATGACCCAGGGGAAGAAAACTCCTCTGAGAGCCATGACTTGTTCATCTTGGTTCTTTTACAAACACAGCGAGGGGACTCCAACCACAGTCTCCCTTGTTGCCACTAATTGGGCCACACACACCCCACTTGACTGGCATCAGTTGACCCCCCTTTTGAAAAAGAAAAAGATGCTTTGCATGAAGCACTCTCAAAAACTACACGTGCCTTTCACCTCCCCTGGATGACCCAGGGGAAGAAAAGTCCTCTAAGAGCCATGACTTGTTCATCTTGGTTCTTTTAGAAACACAGCGAGGGGACTCCAACCACAGTCTCCCTCGTTGCCACTAATTGGGCCACACACACCGTACTTGACTGGCATCAGTTGACCCCCCGTTTGAAAAAGAAAAAGATGCTTGGCATGAAGCACTCTCAAAAATACGCGTGCCTTTCACCTCCCCTGGATGACCCCGGGGAAGAAAAGTCCTCTGAGAGCCATGACTTGTTCATCTTGGTTCTTTTACAAACACAGCGAGGGGACTCCAACCACAGTCTCCCTCGTTTCCACTAATTGGGCCACACACACCCCACTTGACTGGCATCAGTTGACCCCCCTTTTGAAAAAGAAAAAGATGCTTGGCATGAAGCACTCTCAAAAATACGCGTGCCTTTCACCTCCCCTGGATGACCCAGGGGAAGAAAGGTCCTCTGAGAGCCATGACTTGTTCATCTTGGTTCTTTTACAAACACAGCGAGGGGACTCCAACCACAGTCTCCCTCGTTGCCACTAACTGGGCCACACACATCCCACTTGACTGGCATCAGTTGACCCCCCTTTTGAAAAAGAAAAAGATGCTTGGCATGAAGCACTCTCAATAATACGCGTGCCTTTCACCTCCCCTGGATGACCCAGGGGAAGAAAAGTCCTCTGAGAGCCATGACTTGTTCATCTTGGTTCTTTTACAAACACAGCGAGGGGACTCCAACTACAGTCTCCCTCGTTGCCACTAATTGGGCCACACACACCTCACTTGACTGGCATCAGTTGACCCCCCTTTTGAAAAAGAAAAAGATGCTTGGCATGAAGCACTCTCAAAAATACGCGTGCCTTTCACCTTCCCTGGATGACCCAGGGGAAGAAAAGTCCTCTGAGAGCCATGACTTGTTCATCTTGGTTCTTTTACAAACACAGCGAGGGGACTCCAACCACAGTCTCCCTCGTTTCCACTAATTGGGCCACAAACACCCCACTTGACTGGCATCAGTTGACCCCCCTTTTGAAAAAGAAAAAGATGCTTGGCATGAAGCACTCTCAAAAATACGTGTGCCTTTCACCTCCCCTGGATGACCCAGGGGAAGAAAAGTCCTCTGAGAGCCATGACTTGTTCATCTTGGTTCTTTTACAAACACAGCGAGGGGACTCCAACCACAGTCTCCCTTGTTGCCACTAATTGGGCCACACACACCCCACTTGACTGGCATCAGTTGACCCCCCTTTTGAAAAAGAAAAAGATGCTTTGCATGAAGCACTCTCAAAAACTACACGTGCCTTTCACCTCCCCTGGATGACCCAGGAGAAGAAAAGTCCTCTGAGAGCCATGACTTGTTCATCTTGGTTCTTTTAGAAACACAGCGAGGGGACTCCAACCATAGTCTCCCTCGTTGCCACTAATTGGGCCACACACACCGTACTTGACTGGCATCAGTTGACCCCCCGTTTGAAAAAGAAAAAGATGCTTGGCATGAAGCACTCTCAAAAATACGCGTGCCTTTCACCTCCTCTGGATGACCCCGGGGAAGAAAAGTCCTCTGAGAGCCATGACTTGTTCATCTTGGTTCTTTTACAAACACAGCGAGGGGACTCCAACCACAGTCTCCCTCGTTGCCACTAACTGGGCCACACACATCCCACTTGACTGGCATCAGTTGACCCCCCTTTTGAAAAAGAAAAAGATGCTTGGCATGAAGCACTCTCAAAAATACGCGTGCTTTTCACCTCCCCTGGATGACCCAGGGGAAGAAAAGTCCTCTGAGAGCCATGACTTGTTCATCTTGGTTCTTTTACAAACACAGCGAGGGGACTCCAACCACAGTCTCCCTCGTTTCCACTAATTGGGCCACAAACACCCCACTTGACTGGCATCAGTTGACCCCCCTTTTGAAAAAGAAAAAGATGCTTGGCATGAAGCACTCTCAAAAATACGTGTGCCTTTCACCTCCCCTGGATGACCCAGGGGAAGAAAAGTCCTCTGAGAGCCATGACTTGTTCATCTTGGTTCTTTTACAAACACAGCGAGGGGACTCCAACCACAGTCTCCCTTGTTGCCACTAATTGGGCCACACACACCCCACTTGACTGGCATCAGTTGACCCCCCTTTTGAAAAAGAAAAAGATGCTTTGCATGAAGCACTCTCAAAAACTACACGTGCCTTTCACCTCCCCTGGATGACCCAGGGGAAGAAAAGTCCTCTGAGAGCCATGACTTGTTCATCTTGGTTCTTTTAGAAACACAGCGAGGGGACTCCAACCATAGTCTCCCTCGTTGCCACTAATTGGGCCACACACATCCCACTTGACTGGCATCAGTTGACCCCCCTTTTGAAAAAGAAAAAGATGCTTGGCATGAAGCACTCTCAAAAATACGCGTGCCTTTCACCTCCCCTGGATGACCCAGGGGAAGAAAAGTCCTCTGAGAGCCATGACTTGTTCATCTTGGTTCTTTTACAAACACAGCGAGGGGACTCCAACCACAGTCTCCCTCGTTGCCACTAATTGGGCCACACACACCCCACTTGACTGGCATCAGTTGACCCCCCTTTTGAAAAAGAAAAAGATGCTTGGCATGAAGCACTCTCAAAAATACGCGTGCCTTTCACCTACCCTGGATGACCCAGGGGAAGAAAAGTCCTCTGAGAGCCATGACTTGTTCATCTTGGTTCTTTTACAAACACAGCGAGGGGACTCCAACCACAGTCTCCCTCGTTGCCACTAACTGGGCCACACACACCCCACTTGACTGGCATCAGTTGACCCCCCTTTTGAAAAAGAAAAAGATGCTTGGCATGAAGCACTCTCAAAAATACGCGTGCCTTTCACCTCCCCTGGATGACCCAGGGAAAGAAAAGTCCTCTGAGAGCCATGACTTGTTTATCTTGGTTCTTTTACAAACACAGCGAGGGGACTCCAACCACAGTCTCCCTCGTTGCCACTAATTGGGCCACACACACCCCACTTGACTGGCATCAATTGACCCCCCTTTTGATAAAGAAAAAGATGCTTGGCATGAAGCACTCTCAAAAATACGCGTGCCTTTCACCTCCCCTGGATGACCCAGGGGAAGAAAAGTCCTCTGAGAGCCATGACTTGTTCATCTTGGTTCTTTTACAACACAGCGAGGGGACTCCAACCACAGTCTCCCTCGTTTCCACTAATTGGGCCACACACACTTCACTTGACTGGCATCAGTTGACCCCCTTTTGAAAAAGAAAAAGATGCATTGCATGAAGCACTCTCAAAAATACGCGTGCCTTTCACCTCCCCTGGATGACCCAGGGGAAGAAAAGTCCTCTGAAAGCCATGACTTGTTCATCTTGGTTCTTTTACAAACACAGCGAGGGGACTCCAACCACAGTCTCCCTTGTTGCCACTAATTGGGCCACACACACCCCACTTGACTGGCATCAGTTGACCCCCTTTTGAAAAAGAAAAAGATGCTTTGCATGAAGCACTCTCAAAAATACGCGTGCCTTTCACCTCCCCTGGATGACCCAGGGGAAGAAAAGTCCTCTGAGAGCCATGACTTGTTCATCTTGGTTCTTTTACAAACACAGCGAGGGGACTCCAACCACAGTCTCCCTCGTTCCACTAATTGGGCCACACACACCCCACTTGACTGGCATCAGTTGACCCCCCTTTTGAAAAAGAAAAAGATGCTTGGCATGAAGCACTCTCAAAAATACGTGTGCCTTTCACCTCCCCTGGATGACCCAGGGGAAGAAAAGTCCTCTGAGAGCCATGACTTGTTCATCTTGGTTCTTTTACAAACACAGCGAGGGGACTCCAACCACAGTCTCCCTTGTTGCCACTAATTGGGCCACACACACCCCACTTGACTGGCATCAGTTGACCCCCCTTTTGAAAAAGAAAAAGATGCTTTGCATGAAGCACTCTCAAAAACTACACGTGCCTTTCACCTCCCCTGGATGACCCAGGGGAAGAAAAGTCCTCTGAGAGCCATGACTTGTTCATCTTGGTTCTTTTAGAAACACAGCGAGGGGACTCCAACCACAGTCTCCCTCGTTGCCACTAATTGGGCCACACACACCGTACTTGACTGGCATCAGTTGACCCCCCGTTTGAAAAAGAAAAAGATGCTTGGCATGAAGCACTCTCAAAAATACGCGTGCCTTTCACCTCCCCTGGATGACCCCGGGGAAGAAAAGTCCTCTGAGAGCCATGACTTGTTCATCTTGGTTCTTTTACAAACACAGCGAGGGGACTCCAACCACAGTCTCCCTCGTTTCCACTAATTGGGCCACACACACCCCACTTGACTGGCATCAGTTGACCCCCCTTTTGAAAAAGAAAAAGATGCTTGGCATGAAGCACTCTCAAAAATACGCGTGCCTTTCACCTCCCCTGGATGACCCAGGGGAAGAAAGGTCCTCTGAGAGCCATGACTTGTTCATCTTGGTTCTTTTACAAACACAGCGAGGGGACTCCAACCACAGTCTCCCTCGTTGCCACTAACTGGGCCACACACATCCCACTTGACTGGCATCAGTTGACCCCCCTTTTGAAAAAGAAAAAGATGCTTGGCATGAAGCACTCTCAATAATACGCGTGCCTTTCACCTCCCCTGGATGACCCAGGGGAAGAAAAGTCCTCTGAGAGCCATGACTTGTTCATCTTGGTTCTTTTACAAACACAGCGAGGGGACTCCAACCACAGTCTCCCTCGTTGCCACTAATTGGGCCACACACACCTCACTTGACTGGCATCAGTTGACCCCCCTTTTGAAAAAGAAAAAGATGCTTGGCATGAAGCACTCTCAAAAATACGCGTGCCTTTCACCTCCCCTGGATGACCCAGGGGAAGAAAAGTCCTCTGAGAGCCATGACTTGTTCATCTTGGTTCTTTTACAAACACAGCGAGGGGACTCCAACCACAGTCTCCCTCGTTTCCACTAATTGGGCCACAAACACCCCACTTGACTGGCATCAGTTGACCCCCCTTTTGAAAAAGAAAAAGATGCTTGGCATGAAGCACTCTCAAAAATACGTGTGCCTTTCACCTCCCCTGGATGACCCAGGGGAAGAAAAGTCCTCTGAGAGCCATGACTTGTTCATCTTGGTTCTTTTACAAACACAGCGAGGGGACTCCAACCACAGTCTCCCTTGTTGCCACTAATTGGGCCACACACACCCCACTTGACTGGCATCAGTTGACCCCCCTTTTGAAAAAGAAAAAGATGCTTTGCATGAAGCACTCTCAAAAACTACACGTGCCTTTCACCTCCCCTGGATGACCCAGGGGAAGAAAAGTCCTCTGAGAGCCATGACTTGTTCATCTTGGTTCTTTTAGAAACACAGCGAGGGGACTCCAACCATAGTCTCCCTCGTTGCCACTAATTGGGCCACACACACCGTACTTGACTGGCATCAGTTGACCCCCCGTTTGAAAAAGAAAAAGATGCTTGGCATGAAGCACTCTCAAAAATACGCGTGCCTTTCACCTCCTCTGGATGACCCCGGGGAAGAAAAGTCCTCTGAGAGCCATGACTTGTTCATCTTGGTTCTTTTACAAACACAGCGAGGGGACTCCAACCACAGTCTCCCTCGTTTCCACTAATTGGGCCACACACACCCCACTTGACTGGCATCAGTTGACCCCCCTTTTGAAAAAGAAAAAGATGCTTGGCATAAAGCACTCTCAAAAATACGTGTGCCTTTCACCTCCCCTGGATGACCCAGGGGAAGAAAAGTCCTCTGAGAGCCATGACTTGTTCATCTTGGTTCTTTTACAAACACAGCGAGGGGACTCCAACCACAGTCTCCCTTGTTGCCACTAATTGGGCCACACACACCCCACTTGACTGGCATCAGTTGACCCCCCTTTTGAAAAAGAAAAAGATGCTTTGCATGAAGCACTCTCAAAAACTACACGTGCCTTTCACCTCCCCTGGATGACCCAGGGGAAGAAAAGTCCTCTGAGAGCCATGACTTGTTCATCTTGGTTCTTTTAGAAACACAGCGAGGGGACTCCAACCACAGTCTCCCTCGTTGCCACTAATTGGGCCACACACACCGTACTTGACTGGCATCAGTTGACCCCCCGTTTGAAAAAGAAAAAGATGCTTGGCATGAAGCACTCTCAAAAATACGCGTGCCTTTCACCTCCCCTGGATGACCCCGGGGAAGAAAAGTCCTCTGAGAGCCATGACTTGTTCATCTTGGTTCTTTTACAAACACAGCGAGGGGACTCCAACCACAGTCTCCCTCGTTTCCACTAATTGGGCCACACACACCCCACTTGACTGGCATCAGTTGACCCCCCTTTTGAAAAAGAAAAAGATGCTTGGCATGAAGCACTCTCAAAAATACGCGTGCCTTTCACCTCCCCTGGATGACCCAGGGGAAGAAAGGTCCTCTGAGAGCCATGACTTGTTCATCTTGGTTCTTTTACAAACACAGCGAGGGGACTCCAACCACAGTCTCCCTCGTTGCCACTAACTGGGCCACACACATCCCACTTGACTGGCATCAGTTGACCCCCCTTTTGAAAAAGAAAAAGATGCTTGGCATGAAGCACTCTCAATAATACGCGTGCCTTTCACCTCCCCTGGATGACCCAGGGGAAGAAAAGTCCTCTGAGAGCCATGACTTGTTCATCTTGGTTCTTTTACAAACACAGCGAGGGGACTCCAACTACAGTCTCCCTCGTTGCCACTAATTGGGCCACACACACCTCACTTGACTGGCATCAGTTGACCCCCCTTTTGAAAAAGAAAAAGATGCTTGGCATGAAGCACTCTCAAAAATACGCGTGCCTTTCACCTTCCCTGGATGACCCAGGGGAAGAAAAGTCCTCTGAGAGCCATGACTTGTTCATCTTGGTTCTTTTACAAACACAGCGAGGGGACTCCAACCACAGTCTCCCTCGTTTCCACTAATTGGGCCACAAACACCCCACTTGACTGGCATCAGTTGACCCCCCTTTTGAAAAAGAAAAAGATGCTTGGCATGAAGCACTCTCAAAAATACGTGTGCCTTTCACCTCCCCTGGATGACCCAGGGGAAGAAAAGTCCTCTGAGAGCCATGACTTGTTCATCTTGGTTCTTTTACAAACACAGCGAGGGGACTCCAACCACAGTCTCCCTCGTTTCCACTAATTGGGCCACACACACCCCACTTGACTGGCATCAGTTGACCCCCCTTTTGAAAAAGAAAAAGATGCTTGGCATAAAGCACTCTCAAAAATACGTGTGCCTTTCACCTCCCCTGGATGACCCAGGGGAAGAAAAGTCCTCTGAGAGCCATGACTTGTTCATCTTGGTTCTTTTACAAACACAGCGAGGGGACTCCAACCACAGTCTCCCTTGTTGCCACTAATTGGGCCACACACACCCCACTTGACTGGCATCAGTTGACCCCCCTTTTGAAAAAGAAAAAGATGCTTTGCATGAAGCACTCTCAAAAACTACACGTGCCTTTCACCTCCCCTGGATGACCCAGGGGAAGAAAAGTCCTCTAAGAGCCATGACTTGTTCATCTTGGTTCTTTTAGAAACACAGCGAGGGGACTCCAACCACAGTCTCCCTCGTTGCCACTAATTGGGCCACACACACCGTACTTGACTGGCATCAGTTGACCCCCCGTTTGAAAAAGAAAAAGATGCTTGGCATGAAGCACTCTCAAAAATACGCGTGCCTTTCACCTCCCCTGGATGACCCCGGGGAAGAAAAGTCCTCTGAGAGCCATGACTTGTTCATCTTGGTTCTTTTACAAACACAGCGAGGGGACTCCAACCACAGTCTCCCTCGTTTCCACTAATTGGGCCACACACACCCCACTTGACTGGCATCAGTTGACCCCCCTTTTGAAAAAGAAAAAGATGCTTGGCATGAAGCACTCTCAAAAATACGCGTGCCTTTCACCTCCCCTGGATGACCCAGGGGAAGAAAGGTCCTCTGAGAGCCATGACTTGTTCATCTTGGTTCTTTTACAAACACAGCGAGGGGACTCCAACCACAGTCTCCCTCGTTGCCACTAACTGGGCCACACACATCCCACTTGACTGGCATCAGTTGACCCCCCTTTTGAAAAAGAAAAAGATGCTTGGCATGAAGCACTCTCAATAATACGCGTGCCTTTCACCTCCCCTGGATGACCCAGGGGAAGAAAAGTCCTCTGAGAGCCATGACTTGTTCATCTTGGTTCTTTTACAAACACAGCGAGGGGACTCCAACTACAGTCTCCCTCGTTGCCACTAATTGGGCCACACACACCTCACTTGACTGGCATCAGTTGACCCCCCTTTTGAAAAAGAAAAAGATGCTTGGCATGAAGCACTCTCAAAAATACGCGTGCCTTTCACCTTCCCTGGATGACCCAGGGGAAGAAAAGTCCTCTGAGAGCCATGACTTGTTCATCTTGGTTCTTTTACAAACACAGCGAGGGGACTCCAACCACAGTCTCCCTCGTTTCCACTAATTGGGCCACAAACACCCCACTTGACTGGCATCAGTTGACCCCCCTTTTGAAAAAGAAAAAGATGCTTGGCATGAAGCACTCTCAAAAATACGTGTGCCTTTCACCTCCCCTGGATGACCCAGGGGAAGAAAAGTCCTCTGAGAGCCATGACTTGTTCATCTTGGTTCTTTTACAAACACAGCGAGGGGACTCCAACCACAGTCTCCCTTGTTGCCACTAATTGGGCCACACACACCCCACTTGACTGGCATCAGTTGACCCCCTTTTGAAAAAGAAAAAGATGCTTTGCATGAAGCACTCTCAAAAACTACACGTGCCTTTCACCTCCCCTGGATGACCCAGGGGAAGAAAAGTCCTCTGAGAGCCATGACTTGTTCATCTTGGTTCTTTTAGAAACACAGCGAGGGGACTCCAACCATAGTCTCCCTCGTTGCCACTAATTGGGCCACACACACCGTACTTGACTGGCATCAGTTGACCCCCCGTTTGAAAAAGAAAAAGATGCTTGGCATGAAGCACTCTCAAAAATACGCGTGCCTTTCACCTCCTCTGGATGACCCCGGGGAAGAAAAGTCCTCTGAGAGCCATGACTTGTTCATCTTGGTTCTTTTACAAACACAGCGAGGGGACTCCAACCACAGTCTCCCTCGTTGCCACTAACTGGGCCACACACATCCCACTTGACTGGCATCAGTTGACCCCCCTTTTGAAAAAGAAAAAGATGCTTGGCATGAAGCACTCTCAAAAATACGCGTGCCTTTCACCTCCCCTGGATGACCCAGGGGAAGAAAAGTCCTCTGAGAGCCATGACTTGTTCATCTTGGTTCTTTTACAAACACAGCGAGGGGACTCCAACCACAGTCTCCCTCGTTTCCACTAATTGGGCCACAAACACCCCACTTGACTGGCATCAGTTGACCCCCCTTTTGAAAAAGAAAAAGATGCTTGGCATGAAGCACTCTCAAAAATACGTGTGCCTTTCACCTCCCCTGGATGACCCAGGGGAAGAAAAGTCCTCTGAGAGCCATGACTTGTTCATCTTGGTTCTTTTACAAACACAGCGAGGGGACTCCAACCACAGTCTCCCTTGTTGCCACTAATTGGGCCACACACACCCCACTTGACTGGCATCAGTTGACCCCCCTTTTGAAAAAGAAAAAGATGCTTTGCATGAAGCACTCTCAAAAACTACACGTGCCTTTCACCTCCCCTGGATGACCCAGGGGAAGAAAAGTCCTCTGAGAGCCATGACTTGTTCATCTTGGTTCTTTTAGAAACACAGCGAGGGGACTCCAACCATAGTCTCCCTCGTTGCCACTAATTGGGCCACACACATCCAACTTGACTGGCATCAGTTGACCCCCCTTTTGAAAAAGAAAAAGATGCTTGGCATGAAGCACTCTCAAAAATACGCGTGCCTTTCACCTCCCCTGGATGACCCAGGGGAAGAAAAGTCCTCTGAGAGCCATGACTTGTTCATCTTGGTTCTTTTACAAACACAGCGAGGGGACTCCAACCACAGTCTCCCTCGTTGCCACTAATTGGGCCACACACACCCCACTTGACTGGCATCAGTTGACCCCCCTTTTGAAAAAGAAAAAGATGCTTGGCATGAAGCACTCTCAAAAATACGCGTGCCTTTCACCTACCCTGGATGACCCAGGGGAAGAAAAGTCCTCTGAGAGCCATGACTTGTTCATCTTGGTTCTTTTACAAACACAGCGAGGGGACTCCAACCACAGTCTCCCTCGTTGCCACTAACTGGGCCACACACACCCCACTTGACTGGCATCAGTTGACCCCCCTTTTGAAAAAGAAAAAGATGCTTGGCATGAAGCACTCTCAAAAATACGCGTGCCTTTCACCTCCCCTGGATGACCCAGGGAAAGAAAAGTCCTCTGAGAGCCATGACTTGTTTATCTTGGTTCTTTTACAAACACAGCGAGGGGACTCCAACCACAGTCTCCCTCGTTGCCACTAACTGGGCCACACACATCCCACTTGACTGGCATCAGTTGACCCCCCTTTTGAAAAAGAAAAAGATGCTTGGCATGAAGCACTCTCAATAATACGCGTGCCTTTCACCTCCCCTGGATGACCCAGGGGAAGAAAAGTCCTCTGAGAGCCATGACTTGTTCATCTTGGTTCTTTTACAAACACAGCGAGGGGACTCCAACTACAGTCTCCCTCGTTGCCACTAATTGGGCCACACACACCTCACTTGACTGGCATCAGTTGAACCCCTTTTGAAAAAGAAAAAGATGCTTGGCATGAAGCACTCTCAAAAATACGCGTGCCTTTCACCTTCCCTGGATGACCCAGGGGAAGAAAAGTCCTCTGAGAGCCATGACTTGTTCATCTTGGTTCTTTTACAAACACAGCGAGGGGACTCCAACCACAGTCTCCCTCGTTTCCACTAATTGGGCCACAAACACCCCACTTGACTGGCATCAGTTGACCCCCCTTTTGAAAAAGAAAAAGATGCTTGGCATGAAGCACTCTCAAAAATACGTGTGCCTTTCACCTCCCCTGGATGACCCAGGGGAAGAAAAGTCCTCTGAGAGCCATGACTTGTTCATCTTGGTTCTTTTACAAACACAGCGAGGGGACTCCAACCACAGTCTCCCTTGTTGCCACTAATTGGGCCACACACACCCCACTTGACTGGCATCAGTTGACCCCCCTTTTGAAAAAGAAAAAGATGCTTTGCATGAAGCACTCTCAAAAACTACACGTGCCTTTCACCTCCCCTGGATGACCCAGGGGAAGAAAAGTCCTCTGAGAGCCATGACTTGTTCATCTTGGTTCTTTTAGAAACACAGCGAGGGGACTCCAACCATAGTCTCCCTCGTTGCCACTAATTGGGCCACACACACCGTACTTGACTGGCATCAGTTGACCCCCCTTTTGAAAAAGAAAAAGATGCTTGGCATGAAGCACTCTCAAAAATACGCGTGCCTTTCACCTCCTCTGGATGACCCCGGGGAAGAAAAGTCCTCTGAGAGCCATGACTTGTTCATCTTGGTTCTTTTACAAACACAGCGAGGGGACTCCAACCACAGTCTCCCTCGTTGCCACTAACTGGGCCACACACATCCCACTTGACTGGCATCAGTTGACCCCCCTTTTGAAAAAGAAAAAGATGCTTGGCATGAAGCACTCTCAAAAATACGCGTGCCTTTCACCTCCCCTGGATGACCCAGGGGAAGAAAAGTCCTCTGAGAGCCATGACTTGTTCATCTTGGTTCTTTTACAAACACAGCGAGGGGACTCCAACCACAGTCTCCCTCGTTTCCACTAATTGGGCCACAAACACCCCACTTGACTGGCATCAGTTGACCCCCCTTTTGAAAAAGAAAAAGATGCTTGGCATGAAGCACTCTCAAAAATACGTGTGCCTTTCACCTCCCCTGGATGACCCAGGGGAAGAAAAGTCCTCTGAGAGCCATGACTTGTTCATCTTGGTTCTTTTACAAACACAGCGAGGGGACTCCAACCACAGTCTCCCTTGTTGCCACTAATTGGGCCACACACACCCCACTTGACTGGCATCAGTTGACCCCCCTTTTGAAAAAGAAAAAGATGCTTTGCATGAAGCACTCTCAAAAACTACACGTGCCTTTCACCTCCCCTGGATGACCCAGGGGAAGAAAAGTCCTCTGAGAGCCATGACTTGTTCATCTTGGTTCTTTTAGAAACACAGCGAGGGGACTCCAACCATAGTCTCCCTCGTTGCCACTAATTGGGCCACACACATCCCACTTGACTGGCATCAGTTGACCCCCCTTTTGAAAAAGAAAAAGATGCTTGGCATGAAGCACTCTCAAAAATACGCGTGCCTTTCACCTCCCCTGGATGACCCAGGGGAAGAAAAGTCCTCTGAGAGCCATGACTTGTTCATCTTGGTTCTTTTACAAACACAGCGAGGGGACTCCAACCACAGTCTCCCTCGTTGCCACTAATTGGGCCACACACACCCCACTTGACTGGCATCAGTTGACCCCCCTTTTGAAAAAGAAAAAGATGCTTGGCATGAAGCACTCTCAAAAATACGCGTGCCTTTCACCTACCCTGGATGACCCAGGGGAAGAAAAGTCCTCTGAGAGCCATGACTTGTTCATCTTGGTTCTTTTACAAACACAGCGAGGGGACTCCAACCACAGTCTCCCTCGTTGCCACTAACTGGGCCACACACACCCCACTTGACTGGCATCAGTTGACCCCCCTTTTGAAAAAGAAAAAGATGCTTGGCATGAAGCACTCTCAAAAATACGCGTGCCTTTCACCTCCCCTGGATGACCCAGGGAAAGAAAAGTCCTCTGAGAGCCATGACTTGTTTATCTTGGTTCTTTTACAAACACAGCGAGGGGACTCCAACCACAGTCTCCCTCGTTGCCACTAATTGGGCCACACACACCCCACTTGACTGGCATCAATTGACCCCCCTTTTGATAAAGAAAAAGATGCTTGGCATGAAGCACTCTCAAAAATACGTGTGCCTTTCACCTCCCCTGGATGACCCAGGGGAAGAAAAGTCCTCTGAGAGCCATGACTTGTTCATCTTGGTTCTTTTACAACACAGCGAGGGGACTCCAACCACAGTCTCCCTCGTTTCCACTAATTGGGCCACACACACTTCACTTGACTGGCATCAGTTGACCCCCTTTTGAAAAAGAAAAAGATGCATTGCATGAAGCACTCTCAAAAATACGCGTGCC
Source organism: Anomaloglossus baeobatrachus (assembly GCF_048569485.1). Lineage (NCBI taxonomy): Eukaryota > Metazoa > Chordata > Amphibia > Anura > Aromobatidae > Anomaloglossus > Anomaloglossus baeobatrachus. Next base: position 276,550,684 of record NC_134354.1, on the reverse strand, counting down.
TTTCACCTCCCCTGGATGACCCAGGGGAAGAAAAGTCCTCTGAGAGCCATGACTTGTTCATCTTGGTTCTTTTACAAACACAGCGAGGGGACTCCAACCACAGTCTCCCTTGTTGCCACTAATTGGGCCACACACACCCCACTTGACTGGCATCAGTTGACCCCCTTTTGAAAAAGAAAAAGATGCTTTGCATGAAGCACTCTCAAAAATACGCGTGCCTTTCACCTCCCCTGGATGACCCAGGGGAAGAAAAGTCCTCTGAGAGCCATGACTTGTTCATCTTGGTTCTTTTACAAACACAGCGAGGGGACTCCAACCACAGTCTCCCTCGTTCCACTAATTGGGCCACACACACCCCACTTGACTGGCATCAGTTGACCCCCCTTTTGAAAAAGAAAAAGATGCTTGGCATGAAGCACTCTCAAAAATACGTGTGCCTTTCACCTCCCCTGGATGACCCAGGGGAAGAAAAGTCCTCTGAGAGCCATGACTTGTTCATCTTGGTTCTTTTAGAAACACAGCGAGGGGACTCCAACCACAGTCTCCCTCGTTGCCACTAATTGGGCCACACACACCGTACTTGACTGGCATCAGTTGACCCCCCGTTTGAAAAAGAAAAAGATGCTTGGCATGAAGCACTCTCAAAAATACGCGTGCCTTTCACCTCCCCTGGATGACCCCGGGGAAGAAAAGTCCTCTGAGAGCCATGACTTGTTCATCTTGGTTCTTTTACAAACACAGCGAGGGGACTCCAACCACAGTCTCCCTCGTTTCCACTAATTGGGCCACACACACCCCACTTGACTGGCATCAGTTGACCCCCCTTTTGAAAAAGAAAAAGATGCTTGGCATGAAGCACTCTCAAAAATACGCGTGCCTTTCACCTCCCCTGGATGACCCAGGGGAAGAAAGGTCCTCTGAGAGCCATGACTTGTTCATCTTGGTTCTTTTACAAACACAGCGAGGGGACTCCAACCACAGTCTCCCTCGTTGCCACTAACTGGGCCACACACATCCCACTTGACTGGCATCAGTTGACCCCCCTTTTGAAAAAGAAAAAGATGCTTGGCATGAAGCACTCTCAATAATACGCGTGCCTTTCACCTCCCCTGGATGACCCAGGGGAAGAAAAGTCCTCTGAGAGCCATGACTTGTTCATCTTGGTTCTTTTACAAACACAGCGAGGGGACTCCAACCACAGTCTCCCTCGTTGCCACTAATTGGGCCACACACACCTCACTTGACTGGCATCAGTTGACCCCCCTTTTGAAAAAGAAAAAGATGCTTGGCATGAAGCACTCTCAAAAATACGCGTGCCTTTCACCTCCCCTGGATGACCCAGGGGAAGAAAAGTCCTCTGAGAGCCATGACTTGTTCATCTTGGTTCTTTTACAAACACAGCGAGGGGACTCCAACCACAGTCTCCCTCGTTTCCACTAATTGGGCCACAAACACCCCACTTGACTGGCATCAGTTGACCCCCCTTTTGAAAAAGAAAAAGATGCTTGGCATGAAGCACTCTCAAAAATACGTGTGCCTTTCACCTCCCCTGGATGACCCAGGGGAAGAAAAGTCCTCTGAGAGCCATGACTTGTTCATCTTGGTTCTTTTACAAACACAGCGAGGGGACTCCAACCACAGTCTCCCTTGTTGCCACTAATTGGGCCACACACACCCCACTTGACTGGCATCAGTTGACCCCCCTTTTGAAAAAGAAAAAGATGCTTTGCATGAAGCACTCTCAAAAACTACACGTGCCTTTCACCTCCCCTGGATGACCCAGGGGAAGAAAAGTCCTCTGAGAGCCATGACTTGTTCATCTTGGTTCTTTTAGAAACACAGCGAGGGGACTCCAACCATAGTCTCCCTCGTTGCCACTAATTGGGCCACACACACCGTACTTGACTGGCATCAGTTGTCCCCCCGTTTGAAAAAGAAAAAGATGCTTGGCATGAAGCACTCTCAAAAATACGCGTGCCTTTCACCTCCTCTGGATGACCCCGGGGAAGAAAAGTCCTCTGAGAGCCATGACTTGTTCATCTTGGTTCTTTTACAAACACAGCGAGGGGACTCCAACCACAGTCTCCCTCGTTTCCACTAATTGGGCCACACACACCCCACTTGACTGGCATCAGTTGACCCCCCTTTTGAAAAAGAAAAAGATGCTTGGCATAAAGCACTCTCAAAAATACGTGTGCCTTTCACCTCCCCTGGATGACCCAGGGGAAGAAAAGTCCTCTGAGAGCCATGACTTGTTCATCTTGGTTCTTTTACAAACACAGCGAGGGGACTCCAACCACAGTCTCCCTTGTTGCCACTAATTGGGCCACACACACCCCACTTGACTGGCATCAGTTGACCCCCCTTTTGAAAAAGAAAAAGATGCTTTGCATGAAGCACTCTCAAAAACTACACGTGCCTTTCACCTCCCCTGGATGACCCAGGGGAAGAAAAGTCCTCTGAGAGCCATGACTTGTTCATCTTGGTTCTTTTAGAAACACAGCGAGGGGACTCCAACCACAGTCTCCCTCGTTGCCACTAATTGGGCCACACACACCGTACTTGACTGGCATCAGTTGACCCCCCGTTTGAAAAAGAAAAAGATGCTTGGCATGAAGCACTCTCAAAAATACGCGTGCCTTTCACCTCCCCTGGATGACCCCGGGGAAGAAAAGTCCTCTGAGAGCCATGACTTGTTCATCTTGGTTCTTTTACAAACACAGCGAGGGGACTCCAACCACAGTCTCCCTCGTTTCCACTAATTGGGCCACACACACCCCACTTGACTGGCATCAGTTGACCCCCCTTTTGAAAAAGAAAAAGATGCTTGGCATGAAGCACTCTCAAAAATACGCGTGCCTTTCACCTCCCCTGGATGACCCAGGGGAAGAAAGGTCCTCTGAGAGCCATGACTTGTTCATCTTGGTTCTTTTACAAACACAGCGAGGGGACTCCAACCACAGTCTCCCTCGTTGCCACTAACTGGGCCACACACATCCCACTTGACTGGCATCAGTTGACCCCCCTTTTGAAAAAGAAAAAGATGCTTGGCATGAAGCACTCTCAATAATACGCGTGCCTTTCACCTCCCCTGGATGACCCAGGGGAAGAAAAGTCCTCTGAGAGCCATGACTTGTTCATCTTGGTTCTTTTACAAACACAGCGAGGGGACTCCAACTACAGTCTCCCTCGTTGCCACTAATTGGGCCACACACACCTCACTTGACTGGCATCAGTTGACCCCCCTTTTGAAAAAGAAAAAGATGCTTGGCATGAAGCACTCTCAAAAATACGCGTGCCTTTCACCTTCCCTGGATGACCCAGGGGAAGAAAAGTCCTCTGAGAGCCATGACTTGTTCATCTTGGTTCTTTTACAAACACAGCGAGGGGACTCCAACCACAGTCTCCCTCGTTTCCACTAATTGGGCCACAAACACCCCACTTGACTGGCATCAGTTGACCCCCCTTTTGAAAAAGAAAAAGATGCTTGGCATGAAGCACTCTCAAAAATACGTGTGCCTTTCACCTCCCCTGGATGACCCAGGGGAAGAAAAGTCCTCTGAGAGCCATGACTTGTTCATCTTGGTTCTTTTACAAACACAGCGAGGGGACTCCAACCACAGTCTCCCTCGTTTCCACTAATTGGGCCACACACACCCCACTTGACTGGCATCAGTTGACCCCCCTTTTGAAAAAGAAAAAGATGCTTGGCATAAAGCACTCTCAAAAATACGTGTGCCTTTCACCTCCCCTGGATGACCCAGGGGAAGAAAAGTCCTCTGAGAGCCATGACTTGTTCATCTTGGTTCTTTTACAAACACAGCGAGGGGACTCCAACCACAGTCTCCCTTGTTGCCACTAATTGGGCCACACACACCCCACTTGACTGGCATCAGTTGACCCCCCTTTTGAAAAAGAAAAAGATGCTTTGCATGAAGCACTCTCAAAAACTACACGTGCCTTTCACCTCCCCTGGATGACCCAGGGGAAGAAAAGTCCTCTAAGAGCCATGACTTGTTCATCTTGGTTCTTTTAGAAACACAGCGAGGGGACTCCAACCACAGTCTCCCTCGTTGCCACTAATTGGGCCACACACACCGTACTTGACTGGCATCAGTTGACCCCCCGTTTGAAAAAGAAAAAGATGCTTGGCATGAAGCACTCTCAAAAATACGCGTGCCTTTCACCTCCCCTGGATGACCCCGGGGAAGAAAAGTCCTCTGAGAGCCATGACTTGTTCATCTTGGTTCTTTTACAAACACAGCGAGGGGACTCCAACCACAGTCTCCCTCGTTTCCACTAATTGGGCCACACACACCCCACTTGACTGGCATCAGTTGACCCCCCTTTTGAAAAAGAAAAAGATGCTTGGCATGAAGCACTCTCAAAAATACGCGTGCCTTTCACCTCCCCTGGATGACCCAGGGGAAGAAAGGTCCTCTGAGAGCCATGACTTGTTCATCTTGGTTCTTTTACAAACACAGCGAGGGGACTCCAACCACAGTCTCCCTCGTTGCCACTAACTGGGCCACACACATCCCACTTGACTGGCATCAGTTGACCCCCCTTTTGAAAAAGAAAAAGATGCTTGGCATGAAGCACTCTCAATAATACGCGTGCCTTTCACCTCCCCTGGATGACCCAGGGGAAGAAAAGTCCTCTGAGAGCCATGACTTGTTCATCTTGGTTCTTTTACAAACACAGCGAGGGGACTCCAACTACAGTCTCCCTCGTTGCCACTAATTGGGCCACACAAACCTCACTTGACTGGCATCAGTTGACCCCCCTTTTGAAAAAGAAAAAGATGCTTGGCATGAAGCACTCTCAAAAATACGCGTGCCTTTCACCTTCCCTGGATGACCCAGGGGAAGAAAAGTCCTCTGAGAGCCATGACTTGTTCATCTTGGTTCTTTTACAAACACAGCGAGGGGACTCCAACCACAGTCTCCCTCGTTTCCACTAATTGGGCCACAAACACCCCACTTGACTGGCATCAGTTGACCCCCCTTTTGAAAAAGAAAAAGATGCTTGGCATGAAGCACTCTCAAAAATACGTGTGCCTTTCACCTCCCCTGGATGACCCAGGGGAAGAAAAGTCCTCTGAGAGCCATGACTTGTTCATCTTGGTTCTTTTACAAACACAGCGAGGGGACTCCAACTACAGTCTCCCTCGTTGCCACTAATTGGGCCACACAAACCTCACTTGACTGGCATCAGTTGACCCCCCTTTTGAAAAAGAAAAAGATGCTTGGCATGAAGCACTCTCAAAAATACGCGTGCCTTTCACCTTCCCTGGATGACCCAGGGGAAGAAAAGTCCTCTGAGAGCCATGACTTGTTCATCTTGGTTCTTTTACAAACACAGCGAGGGGACTCCAACCACAGTCTCCCTCGTTTCCACTAATTGGGCCACAAACACCCCACTTGACTGGCATCAGTTGACCCCCCTTTTGAAAAAGAAAAAGATGCTTGGCATGAAGCACTCTCAAAAATACGTGTGCCTTTCACCTCCCCTGGATGACCCAGGGGAAGAAAAGTCCTCTGAGAGCCATGACTTGTTCATCTTGGTTCTTTTACAAACACAGCGAGGGGACTCCAACCACAGTCTCCCTTGTTGCCACTAATTGGGCCACACACACCCCACTTGACTGGCATCAGTTGACCCCCCTTTTGAAAAAGAAAAAGATGCTTTGCATGAAGCACTCTCAAAAACTACACGTGCCTTTCACCTCCCCTGGATGACCCAGGGGAAGAAAAGTCCTCTGAGAGCCATGACTTGTTCATCTTGGTTCTTTTAGAAACACAGCGAGGGGACTCCAACCATAGTCTCCCTCGTTGCCACTAATTGGGCCACACACACCGTACTTGACTGGCATCAGTTGACCCCCCGTTTGAAAAAGAAAAAGATGCTTGGCATGAAGCACTCTCAAAAATACGCGTGCCTTTCACCTCCTCTGGATGACCCCGGGGAAGAAAAGTCCTCTGAGAGCCATGACTTGTTCATCTTGGTTCTTTTACAAACACAGCGAGGGGACTCCAACCACAGTCTCCCTCGTTGCCACTAACTGGGCCACACACATCCCACTTGACTGGCATCAGTTGACCCCCCTTTTGAAAAAGAAAAAGATGCTTGGCATGAAGCACTCTCAATAATACGCGTGCCTTTCACCTCCCCTGGATGACCCAGGGGAAGAAAAGTCCTCTGAGAGCCATGACTTGTTCATCTTGGTTCTTTTACAAACACAGCGAGGGGACTCCAACCACAGTCTCCCTCGTTGCCACTAATTGGGCCACACACACCTCACTTGACTGGCATCAGTTGACCCCCCTTTTGAAAAAGAAAAAGATGCTTGGCATGAAGCACTCTCAAAAATACGCGTGCCTTTCACCTCCCCTGGATGACCCAGGGGAAGAAAAGTCCTCTGAGAGCCATGACTTGTTCATCTTGGTTCTTTTACAAACACAGCGAGGGGACTCCAACCACAGTCTCCCTCGTTTCCACTAATTGGGCCACAAACACCCCACTTGACTGGCATCAGTTGACCCCCCTTTTGAAAAAGAAAAAGATGCTTGGCATGAAGCACTCTCAAAAATACGTGTGCCTTTCACCTCCCCTGGATGACCCAGGGGAAGAAAAGTCCTCTGAGAGCCATGACTTGTTCATCTTGGTTCTTTTACAAACACAGCGAGGGGACTCCAACCACAGTCTCCCTTGTTGCCACTAATTGGGCCACACACACCCCACTTGACTGGCATCAGTTGACCCCCCTTTTGAAAAAGAAAAAGATGCTTTGCATGAAGCACTCTCAAAAACTACACGTGCCTTTCACCTCCCCTGGATGACCCAGGGGAAGAAAAGTCCTCTGAGAGCCATGACTTGTTCATCTTGGTTCTTTTAGAAACACAGCGAGGGGACTCCAACCATAGTCTCCCTCGTTGCCACTAATTGGGCCACACACATCCCACTTGACTGGCATCAGTTGACCCCCCTTTTGAAAAAGAAAAAGATGCTTGGCATGAAGCACTCTCAAAAATACGCGTGCCTTTCACCTCCCCTGGATGACCCAGGGGAAGAAAAGTCCTCTGAGAGCCATGACTTGTTCATCTTGGTTCTTTTACAAACACAGCGAGGGGACTCCAACCACAGTCTCCCTCGTTGCCACTAATTGGGCCACACACACCCCACTTGACTGGCATCAGTTGACCCCCCTTTTGAAAAAGAAAAAGATGCTTGGCATGAAGCACTCTCAAAAATACGCGTGCCTTTCACCTACCCTGGATGACCCAGGGGAAGAAAAGTCCTCTGAGAGCCATGACTTGTTCATCTTGGTTCTTTTACAAACACAGCGAGGGGACTCCAACCACAGTCTCCCTCGTTGCCACTAACTGGGCCACACACACCCCACTTGACTGGCATCAGTTGACCTCCCTTTTGAAAAAGAAAAAGATGCTTGGCATGAAGCACTCTCAAAAATACGCGTGCCTTTCACCTCCCCTGGATGACCCAGGGAAAGGAAAGTCCTCTGAGAGCCATGACTTGTTTATCTTGGTTCTTTTACAAACACAGCGAGGGGACTCCAACCACAGTCTCCCTCGTTGCCACTAATTGGGCCACACACACCCCACTTGACTGGCATCAATTGACCCCCCTTTTGATAAAGAAAAAGATGCTTGGCATGAAGCACTCTCAAAAATACGCGTGCCTTTCACCTCACCTGGATGACCCAGGGGAAGAAAAGTCCTCTGAGAGCCATGACTTGTTCATCTTGGTTCTTTTACAACACAGCGAGGGGACTCCAACCACAGTCTCCCTCGTTTCCACTAATTGGGCCACACACACTTCACTTGACTGGCATCAGTTGACCCCCTTTTGAAAAAGAAAAAGATGCATTGCATGAAGCACTCTCAAAAATACGCGTGCCTTTCACCTCCCCTGGATGACCCAGGGGAAGAAAAGTCCTCTGAGAGCCATGACTTGTTCATCTTGGTTCTTTTACAAACACAGCGAGGGGACTCCAACCACAGTCTCCCTTGTTGCCACTAATTGGGCCACACACACCCCACTTGACTGGCATCAGTTGACCCCCTTTTGAAAAAGAAAAAGATGCTTTGCATGAAGCACTCTCAAAAATACGCGTGCCTTTCACCTCCCCTGGATGACCCAGGGGAAGAAAAGTCCTCTGAGAGCCATGACTTGTTCATCTTGGTTCTTTTACAAACACAGCGAGGGGACTCCAACCACAGTCTCCCTCGTTCCACTAATTGGGCCACACACACCCCACTTGACTGGCATCAGTTGACCCCCCTTTTGAAAAAGAAAAAGATGCTTGGCATGAAGCACTCTCAAAAATACGTGTGCCTTTCACCTCCCCTGGATGACCCAGGGGAAGAAAAGTCCTCTGAGAGCCATGACTTGTTCATCTTGGTTCTTTTACAAACACAGCGAGGGGACTCCAACCACAGTCTCCCTTGTTGCCACTAATTGGGCCACACACACCCCACTTGACTGGCATCAGTTGACCCCCCTTTTGAAAAAGAAAAAGATGCTTTGCATGAAGCACTCTCAAAAACTACACGTGCCTTTCACCTCCCCTGGATGACCCAGGGGAAGAAAAGTCCTCTGAGAGCCATGACTTGTTCATCTTGGTTCTTTTAGAAACACAGCGAGGGGACTCCAACCACAGTCTCCCTCGTTGCCACTAATTGGGCCACACACACCGTACTTGACTGGCATCAGTTGACCCCCCGTTTGAAAAAGAAAAAGATGCTTGGCATGAAGCACTCTCAAAAATACGCGTGCCTTTCACCTCCCCTGGATGACCCCGGGGAAGAAAAGTCCTCTGAGAGCCATGACTTGTTCATCTTGGTTCTTTTACAAACACAGCGAGGGGACTCCAACCACAGTCTCCCTCGTTGCCACTAACTGGGCCACACACATCCCACTTGACTGGCATCAGTTGACCCCCCTTTTGAAAAAGAAAAAGATGCTTGGCATGAAGCACTCTCAATAATACGCGTGCCTTTCACCTCCCCTGGATGACCCAGGGGAAGAAAAGTCCTCTGAGAGCCATGACTTGTTCATCTTGGTTCTTTTACAAACACAGCGAGGGGACTCCAACCACAGTCTCCCTCGTTGCCACTAATTGGGCCACACACACCTCACTTGACTGGCATCAGTTGACCCCCCTTTTGAAAAAGAAAAAGATGCTTGGCATGAAGCACTCTCAAAAATACGCGTGCCTTTCACCTCCCCTGGATGACCCAGGGGAAGAAAAGTCCTCTGAGAGCCATGACTTGTTCATCTTGGTTCTTTTACAAACACAGCGAGGGGACTCCAACCACAGTCTCCCTCGTTTCCACTAATTGGGCCACACACACCCCACTTGACTGGCATCAGTTGACCCCCCTTTTGAAAAAGAAAAAGATGCTTGGCATGAAGCACTCTCAAAAATACGTGTGCCTTTCACCTCCCCTGGATGACCCAGGGGAAGAAAAGTCCTCTGAGAGCCATGACTTGTTCATCTTGGTTCTTTTACAAACACAGCGAGGGGACTCCAACCACAGTCTCCCTTGTTGCCACTAATTGGGCCACACACACCCCACTTGACTGGCATCAGTTGACCCCCCTTTTGAAAAAGAAAAAGATGCTTTGCATGAAGCACTCTCAAAAACTACACGTGCCTTTCACCTCCCCTGGATGACCCAGGGGAAGAAAAGTCCTCTGAGAGCCATGACTTGTTCATCTTGGTTCTTTTAGAAACACAGCGAGGGGACTCCAACCATAGTCTCCCTCGTTGCCACTAATTGGGCCACACACACCGTACTTGACTGGCATCAGTTGACCCCCCGTTTGAAAAAGAAAAAGATGCTTGGCATGAAGCACTCTCAAAAATACGCGTGCCTTTCACCTCCTCTGGATGACCCCGGGGAAGAAAAGTCCTCTGAGAGCCATGACTTGTTCATCTTGGTTCTTTTACAAACACAGCGAGGGGACTCCAACCACAGTCTCCCTCGTTTCCACTAATTGGGCCACACACACCCCACTTGACTGGCATCAGTTGACCCCCCTTTTGAAAAAGAAAAAGATGCTTGGCATAAAGCACTCTCAAAAATACGTGTGCCTTTCACCTCCCCTGGATGACCCAGGGGAAGAAAAGTCCTCTGAGAGCCATGACTTGTTCATCTTGGTTCTTTTACAAACACAGCGAGGGGACTCCAACCACAGTCTCCCTTGTTGCCACTAATTGGGCCACACACACCCCACTTGACTGGCATCAGTTGACCCCCCTTTTGAAAAAGAAAAAGATGCTTTGCATGAAGCACTCTCAAAAACTACACGTGCCTTTCACCTCCCCTGGATGACCAAGGGGAAGAAAAGTCCTCTGAGAGCCATGACTTGTTCATCTTGGTTCTTTTAGAAACACAGCGAGGGGACTCCAACCACAGTCTCCCTCGTTGCCACTAATTGGGCCACACACACCGTACTTGACTGGCATCAGTTGACCCCCCGTTTGAAAAAGAAAAAGATGCTTGGCATGAAGCACTCTCAAAAATACGCGTGCCTTTCACCTCCCCTGGATGACCCCGGGGAAGAAAAGTCCTCTGAGAGCCATGACTTGTTCATCTTGGTTCTTTTACAAACACAGCGAGGGGACTCCAACCACAGTCTCCCTCGTTTCCACTAATTGGGCCACACACACCCCACTTGACTGGCATCAGTTGACCCCCCTTTTGAAAAAGAAAAAGATGCTTGGCATGAAGCACTCTCAAAAATACGCGTGCCTTTCACCTCCCCTGGATGACCCAGGGGAAGAAAGGTCCTCTGAGAGCCATGACTTGTTCATCTTGGTTCTTTTACAAACACAGCGAGGGGACTCCAACCACAGTCTCCCTCGTTGCCACTAACTGGGCCACACACATCCCACTTGACTGGCATCAGTTGACCCCCCTTTTGAAAAAGAAAAAGATGCTTGGCATGAAGCACTCTCAATAATACGCGTGCCTTTCACCTCCCCTGGATGACCCAGGGGAAGAAAAGTCCTCTGAGAGCCATGACTTGTTCATCTTGGTTCTTTTACAAACACAGCGAGGGGACTCCAACTACAGTCTCCCTCGTTGCCACTAATTGGGCCACACACACCTCACTTGACTGGCATCAGTTGACCCCCCTTTTGAAAAAGAAAAAGATGCTTGGCATGAAGCACTCTCAAAAATACGCGTGCCTTTCACCTTCCCTGGATGACCCAGGGGAAGAAAAGTCCTCTGAGAGCCATGACTTGTTCATCTTGGTTCTTTTACAAACACAGCGAGGGGACTCCAACCACAGTCTCCCTCGTTTCCACTAATTGGGCCACAAACACCCCACTTGACTGGCATCAGTTGACCCCCCTTTTGAAAAAGAAAAAGATGCTTGGCATGAAGCACTCTCAAAAATACGTGTGCCTTTCACCTCCCCTGGATGACCCAGGGGAAGAAAAGTCCTCTGAGAGCCATGACTTGTTCATCTTGGTTCTTTTACAAACACAGCGAGGGGACTCCAACCACAGTCTCCCTTGTTGCCACTAATTGGGCCACACACACCCCACTTGACTGGCATCAGTTGACCCCCCTTTTGAAAAAGAAAAAGATGCTTTGCATGAAGCACTCTCAAAAACTACACGTGCCTTTCACCTCCCCTGGATGACCCAGGGGAAGAAAAGTCCTCTGAGAGCCATGACTTGTTCATCTTGGTTCTTTTAGAAACACAGCGAGGGGACTCCAACCATAGTCTCCCTCGTTGCCACTAATTGGGCCACACACACCGTACTTGACTGGCATCAGTTGACCCCCCGTTTGAAAAAGAAAAAGATGCTTGGCATGAAGCACTCTCAAAAATACGCGTGCCTTTCACCTCCTCTGGATGACCCCGGGGAAGAAAAGTCCTCTGAGAGCCATGACTTGTTCATCTTGGTTCTTTTACAAACACAGCGAGGGGACTCCAACCACAGTCTCCCTCGTTTCCACTAATTGGGCCACACACACCCCACTTGACTGGCATCAGTTGACCCCCCTTTTGAAAAAGAAAAAGATGCTTGGCATGAAGCACTCTCAAAAATACGCGTGCCTTTCACCTCCCCTGGATGACCCAGGGGAAGAAAGGTCCTCTGAGAGCCATGACTTGTTCATCTTGGTTCTTTTACAAACACAGCGAGGGGACTCCAACCACAGTCTCCCTTGTTGCCACTAACTGGGCCACACACATCCCACTTGACTGGCATCAGTTGACCCCCCTTTTGAAAAAGAAAAAGATGCTTGGCATGAAGCACTCTCAATAATACGCGTGCCTTTCACCTCCCCTGGATGACCCAGGGGAAGAAAAGTCCTCTGAGAGCCATGACTTCTTCATCTTGGTTCTTTTACAAACACAGCGAGGGGACTCCAACCACAGTCTCCCTCGTTGCCACTAATTGGGCCACACACACCTCACTTGACTGGCATCAGTTGACCCCCCTTTTGAAAAAGAAAAAGATGCTTGGCATGAAGCACTCTCAAAAATACGCGTGCCTTTCACCTCCCCTGGATTTCCCAGGGGAAGAAAAGTCCTCTGAGAGCCATGACTTGTTCATCTTGGTTCTTTTACAAACACAGCGAGGGGACTCCAACCACAGTCTCCCTCGTTTCCACTAATTGGGCCACAAACACCCCACTTGACTGGCATCAGTTGACCCCCCTTTTGAAAAAGAAAAAGATGCTTGGCATGAAGCACTCTCAAAAATACGCGTGCCTTTCACCTCCCCTGGATGACCCAGGGGAAGAAAAGTCCTCTGAGAGCCATGACTTGTTCATCTTGGTTCTTTTACAAACACAGCGAGGGGACTCCAACTACAGTCTCCCTCGTTGCCACTAACTGGGCCACACACACCCCACTTGACTGGCATCAGTTGACCCCCCTTTTGAAAAAGAAAAAGATGCTTGGCATGAAGCACTCTCAAAAATACGCGTGCCTTTCACCTCCCCTGGATGACCCAGGGGAAGAAAAGTCCTCTGAGAGCCATGACTTGTTTATCTTGGTTCTTTTACAAACACAGCGAAGGGACTCCAACCACAGTCTCCCTCGTTGCCACTAATTGGGCCACACACACCCCACTTGACTGGCATCAGTTGACCCCCCTTTTGATAAAGAAAAAGATGCTTGGCATGAAGCACTCTCAAAAATACGTGTGCCTTTCACCTCCCCTGGATGACCCAGGGGAAGAAAAGTCCTCTGAGAGCAATGACTTGTTCATCTTGGTTCTTTTACAAACACAGCGAGGGGACTCCAACCACAGTCTCCCTCGTTTCCACTAATTGGGCCACACACACTTCACTTGACTGGCATCAGTTGACCCCCTTTTGAAAAAGAAAAAGATGCGTTGCATGAAGCACTCTCAAAAATACGCATGCCTTTCACCTCCCCTGGATGACCCAGGGGAAGAAAAGTCCTCTGAGAGCCATGACTTGTTCATCTTGGTTCTTTTACAAACACAGCGAGGGGACTCCAAGCACAGTCTCCCTTGTTGCCACTAATTGGGCCACACACACCCCACTTGACTGGCATCAGTTGACCCCCCTTTTGAAAAAGAAAAAGATGCTTTGCATGAAGCACTCTCAAAAATATGCGTGCCTTTCACCTCCCCTGGATGACCCAGGGGAAGAAAAGTCCTCTGAGAGCCATGACTTGTTCATCTTGGTTCTTTTACAAACACAGCAAGGGGACTCCAACCACAGTCTCCCTCATTTCCACAAATTGGGCCACACACACCCCACTTGACTGGCATCAGTTGACCCCCCTTTTGAAAAAGAAAAAGATGCTTGGCATGAAGCACTCTCAAAAATACGTGTGCCTTTCACCTCCCCTGGATGACCCAGGGGAAGAAAAGTCCTCTGAGAGCCATGACTTGTTCATCTTGGTTCTTTTACAAACACAGCGAGGGGACTCCAACCACAGTCTCCCTTGTTGCCACTAATTGGGCCACACACACCCCACTTGACTGGCATCAGTTGACCCCCCTTTTGAAAAAGAAAAAGATGCTTTGCATGAAGCACTCTCAAAAATACACGTGCCTTTCACCTCCCCTGGATGACCCAGGGGAAGAAAAGTCCTCTGAGAGCCATGACTTGTTCATCTTGGTTCTTTTAGAAACACAGCGAGGGGACTCCAACCACAGTCTCCCTCGTTGCCACTAATTGAGCCACACACACCGTACTTGACTGGCATCAGTTGACCCCCCTTTTGAAAAAGAAAAAGATGCTTGGCATGAAGCACTCTCAAAAATACGCGTGCCTTTCACCTCCCCTGGATGACCCAGGGGAAGAAAAGTCCTCTGAGAGCCATGACTTGTTCATCTTGGTTCTTTTACAAACACAGCGAGGGGACTCCAACCACAGTCTCCCTCGTTGCCACTAATTGGGCCACACACACCCCACTTGACTGGCATCAGTTGACCCCCCTTTTGAAAAAGAAAAAGATGCTTGGCATGAAGCACTCTCAAAAATACGCGTGCCTTTCACCTCCCCTGGATGACCCAGAGGAAGAAACGTCCTCTGAGAGCCATGACTTGTTCATCTTGGTTCTTTTACAAACACAGCAAGGGGACTCCAACCACAGTCTCCCTCGTTGCCACTAACTGGGCCACACACACCCCACTTGACTGGCATCAGTTGACCCCCCTTTTGAAAAAGAAAAAGATGCTTGGCATGAAGCACTCTCAAAAATACGCGTGCCTTTCACCTCCCCTGGATGACCCAGGGGAAGAAAAGTCCTCTGAGAGCCATGACTTGTTCATCTTGGTTCTTTTACAAACACAGCGAGGGGACTCCAACCACAGTCTCCCTCGTTGCCACTAATTGGGCCACACACACCCCACTTGACTGGCATCAGTTGACCCCCCTTTTGAAAAAGATGCTTGGCATGAAGCACTCTCAAAAATACGCGTGCCTTTCACCTCCCCTGGATGACCCAGGGGAAGAAAAGTCCTCTGAGAGCCATGACTTGTTCATCTTGGTTCTTTTACAAACACAGCGAGGGGACTCCAACCACAGTCTCCCTCGTTGCCACTAATTGGGCCACACACACCCCACTTGACTGGCATCAGTTGACCCCCCTTTTGAAAAAGAAAAAGATGCTTTGCATGAAGCACTCTCAAAAATACGCGTGCCTTTCACCTCCCCTGGATGACCCAGGGGAAGAAAAGTCCTCTGAGAGCCATGACTTGTTCATCTTGGTTCTTTTAGAAACACAGCAAGGGGACTCCAACCACAGTCTCCCTCGTTGCCACTAATTGGGCCACACACACCCCACTTGACTGGCATCAGTTGACCCCAGTTTTGAAAAAGAAAAAGATGCTTGGCATGAAGCACTCTCAAAAATACGCGTGCCTTTCACCTCCCCTGGATGACCCAGGGGAAGAAAAGTCCTCTGAGAGTCATGAATGGTTCATCTTGGTTCTTTTACAAACACAGCGAGGGGACTCCAACCACAGTCTCCCTCGTTTCCACTAATTGGGCCACACACACCCCACTTGACTGGCATCAGTTGACCCCCCTTTTGAAAAAAGAAAAGATGCTTGGCATGAAGCACTCTCAAAAATACGCGTGCCTTTCACCTCCCCTGGATGACCCAGGGGAAGAAAAGTCCTCTGAGAGCCATGCCTTGTTCATCTTGGTTCTTTTACAAACACAGCGAGGGGACTCCAACCACAGTCTCCCTCGTTGCCACTAATTGGGCCACACACACCCCACTTGACTGGCATCAGTTGACCCCCCTTTTGAAAAAGGAAAAGATGCTTGGCATGAAGCACTCTCAAAAATACGCGTGTCTTTCACCTCCCCTGGATGACCCAGGGGAAGAAAAGTCCTCTGAGAGCCATGACTTGTTCATCTTGGTTCTTTTACAAACACAGCGAGGGGACTCCAACCACAGTCTCCCTCGTTGCCACTAATTAGGCCACACACACCCCACTTGACTGGCATCAGTTGACCCCCCTTTTGAAAAAGAAAAAGATGCTTGGCATGAAGCACTCTCAAAAATACGCGTGCCTTTCGCCTCCCCTGGATGACCCAGGGGAAGAAAAGTCCTCTGAGAGCCATGACTTGTTCATCTTGGTTCTTTTACAAACACAGCGAGGGGACTCCAACCACAGTCTCCCTCGTTTCCACTAATTGGGCCACACACACCCCACTTGACTGGCATCAGTTGACCCCCCTTTTGAAAAAGAAAAAGATGCGTTGTATGAAGCACTCTCAAAAATACGCGTGCCTTTCACCTCCCCTGGATGACCCAGGGGAAGAAAAGTCCTCTGAGAGCCATGACTTGTTCATCTTGGTTCTTTTAGAAACACAGCGAGGGGACTCCAACCACAGTCTCCCTCGTTGCCACTAATTGGGCCACACACACCCCACTTGACTGGCATCAGTTGACCCCCCTTTTGAAAAAGAAAAAGATGCTTGGCATGAAGCACTCTCAAAAATACGCGTGCCTTTCACCTCCCCTGGATGACCCAGGGGAAGAAAAGTCCTCTGAGAGCCATGACTTGTTCATCTTGGTTCTTTTACAAACACAGCGAGGGGACTCCAACCACAGTCTCCCTTGTTGCCACTAATTGGGCCACACACACCCTACTTGACTGGCATCAGTTGACCCCCCTTTTGAAAAAGAAAAAGATGCTTTGCATGAAGCACTCTCAAAAATATGCGTGCCTTTCACCTCCCCTGGATGACCCAGGGGAAGAAAAGTCCTCTGAGAGCCATGACTTGTTCATCTTGGTTCTTTTACAAACACAGCGAGGGGACTCCAACCAGAGTCTCCCTCGTTGCCACTAATTGGGCCACACACACCCCACTTGACTGGCATCAGTTGACCCCCCTTTTGAAAAAGGAAAAGATGCTTGGCATGAAGCACTCTCAAAAATACGCGTGCCTTTCACCTCCCCTGGATGACCCAGGGGAAGAAAAGTCCTCTGAGAGCCATGACTTGTTCATCTTGGTTCTTTTACAAACACAGCGAGGGGACTCCAACCACAGTCTCCCTCGTTGCCACTAATTAGGCCACACACACCCCACTTGACTGACATCAGTTGACCCCCCTTTTGAAAAAGAAAAAGATGCTTGGCATGAAGCACTCTCAAAAATACGCATGCCTTTCACCTCCCCTGGATGACCCAGGGGAAGAAAAGTCCTCTGAGAGCCATGACTTGTTCATCTTGGTTCTTTTACAAACACAGCGAGGGGACTCCAACCACAGTCTCCCTCGTTTCCACTAATTGGGCCACACACACCCCACTTGACTGGCATCAGTTGACCCCCCTTTTGAAAAAGAAAAAGATGCTTGGCATGAAGCACTCTCAAAAATACGCGTGCCTTTCACCTCCCCTGGATGACCCAGAGGAAGAAAAGTCCTCTGAGAGCCATGACTTGTTCATCTTGGTTCTTTTACAAACACAGCGAGGGGACTCCAACCACAGTCTCCCTCGTTTCCACTAATTGGGCCACACACACCCCACTTGACTGTCATCAGTTGACCCCCCTTTTGAAAAAGAAAAAGATGCTTGGCATGAAGCACTGTCAAAAATACGCGTGCCTTTTACCTCCCCTGGATGACCCAGGGGAAGAAAAGTCCTCTGAGAGCCATGACTTGTTCATCTTGGTTCTTTTACAAACACAGCGAGGGGACTCCAACCACAGTCTCCCTCGTTGCCACTAATTGGGCCACACACACCCCACTTGACTGGCATCAGTTGACCCCCCTTTTGAAAAAGGAAAAGATGCTTGGCATGAAGCACTCTCAAAAATACGCGTGCCTTTCACCTCCCCTGGATGACCCAGGGGAAGAAAAGTCCTCTGAGAGCCATGACTTGTTCATCTTGGTTCTTTTACAAACACAGCGAGGGGACTCCAACCACAGTCTCCCTCGTTGCCACTAATTAGGCCACACACACCCCACTTGACTGGCATCAGTTGACCCCCCTTTTGAAAAAGAAAAAGATGCTTGGCATGAAGCACTCTCAAAAATACGCGTGCCTTTCGCCTCCCCTGGATGACCCAGGGGAAGAAAAGTCCTCTGAGAGCCATGACTTGTTCATCTTGGTTCTTTTACAAACACAGCGAGGGGACTCCAACCACAGTCTCCCTCGTTTCCACTAATTGGGCCACACACACCCCACTTGACTGGCATCAGTTGACCCCCCTTTTGAAAAAGAAAAAGATGCGTTGTATGAAGCACTCTCAAAAATACGCGTGCCTTTCACCTCCCCTGGATGACCCAGGGGAAGAAAAGTCCTCTGAGAGCCATGACTTGTTCATCTTGGTTCTTTTACAAACACAGCGAGGGGACTCCAACCACAGTCTCCCTTGTTGCCACTAATTGGGCCACACACACCCCACTTGTCTGGCATCATTTGACCCCCCTTTTGAAAAAGAAAAAGATGCTTTGCATGAAGCACTCTCAAAAATACGCGTGCCTTTCACCTCCCCTGAATGACCCAGGGGAAGAAAAGTCCTCTGAGAGCCATGACTTGTTCATCTTGGTTCTTTTAGAAACACAGCGAGGGGACTCCAACCACAGTCTCCCTCGTTGCCACTAATTGGGCCACACACACCCCACTTGACTGGCATCAGTTGACCCCCTTTTGAAAAAGAAAAAGATGCTTGGCATGAAGCACTCTCAAAAATACGCGTGCCTTTCACCTCCCCTGGATGACCCAGGGGAAGAAAAGTCCTCTGAGAGCCATGACTTGTTCATCTTGGTTCTTTTACAAACACAGCGAGGGGACTCCAACCACAGTCTCCCTTGTTGCCACTAATTGGGCCACACACACCCTACTTGACTGGCATCAGTTGACCCCCCTTTTGAAAAAGAAAAAGATGCTTTGCATGAAGCACTCTCAAAAATATGCGTGCCTTTCACCTCCCCTGGATGACCCAGGGGAAGAAAAGTCCTCTGAGAGCCATGACTTGTTCATCTTGGTTCTTTTACAAACACAGCGAGGGGACTCCAACCAGAGTCTCCCTCGTTGCCACTAATTGGGCCACACACACCCCACTTGACTGGCATCAGTTGACCCCCCTTTTGAAAAAGGAAAAGATGCTTGGCATGAAGCACTCTCAAAAATACGCGTGCCTTTCACCCCCCCTGGATGACCCAGGGGAAGAAAAGTCCTCTGAGAGCCATGACTTGTTCATCTTGGTTCTTTTACAAACACAGCGAGGGGACTCCAACCACAGTCTCCCTCGTTGCCACTAATTAGGCCACACACACCCCACTTGACTGACATCAGTTGACCCCCCTTTTGAAAAAGAAAAAGATGCTTGGCATGAAGCACTCTCAAAAATACGCATGCCTTTCACCTCCCCTGGATGACCCAGGGGAAGAAAAGTCCTCTGAGAGCCATGACTTGTTCATCTTGGTTCTTTTACAAACACAGCGAGGGGACTCCAACCACAGTCTCCCTCGTTTCCACTAATTGGGCCACACACACCCCACTTGACTGTCATCAGTTGACCCCCCTTTTGAAAAAGAAAAAGATGCTTGGCATGAAGCACTGTCAAAAATACGCGTGCCTTTTACCTCCCCTGGATGACCCAGGGGAAGAAAAGTCCTCTGAGAGCCATGACTTGTTCATCTTGGTTCTTTTACAAACACAGCGAGGGGACTCCAACCACAGTCTCCCTCGTTGCCACTAATTGGGCCACACACACCCCACTTGACTGGCATCAGTTGACCCCCTTTTGAAAAAGAAAAAGATGCGTTGCATGAAGCACTCTCAAAAATACGCGTGTCTTTCACCTCCCCTGGATGACCCAGGGGAAGAAAAGTCCTCTCAGAGCCATGACTTGTTCATCTTGGTTCTTTTACAAACACAGCGAGGGGACTCCAACCACAGTCTCCCTCGTTGCCACTAATTGGGCCACACACACCCCACTTGACTGGCATCAGTTGACCCCCCTTTTGAAAAAGGAAAAGATGCTTGGCATGAAGCACTCTCAAAAATACGCGTGCCTTTCACCTCCCCTGGATGACCCAGGGGAAGAAAAGTCCTCTGAGAGCCATGACTTGTTCATCTTGGTTCTTTTACAAACACAGCGAGGGGACTCCAACCACAGTCTCCCTCGTTGCCACTAATTAGGCCACACACACCCCACTTGACTGGCATCAGTTGACCCCCCTTTTGAAAAAGAAAAAGATGCTTGGCATGAAGCACTCTCAAAAATACGCGTGCCTTTCGCCTCCCCTGGATGACCCAGGGGAAGAAAAGTCCTCTGAAAGCCATGACTTGTTCATCTTGGTTCTTTTACAAACACAGCGAGGGGACTCCAACCACAGTCTCCCTCGTTTCCACTAATTGGGCCACACACACCCCACTTGACTGGCATCAGTTGACCCCCCTTTTGAAAAAAGAAAAGATGCTTGGCATGAAGCACTCTCAAAAATACGCGTGCCTTTCACCTCCCCTGGATGACCCAGGGGAAGAAAAGTCCTCTGAGAGCCATGCCTTGTTCATCTTGGTTCTTTTACAAACACAGCGAGGGGACTCCAACCACAGTCTCCCTCGTTGCCACTAATTGGGCCACACACACCCCACTTGACTGGCATCAGTTGACCCCCTTTTGAAAAAGAAAAAGATGCGTTGCATGAAGCACTCTCAAAAATACGCGTGTCTTTCACCTCCCCTGGATGACCCAGGGGAAGAAAAGTCCTCTCAGAGCCATGACTTGTTCATCTTGGTTCTTTTACAAACACAGCGAGGGGACTCCAACCACAGTCTCCCTCGTTGCCACTAATTGGGCCACACACACCCCACTTGACTGGCATCAGTTGACCCCCCTTTTGAAAAAGGAAAAGATGCTTGGCATGAAGCACTCTCAAAAATACGCGTGCCTTTCACCTCCCCTGGATGACCCAGGGGAAGAAAAGTCCTCTGAGAGCCATGACTTGTTCATCTTGGTTCTTTTACAAACACAGCGAGGGGACTCCAACCACAGTCTCCCTCGTTGCCACTAATTAGGCCACACACACCCCACTTGACTGGCATCAGTTGACCCCCCTTTTGAAAAAGAAAAAGATGCTTGGCATGAAGCACTCTCAAAAATACGCATGCCTTTCGCCTCCCCTGGATGACCCAGGGGAAGAAAAGTCCTCTGAGAGCCATGACTTGTTCATCTTGGTTCTTTTACAAACACAGCGAGGGGACTCCAACCACAGTCTCCCTCGTTTCCACTAATTGGGCCACACACACCCCACTTGACTGGCATCAGTTGACCCCCCTTTTGAAAAAGAAAAAGATGCGTTGTATGAAGCACTCTCAAAAATATGCGTGCCTTTCACCTCCCCTGGATGACCCAGGGGAAGAAAAGTCCTCTGAGAGCCATGACTTGTTCATCTTGGTTCTTTTACAAACACAGCGAGGGGACTCCAACCACAGTCTCCCTTGTTGCCACTAATTGGGCCACACACACCCCACTTGTGTGGCATCATTTGACCCCCCTTTTGAAAAAGAAAAAGATGCTTTGCATGAAGCACTCTCAAAAATACGCGTGCCTTTCACCTCCCCTGAATGACCCAGGGGAAGAAAAGTCCTCTGAGAGCCATGACTTGTTCATCTTGGTTCTTTTAGAAACACAGCGAGGGGACTCCAACCACAGTCTCCTTCGTTGCCACTAATTGGGCCACACACACCCCACTTGACTGGCATCAGTTGACCCCCCTTTTGAAAAAGAAAAAGATGCTTGGCATGAAGCACTCTCAAAAATACGCGTGCCTTTCACCTCCCCTGGATGACCCAGGGGAAGAAAAGTCCTCTGAGAGCCATGACTTGTTCATCTTGGTTCTTTTACAAACACAGCGAGGGGACTCCAACCACAGTCTCCCTTGTTGCCACTAATTGGGCCACACACACCCTACTTGACTGGCATCAGTTGACCCCCCTTTTGAAAAAGAAAAAGATGCTTTGCATGAAGCACTCTCAAAAATATGCGTGCCTTTCACCTCCCCTGGATGACCCAGGGGAAGAAAAGTCCTCTGAGAGCCATGACTTGTTCATCTTGGTTCTTTTACAAACACAGCGAGGGGACTCCAACCAGAGTCTCCCTCGTTGCCACTAATTGGGCCACACACACCCCACTTGACTGGCATCAGTTGACCCCCCTTTTGAAAAAGGAAAAGATGCTTGGCATGAAGCACTCTCAAAAATACGCGTGCCTTTCACCTCCCCTGGATGACCCAGGGGAAGAAAAGTCCTCTGAGAGCCATGACTTGTTCATCTTGGTTCTTTTACAAACACAGCGAGGGGACTCCAACCACAGTCTCCCTCGTTGCCACTAATTAGGCCACACACACCCCACTTGACTGACATCAGTTGACCCCCCTTTTGAAAAAGAAAAAGATGCTTGGCATGAAGCACTCTCAAAAATACGCATGCCTTTCACCTCCCCTGGATGACCCAGGGGAAGAAAAGTCCTCTGAGAGCCATGACTTGTTCATCTTGGTTCTTTTACAAACACAGCGAGGGGACTCCAACCACAGTCTCCCTCGTTTCCACTAATTGGGCCACACACACCCCACTTGACTGGCATCAGTTGACCCCCCTTTTGAAAAAGAAAAAGATGCTTGGCATGAAGCACTCTCAAAAATACGCGTGCCTTTCACCTCCCCTGGATGACCCAGGGGAAGAAAAGTCCTCTGAGAGCCATGACTTGTTCATCTTGGTTCTTTTACAAACACAGCGAGGGGACTCCAACCACAGTCTCCCTCGTTTCCACTAATTGGGCCACACACACCCCACTTGACTGTCATCAGTTGACCCCCCTTTTGAAAAAGAAAAAGATGCTTGGCATGAAGCACTGTCAAAAATACGCGTGCCTTTTACCTCCCCTGGATGACCCAGGGGAAGAAAAGTCCTCTGAGAGCCATGACTTGTTCATCTTGGTTCTTTTACAAACACAGCGAGGGGACTCCAACCACAGTCTCCCTCGTTTCCACTAATTGGGCCACACACACCCCACTTGACTGTCATCAGTTGACCCCCCTTTTGAAAAAGAAAAAGATGCTTGGCATGAAGCACTGTCAAAAATACGCGTGCCTTTTACCTCCCCTGGATGACCCAGGGGAAGAAAAGTCCTCTGAGAGCCATGACTTGTTCATCTTGGTTCTTTTACAAACACAGCGAGGGGACTCCAACCACAGTCTCCCTTGTTGCCACTAATTGGGCCACACACACCCCACTTGACTGGCATCAGTTGACCCCCTTTTGAAAAAGAAAAAGATGCTTTGCATGAAGCACTCTCAAAAATACACGTGCCTTTCACCTCCCCTGGATGAGCCAGGGGAAGAAAAGTCCTCTGAGAGCCATGTCCACATTGTCAGTGGACAGACACGTGTGCTTATCTGCCAGCAGACCCCCAGCAGCACTGAAGACAGGTTCCGAGAGAACGCTGGCTGCAGGACACGACAAGATCCCCAAGGCGTACGTGGCAAGCTCAGGCAATTTATCCAGATTGGAAGCCTAAAATGAGCAGGGCTCAAGTTGCACAGTAATGGCATCGACGTTTCCTTGCATATACTCATATATCTGTGTCTCCTCCTCTTTTTCCTTGTCCTGCTCTTTTGTTTTCACATGAGTATATGTCCTTGTCACTTTCCCATGTATTTGTGTTGTGTTGTGAGTTGTTTGTCACCTTTTGGACACCTTTGAGGGTGTTTTCTAGGTGTTTTTATGTGTTTGTGATTGCCTTCCATTGTTTCCTATGCGGTTCGAGTTTGGTTCGTCGAACGTTCGAATAACTGAACTCGAACGAGACCTCCGTTCGACGAACCGAACTCGAGCCGAACCACGACCGGTTCGCTCATCTCTAGTCTTCATCAGAGTTTGTGCCTTTGTTTTTCCAACATGTTGTTCGTTTGCATGGTATTCCCGAAAACATTGTTTCTGACAGAGGGGTGCAGTTTGTATCCAGGTTTTGGAGGATTTTTTGCTCCAAATTGGGTGTTCAGCTGTCTTTCTCCTCGGCGTTTCATCCTCAGACCAACGGTCAGACTGAGAGGGCTAACCAGACCCTGGAGACCTATTTACGGTGTTTTGTTTCTGCGGATCAGGATGACTGGGTTTCGTTTTTGCCTTTGGCTGAATTTGCCCTTAACAATAGAGCTAGCTCTACCACATTGGTGTCCCCCTTTTTCTGCAATTTTGGGTATCACCCTAGGTTCCTCTCAGAGCAGCTTGAGGCATCTGACTGTCTAGGGGTGCATTCGGTGGTCAACAGAATGCAGCAGATTTGGGGCAGGTAGTGGATAAATTGTTTCAGTCCCAAGAAACTGCCCAAACGTTTGCCAACCGGCGTCGGACTGTTGGTCCCCGGTTTAAAGTAGGGGACATGGTGTGGTTGTCCTCTAAAAATATTCCTATGAGAGTTCATCTCCTAAATTTAAGCCCAGATTTATTGGACCTTATAAGATTTCGGAGATTATCAACCCTGTATCTTTCCGTTTGACTCTGCCTGCGTCATTTAAGATTCACAATGTCTTCCATAAGTCCTTGTTGAAGAAACATGTGGAGCCAACAGTTCCTGCAGCAGCGCCTCCTGACCCTGTTTTGGTACAAGGGGATCTGGAGTATGAGGTTGAAAAAATTCTGGATTCCCGTCGCAGTAGGCGTCAGCTTCAGTACCTTGTGAAATGGAAGGGTTATGGGCAGGAGGATAACTCTTGGGTTGTGGCTTCTGACATTCATGCGGACAGGTTGGTTCGCGCTTTCCATCATGCTCATCCTGAGTGACCCGGTGGCGTTGGTGAGGGTTCGGTGACCCCTCCTCAAGGGGGAGGTACTGTTGTGAATGTTAGTTATGTTTTGGCTGCTGGGAGGCTCCCTCTGGTGGCCAGGAATGGTTTGGACTTGGACCAGGTGTGTTGTGCAATGGGCGTTTCCTTTGCTAACTCTCTGCTTATTTAAATCCTGGTCTGATAGCTGGCTATGCCAGATGTCAGTTGTTCTTTGTATCACCAGCCTGCTTCATTCTGCTCCACACCACATCTACCCCAGATAAGTGCTTGCTCTTTATTTATTGTTTGGTTCTTTTGCTCTTATCTGGGTTTGTCATTTGCTGTGGTTGTTTTCAGTTTATTTGCATGCATGGATTTTCCCCTCAGTTGCTTGGCTGGCGAACTCCCTGCAGTTCTGTTTGGAGTATAGCTCCTTTGGGTCCATGTGTTTGTGGCTTGTTGAATTTGTTATGATTCTTGTTTTCTGTTCATTGGTATGACAAAAGCACCTGGTATAGGACGGAGTTCAGATCGTGCGATCTGAGGGCCTTTTTGTACTATCAGGAATTTGGAATTTTGCCGGGTTTTACTCTGGCCACCATCAGTCCCTTTCCTGTCCTTTCCTATTTTAGTCAGTGGGGGCCTCATGTTTTGCTAATCCTGTCATCTATATGTGTATTGTGTTTTTCCTATATCACCGCAGTCTTTGAATGTGGAGGGCTTGCTATTCTTGTCTATTTTCTGAGGCAGAGAGTTATTCATCTTTCCTTCCTTTAGGATAGTTAGTTCTCCGGCTGGGTTCGCGGTGCACAGGATGTTAGTTCACCCCTCGGCTACTTCTAGTTGTGATGGTTAGTAAGGGGATGGCGGCCAGATTAGTTGCCAATGCTCTTGTCACCTTTTACCAATGATTTGTGGTGGTCTTCCATTGTTCCGGATCATAACAAGCGGCATCATCTGGCGCTGTATCAAACTCTTCCAGCAGCCCTGAAGCCGAGTGGCTTGCTGGGTAATAATGAGTTAATACTAGCTTTGTTTTACTAGCTAGTAATAAGCCAGAGATTCTTAATGTCAGGCAAGTTTGACCCGGCCATTAAGAATCTCCAGTAAAGGGTTAAAAAAAAGACACCACACAGAGAAAAAATACTTTAATAGAAATAAATACATAGATACATTAGAGACTCCATGTTTATTACTCCCTGTCACCCCTCCACGATCCATGGTCTTCTGTCTTCCTTCTCCTTCAACCCATGCAGCTCTGCTACATCAGACAGCACAGCATGGGAGGAAGAACACTGCTGCTCCCGTGCAGTCTATTCACTCAGTGAGTGAGCAGAAGCTGCGTGCTGTAAGCGGTGACATCACCGCTGACAGGCGGGTTACCTTAGCAACAGTTCTCCGATCACGTGATTCCCGGTGCCGCTATTTACCGGCTGTGACAGCTAGTCCCTGCATGTGGGCTGACTCTGTAAAGAGCGTCCTCATGCAGGAGCGGGGAGTCGACCACATGCCAGAGCATTTCGCCGGTACACGGAGATGCTAGAAGATCACTGCGCACCGGAGAGATGCACTGACAGGACCTAACAATGACGTCTAGCCATGTGACCAGTCTGTAGCCAATGAGATAATAGACACGTGACTGGTCATATGCTATTTTGACGTCACGATAGGTCCTATCATCAGTGCTGGTTACCGGAAATACGCAGCGATTATTGGAAGGAAAAGCGGCGGGAGATAGAGTGCAGGACGCGTCGTGGGGACCTGTAAGTGTTATGGCAATGTTTATTAACTGTATGTGTACATGTATAATGTGTTTTTATGTGTTTGTGTCTGCCTCCCATTGTTTTCAATGGGGTTCGAGTGGTTCGTCGAACATTCGTCGAACAGAGCCTCCGTTCGACGAACCGAACCGAACTCAAACGCTAGGGGGGTGGCTCATCTCTACTCGTGAGGTAAGGATGATTCTGAGAAAGGTCAGGAATCAGCCCAGAACTACTCAGGAGGATCTGATCAATGACCTGAATAGAGCTTAGACTACAGTCTCACTAAGCCATCATGGATTAAAATCCTTCAGGGTATGCAAGATCCCCCTGCTCATGCCAGCACATGTCCAGGCTCTTTTTAAGTTTGCCAATGACCATCTGGATGATCCAGAGGCGGTAAGTGGTCAGATGTGACCAAAATAGACGTTTTTGGTATGCAAGTCCATTCTCCATGTTTAGAGGATGAAGGATGAGTACAACCTCAAGAACACTGAAGTGCTCGTGTACAGGATTGTAATGGAAGCCTCTATGTGGATGACGTAGGACACATCATCCACATGAAGCAGGGAAAGGGGATGGTAATCGCAATAGAGAGGAAGCACCAGATCAAGACCAGCAACGCCTGTCAGACCTCCTCGCAGGCGAGTATAACAACATGTCTTTTTTATGTTATACAGATCGGCCTGGGCACTTTTATACAGTATTCTAGAATGCTGTAAATAATGGCTCACTAGTAGTGGCTGCAGTTTATATAAGAAAAACCTGGTGACAGGTTCCCTTAAAGAACAACAATAATTGAATTTGTGTACCAGCAATGCCACTGTCGTCATAATCATAAATTGATGGAGTCGAAGTCAAAATAAAATTGACAGACTCAGACTCCTAAAATATATAATAAATTGGGTACAGTAGTTCAATACAGTTTGTGCTGAATATTTTTTCATAAGAATTTGGGAAAGTTATGAAATGTCCTATAAATGTTTGTTCTATTCCTGATCTACGGATCTAGCCTTTTAGTTAAGATGAATCTGTGCTGCACTTTATGTACATGATAAGTAGCAAAGCTTCTCCTCTACAGATGAGGGTAAAAACATACTGGGAAGGAAGGAAGGAAGACCTGAACTCATCACAGAACTCATCACAGAACTAGTAACTGACAATGCTTCAAACATGAAAAGTAGAATTAAACTGATGAATAAGAATAATAAAGTTGAACAGCAGCTAGAAGAAAACTTTAGATTCAGTATGTTTGAGATGGAGCCACAGTCCTGTTTTTGTAACTGAGGAATAAACAGATATTACTACAGAAGAACAGCAAAATGATATTTTAGAATTCAGTGGTTAGCAGTGCAGTCTTGCAGCGCTGGGGCCCTGGGTTCAAATCACACCACAGACAACATCTGCAAGGAGTTTGTATGTTCTCCCTGTGTTTGCGTCGGTTTCCTCTGGGTTCTTCAATTTCATTCCGCACTTCAAAGACATACTGATAGGGAATTTAGATTCAGAATAAAGGTGCTGAAAAGACAAGAAGTCGAAAACCTGGCATCATATCCTGGTGAAACCAGTGTAAAACGATGCAGGGAATCACTCACCTGGGTAAGTTGTGGAAGTCACAACTACTGTAAATTACTTGTTAGTGTGGAAAAACAGCTGCTGCAGCCCCATGGGGAGAAGTAATTCAGTGAAGCAGGAGAGAGGGGTTGTAATGCCACGCTGCCGAATAGACTCAGAAGAATTTCATTAAAATCAGCAGGTTTTATTGTTCATAGCTCTATGCGTTTCGGAGCTAGCATGCTCCTTCTTCAGGAGAAACATTAGCAATGTATAAAAGTGATCGAAATACATCCTTATATAGGCTGTTGCTGTTTGAAAAAGGGCACGTGAGTAACTGACTGTCACATGACAGGTCGCTTACCACATATTCATTGTCAGTTGAGAGAATTAATTTATATAAAGTGAACAACATTATACCAGTTTAATGTGATAAGAACAAAAGATAATGCAAAAGGATTTTGAATTTAAATTAATAAATCTAAAGAAAAAAAAAGGGGGGGGGATAAGAAGAAAGAAAAAGATGTTTTCCCATCCAGTAATTGTCATATTAGAACCTTTGTATAAAGCTCCTTGTAGTGCTTTGCTGACAAGGAATTAGTGTCACAAACTATCATGATGTTTCAAAATCCTTTTGTCCTGAGGAATTTTAAATGAAGATGGGGAAATATTAAGAATAAGAAGGGATGATAATTTCATAGGAAACCTTCTAAGTTTGAACTATATGGCAGAAGACAGAGTCTGGTGTCTGTGAATATACGGAAAAAATGGCAGAGAACATCTTTTATCTGCAAACTTAAAGGGAACCAATCACCAGGATTTTCATATATAACTTAAAGCCAGTGCTATACTGGCACTATCAGGCTGAGTCTATACATACTGTACCTTTGGTGGTCAGCTTGGATGTTAGGTTTTGAAAGAAGGTAAAGTTTATAAAATCATCAGCTTCTTGAGTGACAGCAGCTGAGGAGCAGATAATATCTGGGGGGAGAATTCATAGTTATCCCCTCCTCCTGTTAGAATTAGCATAATTATTAGACAATCGATTTAATTTTTGACTTGCAGGACCTGTGGTGAGGTCATACCCATATCAGCCTGATACTGCCAGTATAGCACTGGTTTTAGGTTATATACAAAAATCTTGGTGATAGGTTCCCTTTAATTCACCTTGATAAATTCCTAATTAATAAGAAATAATGAGAAAGGCAAAAATAATATGAAATAGATTCCTATTTAATGGACATAATCCTTTATGCATTTTAACCTTTGAGGTCTATATTTTATTTTTATATAATTATGAGATATAATCAATTTATTTTTAAATAATTGTAATCATTTTGTTTTTATTAAAAAAAATAATACATTTCTTTTTATTTCACAAGTGTTTATACAGTTAATACTGATAAGTTTTTTTAATATTATATTTGTTGGCACTTGGAACTGTTCATCAGTTATTCACGATTCTTATCATATATTGGGGCCTCATGAACCTCTAAAAAAATAAAGATAAAAAGATTATATTTGGCTATAACAACTTTTACCACTATTACTGAACTAGAATAATTAATATTGAATATAAGACAAAAAAGTTTTTTTGGGGGGTACACCACGTGAAGAAGTTCTCTGCCATTCTGATAATTTTTCTTTATACTCACAGACACCAGACTCTGTCTTGTGCCATATAGTTCAAATTTAGAAGGTTTTCTATAAAAATATCACCACACTTCATTTTTAATATTCTACCATTCTCATTTAAAATTCCTCTGGAATAAAAGATTTTGAAACATCATGATAGATTGTGACACTTATTCCTTGCCAGCACTACAAACAAAATTTCTAGTCAGGTCCTAATGACTATTACTAGATGGGAAACCATCCCCCCCCCCCTTTTTTCAGATTTATTAAATTCAAAATCCTTTTGCATTCTCCTTTGCTATGATCACATTAAACTGGTATAACATTGTTCATTTTATATAAATGAATTCTCTCTATTTGTCAATGATCATGTGGTAAGCAACCTATCATGTGACGGTCAGTTACTCATGCTCTCCTTTTCCATTTGCAACAACCTGTATGAGGATGTATTTCAATCACTTTTCAATATACAGTGCATTGCTATTGTTGGCTCCAGAAGAAGGAGCATGCTAGCTCTGAAATGCATAGAACTAGGAACAATAAATCCTGCTGATTTTAATGAAAATTCTTCTGAGTCTATTGCAGCATTACAACCCCTGATTCTCTGATGGAATTTAGATTGTGAGCCCCAATGGGCCATGATGATCACATCTTAAAATGATGTGTAATTAATAGTGCTATATAAGTTAGTAAAATAAATAAATTAGAAAAGTGGATGTTGTACTCCATTTGTGCCCCACTGGTGCCAAGCTATTTCCAGCACCTCTGCATTACACCCCCCTGCTCTGTTTTTAATAAGCTATAATAATATAAAAAAAATGCTGCAAGTTAGTGGCATACAAAAAGTGGCTTTTCTACTCCATTTGTGCCCCAATGGTGCCAAGGTATTTCTAGCACCTCTGCATTACACCCTCCTGCTCTGTTTTTAATAAGCTATAATAATAGCAAAAAATGCTGCCAGTTTGTGGCATACAAAAAGTGGATGTTGTACTCCATTTGTGCCCCACTGGTGCCAAGCTATTTCTAGCACCTCTGCATTACACCCTCCTGCTCTGTTTTTAATAAGCTATAATAATATAAAAAAAAATGCTGCAAGTTAGTGGTATACAAATAGTGGCTGTTGTACTCCATTTGTGCCCTACTGGTGCCAAACTATTTCCAGCACCTCTGCATTACACCCTCCTGCTCTGTTTTTAATAAGCTTTAATAATAGCAAAAAATACTGCCAGTTTGTGGCATACAAAAAGTGGCTGTTGTACTCCATTTGTGCCCCACTGGTGCCAAGCATTTTCTAGCACCTCTGCATGACACCCTCATGCACATTTTGCAACGCTATTTTTATAGCAAACTCAGGGAATTCCTTGCTGCATTTCATCATTAGGAGGGATAGAAAGTGAGGCTTCCTTTACTGTCCTGGTACACACAGAACACGGCCACTGTACCCACCTGCCCACTTTTGCCACGCTATTTAATTTGCCCAAAGAGCTGACACTTTTTCTGCCATCCTAAAATTGTCTGGAATACTAAGTTAGTGTTCCTTTGCTGCCAAGCAAGGTGCAACACATGTGCATTCTAAACTCCTTTCCATTTCTGGAACGCAATTATTAACTGCAGGTAGTCCAGCAAATTTGTTACGAAGGTGCAGGCGTGGATATAATGTTGCCTTCATCCAATGGTGGTTCTCTCGATGTCTGACAGCTCAACAATACCATCTGTTTCCACTTCCAAAACAAGTGACGACCGGCCAATCACCCTCCCGCTTACGGGTAAAGGGGTGGAAGTTCATCGTAAAAAAGCATGTGTGACTGCTGTCCCCACAGTCACAGAAGATGAAGAGCACTTGATGCACTTGATGGGGCAGGCGGTGGTTGCACAGCCCCGCTAGGCCGCATTGTAGCACAGTGAAATTCCCTTTGCGACTTATGCTTCATTTTAAGTCTTGTATTTGGTGGGATCTATAGTATGCAGCAAAACCACGCAACATGAAAAGCACTGTTTGCAGTTGGGTTCATAAATGATTCTTTCACTTTCCCAAAACAAACAATAAGAACCATGCATTAAATTGAAATAATAGAACAATCTATTCAGTTGCCTACTGCTTGCTAAGCCCTCTGCGTAGCAGCAGTAATTGGGTGTTTGTGTGTGTGTGTGTGTGTGTGTGTGTGTGTGTGTGTGAGCGAAGACAACTTACTAGTGGCGCATCACAAGAGCTTCCCAGTTATCTACCTAAACATAGACAAAACACATCCCCCACCCTGAATACCCTTGTTAGCTGAAGCCTCACAGATAAGGCAGATGATAACAGTGTGAATGCAAACCACACAGCTCTGCAACACAGTCATGTAAATCTTGAAAAGCAACATTCAATGCAAACATGTGTCGCTGTCCCTCTATGATTTAAACTGTACGTGACAATTTGACAGTGCAGAGGCAGCAAGTGTGATTGTCTATATAGTCGTCCTACCCAGAACAGATATGTGTTTTCATAATAAAACAAAGTGTTGCATGCACGCATTATTGTCTGGGCACAGCCTACCGTACCCGGGTAATGTGATGTCCAGTTGCCATAAATACAGACTTTACGCTCCTATCATGGTTAACAGTATAGACAGCACCGGAAGAATGTTGGTCTGTGGCACAGGATGCTGCTCACTGGCGTTATGGTACTCCTCAACAAACTCCAAAATGACTCCCCTCACAATTGAGTGAAGTGTTTCCACGTTGCTCCTTCCTGTGTGCCGATTTACCCCAGCCGCAGCCTAACTCCAGTGTTTCGCCAACTGAGTATGCTCTGCCTGACTGTGTCATTTCTGAGGCAAAGTCTTAATTTTGGGCTACAGCGCATGCTCGTTTGGACTGTGCCTGAGTTATTCTGCGACCTGCGGCTCAACACACTTACACAGGGCCCTGGTGCTTGACTCACTCTCGGGAGGCCACTAAAACTAACTGCACCCAACATCAGCCCCAGATGTCCCCTTACACTGCAGTGGCGGTCCTCACTGACTGCAATACCGAGAGTGGCGTTACGAAAATACATATAAAGAAGCAACCTAAGTGTGACCAGACTTTTCCTCCATGTGGAGTCCCTGAAGGTAATGCACCAACACAACACCTGTGGGGATTCACACTGACTGAGAAAAGCCTCTTTGCACAGGTACTTGCACTCCGTGCCGGGTCTAAGTCCTGTGGTGTGCCTAGACAGCATGCTGAAGCAGATAGTCTTTTTTTCAGAAACTGTATTTCATGCTACTGAGCATGCTCAGGCACTTCCTGCATCAGAGGCTAGGTCGGGTAATGAACTTGTCGCGGGCGGGGAGGGAGCTGCGCGCTGCCACTGCTGCTGCTCGGTGGCTCGAGCATTGGGCCGGATCCGGGGACTCGAGCGGCGCTCCTCGCCCGTGAGTAAAAGGGGTGGTTTGGTTTGGGGATTTGGTCCGTGACGCCACCCACGGTTTGTGGTGAGATTGGGACACCACCGCTGCTCTGGATGGGGATCCCGGGAGCGATGACAGGGAGCAGCCGAGATGTTTCTCTCCCCTCCGTGAGTAGGGGGGTTGGTAGTCCCGGGGCCCGGTGAGGTGTCGGGTAGGCAGGGTTGGTGAGGTGCAGGGTCGTGGGGGGCAGCGCGGTGCCAGATGGCACGGTGGTACTCACTCAGCCAAGAATGTATACAGAGTCTCCGGTAAAACAAATGGCTGGATGGACGGGTCCCGCAGCTGGCTGCTGTGGTTACTCCCGGATGGTTGGTAGTGGCTGCCTTTCCCTGCACCTGTTGTGTATCTTCGATCCTGATGGCTTCCCACCGGTAACCCGCTCCTCAGCTTGGATATGTGCCGGAGGAGCCCTTTTGCCCGCAGGCTCTGGCCCTGGGAACTCTAGCTGTGGCGGTAGCTGTATTTTCCTTTCTCTGTCTGGACGGTTGCCTTCAAGCGGGTCTTTGCTTGACCCCGGAGGTTCCAGTCGCTAACGGATTTGACCTGTGTAACGGCGACTCCAAGCCTGGTTGGGGTCCGCAGGCCCTGCTGGTTTGTGCTGGCTTCTCTTCGCTCCCCAGTTCGGTACCGGCGGGCCACCGCCTGTCCCCGGTCCTACGGTTCCGCGTCGATCGGCCTCTCCTGCAGACAGCCACCACCGTCTGCTAACCTTGCTCTTGGTGCCCGGGCCACGTACCCGGACACGGTCAGTCTGCTCCTCTACTACTACTTCACTCCTCTCTCTTTCACCTCTCTTACTGTTCTGACTTCCTTTCCCGCCTCCAGGACTTTGAACTCCTCCGTGGGTGGGGCCAACCGCCTGGCTCCACCCCACCTGGTGTGGAAATCAGCCCCTGGAGGGAGGCAACAAGGATTTGTGTGTGACTGGTGTGCCTATCTCGGGGTGTGGGGTGTGTTGTTCCAGTACCTGTGACGACCTGGCTAGTCCAGGGCGCCACAAACTCTTTGGCCCTGCCCCTGATGTGGGGGGCCCATATAGACCACAGGGCATCAGGTGTCCTGACAATTTGGCCAGGCCACTCCCAACAGGCTTGCAGAGGGCCGCCCCTATGACTTGTCACCTCATTGTTGTTGGTCAGACGATGACTGTTGAGGTGTTTTGGTTGTGGCAGCCATGAGGTCACCATTCAAGTGGCGGTTCAAAATAGGACGCTAGTTATGCCACTCATGACGTGTCACTCTGCTTTTGTCTCCAGGAGGTGCATTGTGGTCCACCCTGGTTTCGGGCGGACCCAGATTATAAAAGGGGCTGGAGCCAAGAAGAAGGTGCCCAGTCTTCTATTATGCTCCGAAAGAGCACACCTCAATGTGCTGAACCCATTGCAGCTTTAGGCCAGAGATAGGCAGGGGTAGGTCATCGATGCAGGCCGCCAGCACAGTTGGTAACGCAGAACGTTTAAGAACAGCTCCTGTCCTACCAGTCCTGCTAGTGCAGCCCGGTGGCATAAACAGGCCTGCTGCTGCTGATGTGCCTGCTGTCCATAGGTGTGTCCCCTACGCACACGGACAGCGTAACCAATGGCCCCTGTGTTGTTAACAGGGAGTTCCGGGGCTGGGTGGTCGTGTGGACCCTGTCACGCTAACAGGGCTCCAAGTCTCCAGATCCGAGTGGCGTCTAACTCGGTTCAGGCTACTATTTGTTTGAGAGTCAACCTGCTCTGTATCTTCCACCTAACCTTCCAGTTGCCAACCTCTCCTTTTCCATCTGTGAGCACGGTGGACACCGAATGGCGATTGGGATATCTACCTTTCTCTTTCTTTTCTTCTTAATATTTTTTATATAGCGGTAACATAGTATATACCACCTTATCCAAATCTGCCAGGCCCACCATAGCAGATGTTGTTTCTTCAGCAAATGTTAATGTTGCTTAACCACCAAACCCACGGACACAAACTTTTTTAGCCTTTCCAACACACCTGTTCCCCTTTCCACCAGCATCTGTCCTTTTTCAACTCAGTTTGTATATGACCAAAAATGCAACTCTGCAGAGACACCGTACTCAACGCCGTCTCAGCACAGCAGCCAGCCCTCGGTCCCTCAGATGTGGACAAGTAAGACCATTTCCTCCTATCGATGAAAAAGCGTTGAGATTCACTCTGTGCACCACTGGTGTTTAGTGGAAAAGCAGATGTAAGATTGCGTAACACCTTCTGCTGATACTCCTGCATACGTGCATCCCTTTCTATGGCAGGAGTTATTTCGCAAAATTTTGTGTTGTACCGGGGATCTAACAGTGTGGCAACCCAGTAGTTAGCATGACTTGGAATTCGTACAATCCGAGGGTCATGTTGTA
Organism: Anomaloglossus baeobatrachus; assembly: GCF_048569485.1. Classification (NCBI taxonomy): domain Eukaryota; kingdom Metazoa; phylum Chordata; class Amphibia; order Anura; family Aromobatidae; genus Anomaloglossus; species Anomaloglossus baeobatrachus. Next base: position 276,515,179 of record NC_134354.1, on the reverse strand, counting down.
GGTAGTGCAGCAAGAAGGCGCTCATGTGTCTTGAGCATCCAGGAGGACCAAGTCCTTGGTGTGTTGGTGGCAGAGAGGTGAGAATCGTGCCTCCTTCCTCTGCCCTCTCCCCCCAACCTCGCACAACCGAAATGTGACCAAGCTCTCACTAATCTGCTGAGTCTTCCATGCCCATTGCCAGTTCGTCCTCCATTTCTTCCTGGGCTCCTGCACATTCCTCAACTGTTTTGCTGATACTATGCTCCCTTGATAATCCCTCTCCCCCACCGTACCATGACTGCCGCCAAGGTGCCGCTGACCGTCTGGACCTTGTAGATCTTGTTATCCCTTCCACATATGACTCCTCCAGTACTTCCTCCCTTCCTCTTGGACCAACACCTGACTCCAAATAATGCTTACAGTGTGCTCCATCATGTAGATGACTAAAATTGTCACGCTGAGAATGTCATCGCCAGTGTTAAACATCTGCGTCGACATTTGTAAACTGTGTAGAACGGTGCAGAGGTCCTTGATCTGACACCACTCCAGCAGCGTGATCTGCACCACATCTGGATCAAGTTAGCCCAGGGTATACGTCATAACGTATTTCAGCAGGGCTCTGTGGTGCTGCCACAGACGCTGCAACATGTGCAGATTCAAATTCCTGCGTGTCGGAACATCGCATTTCTGACGTTTAACCGCCAGACCTTAAGACTTCAGGAGCGATGAAAGTTGTAGAGCTACTGGGTGCGAACGATGGAAGTGAGCACATAGTGAGCGTGCCCGCTGCACAAGGCCATGTAGGCCGGGATGTTGTTTTAAAAATTGCTGGAGAATCAGATTAAACATGTGAGCCATACAAGTCACGTGTATCACATTGGCCTGACGAAGGCACGCTGCCATGTTTGCATCATTGCCGCACATGGCTGTTAAGTCACCACCGTAGTCCGCTACGTCAATTTGTACTCCTGTCGCAAGGTGACAACGTGTTCCTTTCATGCATAGTGCTGATGATGGGAGAGGAGTCGACGCCAGCAGCGCAGGTGGACGCAGGTTATGCTCACCCACTGGGATGCGTTACTTTGACATATTGCAGAACCAATGGCTGAATGCAGTTGGTGGGTATCTCACAGATGAAGTACCATCATTCAACTACAACCAATTGGCAGACGCAACACCCTTTTTTAGGCCCCTCCTGTCTGAAGACCACTGCCAGACATAGCTATGAACCTCTGGTTACTGTTACCCCCAGTTTAGTTTTATGAGTTTGTGTGCTTGTTTCCTGACTACTTTTCCTGCTTGCTGTTTAGGTACCTCGTTGGCCGATCCGCATTTCACCTCTGCTTCTTTTCTGATTAAGTCCTGGCCATCCCATTCTGTTCCTCTTCCTCAATTAATGTTTTGACCCTGCATGACTACTATTCTCTGGAACTGCAGCCTTCCACAGGTATTGATCAACTTGGGCCCTGTGTCATTCAACATCACTGTATAAGGATTAAAGGGTTTCAGGGTTCTGGGGGTACAGCTTGGTGAGTGGGTTCCCCCTAGCCCAGGGGTCTCAAGCTCGGCAGAGGGTATGGGCCGCACAGAGGAAAAAAATAATTTGGGGGGCCGAATTCTTTGCGGGACAAAGTGACATTTTTATTGGTACCATATATATTTTTTTACACACTTTTGGATCACTGATTTTCAACACTTTTCACTTGTTTATTATAACAAATGTGCCCATTCTTTGGTTAAATATATAAAAAAAAAAAAAAAAAAAAAAAAAATTTGATGGTAAATAAAAGTCATGCCTTATTTTGTTTTTTTACATTTTATCGCTTTCTTGTAACTAATAGTGTTACAATTATCACTATATAGAAATTTTGGCCAACATCTTTTAGTAATGTTCCCCATCCTATAGTAATGTGCCCACCTTGTCCCCATCCTATAGACATGTGCCCACCTTGTCCCTATTCTAATGTCCCCATCAAATAGTATTATGCCCATCCTTGTAATGTCCCCATCTTTTAGTAATGTGCCCACCTTGTCCCCATCCTATAGACATGTGCCCACCTTGTCCCTATTCTATAGTAATGTGCCCACCTTGTCCCTATTCTATAGTAGGGTGCCCACCTTGTCCCCATCCTATAGACATGTGCCCACCTTGTCCCTATTCTATAGTAAAGTCCCCACCTTGTCCCTATTCTATAGTAAGGTGCCCACCTTGTCCCAATCCTATAGACATGTGCCCACCTTGTCCCCATCCTATAGACATGTGCCCACCTTGTCCCTATCCTATAGTATTGTGCCCACCTTGTCCCCATCCTATAGTCATGTGCCCACCTTGTCCCCATCTTTTAGTAATGTGCCCACCTTGTCCCAATCCTTTAGACATGTGCCCACCTTGTCCCTATCCTGTAGCAATGTGCCCACCTTGTCCCTATCCTATAGTAATGTGCCCACCTTGTCCCTATCCTATAGACATGTGCCCACCTTGTCCCTATCCTATAGTAATGTGCCCACCTTGTCCCCATCCTATAGACATGTGCCCACCTTGTCCCTATCCT